>NW_012104587.1:3717185-3721176 GCF_000951045.1 Mandrillus leucophaeus
CCACCATGCCCAGCTAGTTTTTTGTGTTTTTAGTAAAGACAGGGTTTCACCATGTTGGCCAGGCTGGTCTCAAACTCCTGACCTCGTGATTTGCCCACCTCGGCCTCACAATGTGCTGGGATCACAGGTGTGAGCCACCACACCCGGCCCCCCAGGATATATTTTTAAAGGGCAAGGTCAGTACAATATGTGGAATATGTTAATACGTATATAAAAAATTGCAAAGAATAAAATATACCAAATTGCTTAAATATGCAAAATACTTCTAGAAGGGTTCATAAGTAACTGGGACCAGGGTGGCTGGGGACAGGGGTAAGAGGGAGAGTCTTCATGACATCTCTGCTGTATTTTTAAAAATACGTACCATGGGCAAAGGCTACCCATTTAAAACTACATAAATAAAATTTAAAGTGTTAGTCTCTCAGTGCATATTACCCGGCTTCTCAGCCTTTCTTTGCTCTTGGCCTGCCTTTGCTAGCAGCAAGCATTTTATGGGAGGCCCCCACTTTGGCAGTTTACGCTCTGCAGTCCAAACCCCCTTTCCAGACTGAATCTGAGGGCTGGGAAGATCCGCCACAAGGAGGCACTGTCTGCTGCTGGCCACTTGGTGGGTGGAAAGCCAGCCCTCCCCAGAGTGCCTTTGGTCAGGGCCTTTGCTGAGCAGGAGCTCACCTCCCTGTCCCCACTTACCCACCCTGGTCCCAACATTCCTCCAAGAAATCTGGAAAATTGGAAGTTAGGAATTCACTTTGTATCCTTGTTACCACCGACTCCAATTTGGAAGGTGCTCCTCACCCTCCTTGGGGCTCCTGGGAACATGGGTGTGAATGTCTGGTGTGAAGAGATGTGTTCCCTCCCCTGGGCTGGCTCCCCATTCCAGCCAAGAAACCCTCCAGTCACTGGACGGAGTCAGAATAGTTGAAACTCTGCTGGAGGGTGGCTGAGGGGACAGTGTGACACCCTGGGAGCCACTGAGCCTACTCCCATGGCTGCCATCCACCTACCACGTCACTCCGCAAGTCTTTATTGCCGCCCACCAGGTGCAAAACTCTTACTCCAACACCTGCCTTGAATGTCAGGGGTGACGATGGGGCCTTTGCTCCAGCTGTTCCCCCCATCTGCCCCCACCTTCCCATCCCCCTAACTGTGCGCCCTCAAGGCCGCTCCCATCCTGCCTCCTGGGCTGTAGCTGCCCAAAGGCTCTGGTCAAGAGCGGCTTATCAATGCCTGGGGCAAGAGGGGATGCCCGGCCCTGGGGACCCCGGTGTCCGGAGCTGAGCAGACAGCCCCTGGGAGAATGACAGCATAAGCACAAGCTACAGGAGGATGGCCATGAACTCAAGATGCAGGCTCCCTCCCTGGGGGCTGGTCCGTTCCTGGTAGTGACCCCAGGGCCTGGCACTGAGGCAGCCCTCGGGAGTCTGGTAGATGGACATAGGCTAGCCTTCCCGTCCAATCTGATGATCGTGCTGTCATCTGATGTTCCTGGCCTGACACCTAGGCAGTAGGTGGAGGCAGGGATAGAGGTCACACAGGCTACCTCCACGGGCAGCAGCCTCCCTGGGACTGGAGGGAACAGCCCTCTGGGGGCTCCTCCTGGGCCCTACCAGAGGCCACCCAGTGAGATCCTAGGTGGGGCAAGGGTGCCCTGGATGAGAGTCCCTTTGTTGAAGCCCCCCATCTGCATGAATCCTTGGGGCGCCAAACTACAACACAGCCCTCAAACTGCAAAGCTGAGCGCCAGTTCTGAGCAAGGGCACAGGGGAAGGCACAGTGCCCCTGGGAAGGCTGCTGGGGGCCATGGCCTCCTGTCACCTCCACCTGGCTTCTCCAAGGCCCTGCCCTTCTGTGGTGCCCACAGAAAGGTGTGTTGGAGGGAAGGAGGCGGGAGATGAAGTGGTTTCACTCCCCCGACCCAGAGGGACCAGAGGAGTAAAACAAACCAGCTTTAATACCAATATAGTTCTCTCTTAAATACCGTGTTTCCCAGGACAAATGCAGGGGCAGGCTCTTGGCAGAAAAGAGTAGAAAGGAAATGTGGAACAAAATGGAATGAATGGCCCAGGCCCAGGGCCCCTGCCTTGGGCACTAGGGACTCGGCTGCCTCGGGGAAGGGGAAGTGACAGCAGCTCCCCCAGTCCAGTTATTGCAGAGGTGTGGGAGGCTCCCCTCCCTCCCCAGGCCTGAAACATTTCTCAGGATTACTTCTGCCCTTCAGCCCCAGCAGGGCCAAGGCCTGGGCTCCTCTGGTCTGGGATGGGCCCCTTTGCCCAAAAGGGCCTGCAGCTAAGGCATGGGGTGGGGTGGGGAGCCCCTGGCCAGGCCCGCCACTCTCAGTAGGTGCTCTGGTGGCCCGTGAGGATGTAGAGGTTGCTGTGCGCCTGTGGGTTGTCAGTGGGGATGCTCTCCAGGATGATGTCTCTGGAGGAGAGAGGAGTAGGGGGCGGGGTGGGAGACACTTGGCACATCAGCCCCTTCTCTGGCCTCAGGGGCATCTGAAGGGGAGGCTGGGGTGCCACTGCCTACCTGTGGGCCCCAAGCACTCGGAAGATCCTTGTTTCATCTGTGATCTCCTGGGTCACCTGGGAAGATGGGTGGGAAGCACTGAGGCCACTCCAGTAGGTCCTCTGCAAAGAGGTAGGGACCACAAGGCAGGGGACAGCTAGGTCCCTGGGCCCCACTCACCTCGTTGGTATCCAGGCTGCGGCCTTGCATCCCATGGCTCCAGAAGGCCAGCACGCTGTCCTGCAGGCACACTGCGGGGGCCGGGCCACCATCAGCCCTGCACCCGGCCTGGAGCCCCCTCAGCCATGCCTGAGCCTGGGTCTGGGCCACATGGGTCCTCACTGACCTCAGGTGACCAGCATGGCTCAGGAGAGGGGCTGGGGAATCTGCCTCCTCGTCCTACCACCAGCCCCAAGTCCCGAAGCCACAGTGTGCTCCAGGCCAGGGAAAAGCCTGCACCCCACCTCTGGCTCACTCACCCACAGTCTCAATGGGGAAGTCAAAGGTCAGCTCAGGCGCCAGTGTGGCCGTGGGCTCGCCCTGCATGTTGACAATCCTCACGCAGCCTGCACAGGGAGGGGGCTGGTGGGTGGGGACAGGGAGGCTCCCTTCTGGGAAGGCAGACCCACGTGGTCCCCTCACCCCCATACTCCCCTGCCCTAAGCCCTGCCCCCCAGGGTACTCACGTTCAAAGCTGACTAGGACTGTGTCCCTGTCCACCTGGATCACCTGCTGAGCCGAGCCTGGGATTCCCTCTGCAGGTAGAGAAGAGAAACCGCCTGGCTGAGCCACCAGTCCCCCCAACCTCAAGGGGACACAGGAGCCAGGCTACAGAGAGCCCTTAGCCATGAGGGCACGTCAGCCTCACAACAGCCCTGTGGGGCTGGGAAACCTCATCTCCCTCCAGGGCTGGGAACCGAGGCTCTGAGAGGATGAGTGACCCATCCTGGGGCTCATGGGGAGTGGGGGAGGAGTCACGGGGAGCCATGGGAGGGCTCCAGATTTAGGGGGACCAGGCCTCGTGACCCAGTCACTGTGACCTGGTACAAGTCACTTTACCTCTCGGAGCCTCCGTTTACTCATAACACAGGCAAGATGGCACTGCCTTGAGAGGCTATCATGAGGATCAAGAATAAAATCCTGGGCTGGGCACAGTGACTCACGCCTGTAATCCCAGCACTGTGGGAGGCCAAAGCCGCAGATCACCTGAGATCAGGCGTTCGAGACCAGCCTGGTCTCGAACCCCATTTCTAATAATACAAGAAGTAGCCGGGCGTGGTGGCACATGCTTGTAATCCCAGCTCCTCGGGAGGCTGAGGCAAGAGGATCGCTTGAACCCAGGAGGCAGAGGTTGCCGTGAGCCAAGATCGTGCCATTGCACTCTAGCCTGGGTGACAGAGCAAGACTCTGTCTCAAAAATAAAAAAAAAAGGCCAGGCACGGTGGCTCAAACCTGTAATCCCAGCACTTTGGGAGGCCGAGGCGGG
>NW_012104587.1:3721266-3726137 GCF_000951045.1 Mandrillus leucophaeus
CAGCAGTTTGAGTGAGCTCCTGAAGATGATCTCAATCCATGTCACTCCTCCATAGTGGCCCCCAGGCTGCTCTGAGTCAAGCCAAAGGCTGCACTTGTCTCTTATACACATCTTCCCAGCTACTCGGGAGGCTGAGGCAGGAGAATGACGTAAACCCGGGAGGCGGAGCTTGCAGTGAGCTGAGATCTGGCCACTGCACTCCAGCCTGGGCGACAGAGCGAGACTCCGTCTCAAAAAAAATAAATAAAAAATAAATAAATAAAATAAAATAGAATAAATAAAGAATAAAATCCTGTGTGTGAGACTCCTGGCTCAGGGCCTGGCACCAGGTGCCTTAACCACGTGCGCCCTCCCTTCTCCCTTCCCATCATTGCTCACTATCACCCCGAGCTACCACAACACCGGGAATCCTGCTTCCTGGCTCAGAATGGGGCCTCTAGGCCCTGCCTTGCCAGATCTGCCCCGTTCCTGCAGCCCGGAGCAATGTTGACTGTTTTTTGTTTTGTTTTGTTTTGTTTTGAGACAGGGTCTCACTCTGTCACCCAGGCTGGAGTGCAGTGGCGCGAACATGGCTCACAGCCACCTCTGCCTCCCAGGCTCAAGTGATCCTTCCACCTCAGCCCAAGTAGCTGGGGCCACAGGTGTGCACCAACATGCCAAAGCTAGTTTTTTTTGTAGAGTCAGGGTCTCACCCTTGTCCAGGCTGGTCTCAAACTCATGAGCTCAAGCCCCGCCCCACTCCTTGGCCTCCCAAAACACTGGGATTACAGGCGTGAGCCACCATGCCCGGCCTGGCCAGGATTTTCTTAGCTGCCAAGCCCTTTGGTCTAATGAACCCTTTTATGGAAGCCCAGGAGAGGCTCGCTGAAGGGAGGCTGTGGGCCCCAGACCCCATATGGCAGCCCTCAAGGTCTCTGTGGAGCCACTGGCTGTGGGGAGCCTAGTTTGGGAGCCTCAGCCCTCCCTCCCTGCCTGCCTCCCTCGGTCTCTCATGCACACACACCCACCCCCAGCAGCCTGGCCCTTCTGCTCACCAGGTGGGATGAGGATGTCAGGCGTCAGGCCAGCCTCCAGGGGCAGGACATGGAACAGGACGCGGCAGCCAGGCCCCTCAGGCCCCTCGGCCCCCACACACACCTGCGGCAACTCCTTCCCATCCAGCACCAGCGGCTCCAGCATCCCAGCTGGGCTGGGCAGGGGGCTGGAGAAGTTCTAGGGGGCAGCAGGGATGCTCAGGTCTCCATTTCTCCCCCCAGAACTCTGAGGGTACCCTGGGCCTCCCCCCACCGCCCCTCACCTTCAGCAGCAGGAACTTCTGCAGCGGCTCGTACCACTGCAGCAGGAGCAGGCTGGTGGGCAGGGCGGCCAGCAGGAAGGTGGCACCCGTGTAGGGGTTCCGCACTGGCAGGGGAGCAGGCAGTGGGCACCGGGCTAGGCCTGCACTGCCCCCCACCAGGCCCCACCCCACCCCACCGAGCCCACTTCTTACCCACACGACACTGCAAGCAGCCTTTGGTGTCAGGAATCTTGGTGGAGAGAGCAAAGCGCCTGTAGGGGTGACAACCAGGGCCTGTGTCCGAGATGCCATCCATGGGCAAGCCCCTGCAGAGCGCTATGAGGCAGGCACTATCATCTTCCCTCTTTACAAGTAAGACTGAGACTTAGAGACACAAAGTAACCTGTCCCAAGAACAGCTGGGAAGGGCAGAAGACATGAAGCCAGTCTTCCGGGCCTGCGGCCAGGATGGAGTGTCTCCATCCAGGCCAGGGCTTTGGGTCTCAGAATTGCTTCTAGCTCCGTGTGACTTCGGGCAAGCCACTTAACCTCTCCATGCCTGTTTCGTCATCTGTAGATTGGAGATAATGGTGGGGCCCACCCTGGAGGGTCACAGTGAAGGCTTCATGAGTTAATACAGAGGAGGTGCTCTCGGCAGTGCTGGGAATCGTGTGTGCTCACAGAGGGCCAGCTCCTGTCATCACATATTAGGACTTTCCACCTATTTTGAGTCACTGAAAATCCTTGTCAGGTAAAGGCAAGGTATAAATAAAGAAATGCCGGGCGCAGTGGCTCACGCCTGTAATCCCAGCACTTCAGGAGGGCGAGATGGGCAGATCACCTGAGGTTGGGAGTTAGAGACCAGCCTGACCAACATGGAGAAACCCCGTCTCTACTAAAAATACAAAATTAGCCAGGCGTGGTGGCGCATGCCTGTAATCCCAGCTACTTGGGAGCCTAAGTAGGAGAATCACTTGAACCTAGGAGGCGGAAGTTGCAGTGAGCCGAGATCGTGCCATTGGACTCTAGCCCAGGCAACAAGAGCGAAACTGTCTCAAAAAAAAAAAAAAAAGAAATGAAATGAATGAAGAAATGAGAGCGTGGAGGGGCCGGGGAGCATGCAGGCTCCAGCCCCACCAGGTTACACAGGGCGCCCACGGCCCATTTCACAGATGGGAAAACAGGCCCGGGGCAGTGAATAAACTTCAAAAGGCAAATGGCCCTCTGCTTCTCCAGCTGAGGCAACAGCCCTGTGGGGCCAGGGGGTGGCTTGCCTTGCTATCAGGGAAGAAGCAGTGAGGGACAGTCATCAGAGGGGCCCTTGCCTTGGCCACTGGGTGTCCCCTAACCCTCCAGGGGACCCTCTGAGCCTGTTTCTTCCTCTGGGGAATGGGGCTTCCTGTCGCCAGCCCTGCCACCTCCACCCAGCGGCCTGGGTCCTGTTTGTACCCTCTGCCAGGACATGGAGGAAACTAATATCTGTCTCTCCCTGTCCCTGGTCCTCGTCCCTCCCTCTCCCCACACTCCTCCCACTCTCCTTCCCATCTGGTCTTTGGATGGGACAAAGGCATATATTTTGTATTTGTTTTTTCTCCAAACAACTCCAGTTCTCTGTTCTTTGCATTCAAAATGCTCACTGTGCCTCTGCCATTTCCTGAACACAGGCTCAAAGCTGCCTGTGACCTGTTGGGGCTCTGATGCGCCTGTATCCTGTAGGTCCTGGGTCAAAGCAGAGGCTCACTTGGAGACTGAGCTCAGGAAGCCCCAAGGCCACAGGGCTCCAGATGTGGTCCTGGAGTGAGCACGTTGCAGGAAGGGCCCTCCCAAGCTCCCCAGCTGTTGCAGCCACTGGCCTGGCCTGGCCTTCCCTACCCTCTGCACCTGGTCCACTGCTTCCCACACCACCCACCTGGTCATGACAATGGCGGGGCCCGTAGCCCAGGGCCCCTCCCTTCAGAGCCCAGCCCCACCCCGCCATAGACTTACACAGGTCCCACTTGCACATCTAATAGGCATCTTCATGCAACAAAATTGAATTCAGCTCCCCTTGAAACTGCCCCACCTTGAACTGATGACAGCTCTATCCTTCCTGATACCCAGGCCAAAAACCTTGGAACCACCCTTGACTCCTCTTTCTCTTTCATCAGGAAATCCTACTGGCTCAACTTTCAAAAGAGAATCAGAATCTGACTGTTTTTCTCTTCTGTTTTTCTTTTTTTGAGATGGAGTCTTGCTCTGTTGCCCAAGCTGGAGTGCAGTGACACGATCTTGGCTCACTGCAACCTCCATCTCCTGGGTTCAAGCAGTTCTCCTGTCTCAGCCTCCTGAGTAGCTGGGATTACAGGCACCCGCCACCACGCCTGGCTAATTTTTGTATTTTTAGTAAAAATGGGGTTTCACTATGTTGGTCAGGCTGGTCTTGAACTCCTGACCTCAGATGATCCACCCACCTCAGTCTCCCAAAGTGCTGAGATTACAGGCGTGAGCCACCATGCCCGGACTCTCTTTTTTTTTTTTTCCTGAGATAGGATCTAGCTCCATCACCCAGGCTGGAGGGCAATGGTGCAATCTTGGCTCACTGCAACCTCTGCCTCCCAGGCTCAAGGGATCCTCCCACCTCAGCCTTCCGAGTAGCTGGGACCATAGGCATGCCACCACACCTGACTAATTTTTGTATTTTTTGTAAAGACTGGGGGGTCCCTATGTTGCCAGGCTGGTCTCAAACTCCTGGGCTCAAGTGATCTGCTTGCTTTGGCCTCCCAAAGTGCTGAGATTACAGGTGTGAACCACCATGCCTGGCCTCTGATCAATTTTTCACCCCCATCACTGCTACCCTGGCACAAGCTACCACCACCTCCTGCAGCCTCCTGACGGGACTCCAGCTTCCACCCTCACCCCCTTTGCTCTGTTCTCAACACAGCAGTTTGAGTGAGCTCCTGAAGATGATCTCAATCCATGTCACTCCTCCATAGTGGCCCCCAGGCTGCTCTGAGTCAAGCCAAAGGCTGCACTGTGGCCACGAGGCCCTCCCTGATCATCTCCCTCTCCCTCATTCTGGCCACAATGACTTCCTTGTTGTTCCTCTAACAGGCCAGGCCCACTCCTGCCACCAGACCTTTGCCCTGGCCGTCCCCTCAGCCTAGGATACCCTTCCGCAGGTATCCACAGCGCTTGTGCCATCACCTCCTCTAAGTCTTTGCTCAACCAACACTTTTTCAGCAAGGCCTTTCCTGATGCCCCTGTTGAAGACCATAGTTTGCGGTGAAAATGAAGACAAGAGAAAAACAGAGCCAGGAAACGCAGATGGGAGCCTGTGGTGCCACCGAAGCCTGGACACGGCTGAGCCTGAAGCAAACCCTGATCCTGGATTTTCAGTTCCATGAGTTGTTAAATTCTCTTTTGTGCTTAAGCTAGTGACTTGCATCACCTACAAGAGAAAGAATCCCAGCCGGGCGCGGTGGCTCAACCCTGTAATCCCAGCACTTTGGGAGGCTGAGGCAGGCAGATCACTTGAGGTCACGAGTTTGAGACTACCCTGGCCAACATGGTGAAACCCCGTCTCTACTAAAAATACAGAAATTAGTTGGGTGTGGTGG
>NW_012104587.1:3726187-3727927 GCF_000951045.1 Mandrillus leucophaeus
GCTACCCTGGCACAAGCTACCACCACCTCCTGCAGCCTCCTGACGGGACTCCAGCTTCCACCCTCACCCCCTTTGCTCTGTTCTCAACACAGCAGTTTGAGTGAGCTCCTGAAGATGATCTCAATCCATGTCACTCCTCCATAGTGGCCCCCAGGCTGCTCTGAGTCAAGCCAAAGGCTGCACTGTGGCCACGAGGCCCTCCCTGATCATCTCCCTCTCCCTCATTCTGGCCACAATGACTTCCTTGTTGTTCCTCTAACAGGCCAGGCCCACTCCTGCCACCAGACCTTTGCCCTGGCCGTCCCCTCAGCCTAGGATACCCTTCCGCAGGTATCCACAGCGCTTGTGCCATCACCTCCTCTAAGTCTTTGCTCAACCAACACTTTTTCAGCAAGGCCTTTCCTGATGCCCCTGTTGAAGACCATAGTTTGCGGTGAAAATGAAGACAAGAGAAAAACAGAGCCAGGAAACGCAGATGGGAGCCTGTGGTGCCACCGAAGCCTGGACACGGCTGAGCCTGAAGCAAACCCTGATCCTGGATTTTCAGTTCCATGAGTTGTTAAATTCTCTTTTGTGCTTAAGCTAGTGACTTGCATCACCTACAAGAGAAAGAATCCCAGCCGGGCGCGGTGGCTCAACCCTGTAATCCCAGCACTTTGGGAGGCTGAGGCAGGCAGATCACTTGAGGTCACGAGTTTGAGACTACCCTGGCCAACATGGTGAAACCCCGTCTCTACTAAAAATACAGAAATTAGTTGGGTGTGGTGGCGGGCGCCTATAATCCCAGCACTTCATGGGGCTGAAGCAGGAGAATCGCTTGAACCTGGGAGGCGGAGGTTGCAGTGAGCCGAGAATGCGCCACCTCACTCCGGTTTGAGTGACAGAGTGCGACTCTGTCTCAAAAAAAAAAAAAAGAGAGAATCCTGATCAGCATACAGAGGGATCCCTTTAAAATCCTAGGCCAGCATCTAAGGCAGAAAGGCAGGGCTCTGCCACCAGCGTGGTGCAGCTTCCTCCTGGGCTTCTTTGCCTCCTCCCTCAGTTGGACTTTTTTTTTTTGAGAACAGAGTCTTGCTCTGTCGCCCAGGCTGGAGTGCAATGGTGCGATCTCGGCTCACTGCAACCTCTGCCTCCCAGGTTCAAGCGATTCTCCTGCCTCAGCCTTCCAAGTAGCTGGAATTACAGACGCCTGCCACCATGCCCGGCTAATTATGGTATTTTTAGTAGGGATGGGGTTTTACCATGTTGACCAGGCTGGTCTTGAACTCCTGACTCAGTTGATTCACCTGCCTTGGCCTCTCAAAGTGCCGGAATTACAGGCGTGAGCCACTGTGCCTGGCCCCCAGGCAAACCCTTACACCTCCCCAGCTCACCAGGCTGCTCCACCCCAACACATACTAACACATACTTGCTATTCCCCCTGCCTGGAATGCCATTCCCTACCTCATCTGCCTAGAAACCCTGACACACTTTCAAACCTCCCAAGCCTGCCCGGTCTCTGAAGCCTCTCCACCCCTCCCAGCTCTCCCTCTAACTGGACCTCAGTACCAGGTGCTAACCGTCCACATTTCTCTTTTTCTCTCTTTTTTTTTTTTGAGACAAGGTCTTGCTCTGTTGCCCAGGCTTCAGTGCAGTGGTACGATCGCCATCACAGTTCACATCAACTTCAACCTCAACCTCCTGGGCTCAAGCAATCCTCCCGCCTCAGCCTCCTGAATGGCTGGGACCACCAGCACACAA
>NW_012104587.1:3728205-3734349 GCF_000951045.1 Mandrillus leucophaeus
GCCCGGCCTCTTTTCTTTTTTTTTGAGACGGAGTCTCACTCTGTCACCCTGGCTGGAGTGCAGTGGCGCCATCTCCACTCACTGCAACCTCTGCCTCTAGGGTTCAAGCGATTCTTCTGCCTCAGCCTCCCGAGTAGCTGGGACTACAGGCACACACCACTACGCCCAGCTAATTTTTGTATTTTCAGTAGAGACGGCGTTTCACCATATTGGCCAGGCTGGTCTCAAACTCCTGACTTCATGATTCGCCCACCTCGGCCTCCCAAAGTGCCAGGATTATAGGCGTGAACCACTGCGCCCAGCCCCATTTTTTGATTTTTTTTTTTTTTCTTTTGTGAGACAAAGTCTCGCTGTCGGCCAGGCTGGAGTGCAGTGGCGTGACCTCGGCTCACTGCAACCTCTGCCTCTTGGGTTCAAGCGATTCTCCTGCCTCAGCCTCCGGAGTAGCTGGGACTACAGGCATGTGCCACCACGTCCAGCTAATTTTTTTTGTATTTTTACTAGAGACGGGGTTTCACCATATTAGCCAGGATGGTCTCAATCTCCTGACCTCGTGATCCACCCGCCTCAGCCTCCCAAAGTGCTGGGATTACAGGCATGAGCCACCCAGCTTGGCCTTTTTTGATTTTTTGTAGAGACAAGGTCTCCCTGTTTTCAGGCTGATCTCAAACACGTGGCCTCAAACAATCCTGCCTCAGATTGCAGGATTGGGATTACAGGCGTAAGCCACCACACCCAGCCCCGCTGTTTCTTGAAAGCAAGGACTCACCCATCTCCCCCGTTTCTTGAAAGCAAGGACTCATGGGATTATCCATGTCCCAAAGCCCAGCACAGGGGCCAACATAGCATAAGTGCTCAGTAAACGTTTGCTTAACTGTCAAGCCTCACATCCGAACAACCACAGCTCCCACAACTTGGAAAGCACTTTCACATCCACTATCTCCTTCTTGCCTCCCAACCAGCGGTGGGGAGGGGTGGGAAGGCCATCAATTGTATTGACAGAGGAGGAAACGGCGCTCAGAGAGGCAGAGTAACATGTCTAAGATTGCTGCAATCCCAGGAACTGGCAAGGCCATGTTCCAGCCCCTCACTGCCCCTCTGCCTCCCACTCCCTGCAAGTCCAAGATCCCTGACCTGGGGATGATGCGCTGGGTGAGGCGGTTGGTGGGGATGGAGAGGGGAACCTGTTGCTGTAGCCTCCGCTGCTCAAACAGGCCTGGGAGGTCATGGGCCCAGATGTGCGTGGATTTCCCTGCAGAAAGGAGGAGAAGCTGGGCCTGGGGTGTTGGTGGGCAGGATGCTGAGGCGCTGGAGCCCCTGCGGGCCCTGCCTCCCTGCCTGTCCCACCTTGTACCTGAGAGTGACAGCAGCACATTGTTCACGCAGTAGAGCCAGGAGCAGCGATGTGAAATCAGCTGGAGGCGACAGAGGGACAGGCGGTCAACACCCCAGGCCTCCCAAGGCCTCTGCCCCCTACAGTCAGCCAGGCCTCACCTTCTCCAGCGTATCCTCATGCAGTTCATGCAGGTTGAGTGTGTAGATGCCTTCCTCGGCCCCCACCACCAGGAATTGGTCTGCCAGTTTGGGCATGGGGTCAGAGGTCAGACACGCCCCTGGCCCAAGCTGAGAGATTCCTTGGGCTCCCACTTCCTCCCTGCCCCCGCCTACCCCGAGTAACAGGGTGAATCCAGGTGACAGCAGCGTGGATCCGCAGGGGGCAGCCGTTGAAGACCTTGGAGAAGCAGGCGCCCATCTGCGAAGGAGGCAAGAGGCTGGCGAGGGAGGGCAGGGGTGGTGGGTGGCGGGGCTGTGGGACTGCAGGGCTTGGGGCAAACACTTACGTGCACCTTGGGGGTTGGGGGGAGCCCGTGGCAGGATGACCTCTGGGAGGGAGGGAAGGAGTCAGGGCTGATGTGACAGCTGTAGCCACCCGTCTCCCCACCCCCTGTAGCACCCTCTCACCTCAGGATCCTCCCGCTGCTTCATGGTGGCCCAGGCCGTGGGCAGCAGTGGGGCGCTGTTGGGGCCTGAAGGAGGTGGGGGCAGGGTTCCTGCAGGCACAGGCACACTGCAATTTCCTGCTGCAGCCCCCACCCTGGGGCTGCCTCCTGGTCTCCCAAGCCTGGGACTCACCTGGGGGACTGGACAGAGGCTCCTCTGCTGGAGGCTCAGTGGGGAATGGCCCTAGGAACGGGGCCCGCTTGATGGTTCCCATGGCATCTTCTGGGGAGTCCAGCTCCTGGTAGGAGGGGCAGGGCCCAGCCCGGCCATTACCAGGTTGCCCTGTAACCATGTCCCACTCCCAATCGTACCCTCCGCAGTGGCCTGGATCCTAGCTCCAGCCTCCCTCCATGTGGCACCTGGAATTCTGAGGCTGACCGAATGGTCAGGCTCCTGTGGGAGGGAGATGAGGCGTGAGGCATGGTGTGGCTGGCACCGAGGCCGTCCACCCCTTACCCCTCCCCCAGGTCCACGCCCCTCACCTTTCCTCCAGGGCCTCCTGGACCGACTGCAGCAGGCTCCTGGGCAGTGGGGCAGAGGGGTCAGAGATCAACCTTTTTTTTTTTTTTTTTTTGAGACAGAGTTTCGCTCTTATCACCCAGGCTGGAGTGCAACGGCAAGATCTCAGTTCACTGCAACCTCTACCTCCCAAATTCTCCTGCCTCAGCCTCCCGAGTAACTGGGATTACAGGCATGGGCCACCATGCCCAGCTAACTTTTGTTTATTTATTTGAGATGGAATCTTGCTCTGTTGCCCAGGCTGGAGTGCAGTGGCGCAATCTCAGCTCACTGCAACCTCCACTTTCTGGGTTCAAGCGATTCTCCTGCCTTAGCTTCCTAAGTAGCTGGGATTACAGGCATGTGCCACCACACCAGCTAATTTTTTGTATTTTTACTAGAGATGGGCTTTCACATGTTGGCCAGGCTGGTCTCAAACTCCTGACCTTGTGATCCGCCCACTTTGGCCTACCAAAGTGCTGGGATTACAGGCATAAGCCACCACAGCCAGCCTAATTTTTGTGTTTTAAGTAGAGATGGGGTTTCACCATGTTGGCAAAGCTGGTCTCAAACACCTGACCTCAGGTGATCCACCCACCTCAGCTTCCCAAAGTGCTGGGATTACAGGTGTGAGCCACCGTGCCCAGCCTAATTTTTGTATTTTAAGTAGAAATGGGGTTTCACCATGTTGGCAAAGCTGGTCTCAAACTCCTGACCTCAGGCGATCCACCCACCTCAGCCTCCTAAAGTGCTGGGATTCTAGGTGTGCCGGGTCAGGGGTCAGAGGTCAGTCTTTCTGCCACCCCTGCCGCCCCCTGCAGCTTCCCCATCCCTCACTTACCCACTGAGCTCTTCCTTTCCCAGTAGTGTCCACTCTTCCTCCCACTGGGGGAAACCGAGGTAGAGACCAGGGAAAAAGCAGAGATAGACACGATGTGAGAGGGCGGTCAAGAGATTCAGGAGAGGAAAGACAGACAGGGAAGGTGAGATGGAAACACGCAGGAGATGAGAGACACAGACAATGGAAGGCAGAGCTAAAGACTGTGAAAGAGAGGGCAAGAAACAGCGAAGGAGGAAGAGACAGGCTGGGGGGTGAGGAGAGACAGTGACAGAACCGGTGAGGGCAGAGACAGGGAGTCAGATCACGGAGACACACAGCTGGGAAAACGAGGCTGAGCAGGGTAGGGTGGGGGCTTGGGCACATGACGGCCTCCTTTTGGGAAAGGCAGGGTCTCTGTGCTACCTTCCAGCCACCCACCTAAAAGAACTTGGCCCAGGAAGGAGCCCCTAGCCCTCCAGGTCCCTGGGTAGAACAGGCTTGCTTGGACAGCCCAAGGTCCAAGGCCCGAGGTCACCCAGCTTCAAATCTCCCTTGATTTGAGCTGCTCGGCCTCCATCCGACCTCCCTGCCCCACCTCTGGGCACCACTTTCCCCTCAAGGCCTGCCTGCTCACCGGCTCATTCAGTGGGTCAGTTTCCTTCCTGCGTGGGGCGCCAAATTTCACCTGGTGAACTGGGGGGCCCAGAGTACAGGGGTTAAGGAGCTGGAGTCTCAGGATGGACCCCCTACTCTCACACCAAATCCATGCGCACACAGGCCCCCCAAAATCTGCACACTCACAGCCCCTGCTGCAGACTCACACTGGATCTCCGAAGGGGTCCTCTCGGCCGGGCCGTGCTGCCCCCGGGAGTGAATGGTGTCTGGAAACATGTCATAGGTCTAAGGAAAAACAGAAATAGTGTGGACACACCTGGCACGCGCCTCATGCCAGGGCTGCTCTAGGAGCTTCACATGCACCAGTGCGTTTTGCTTTCATGACAGCCCTCTGGAACTATCATGAGATAAAATGGAACCCCACTTCACAGATAAGAGACCCCACACAGAGAGGTGCCAAAGATCATACAGAAAGCAAGAAAATGGCACAGTCATGGTCATGGTCAGCTTGGGCTCAAGGGCAGGGATCTATCAAGGGGGGTGTAAAACTCAGCATGGGAGCAAAACTCAGCATGGCAGAGACTCCCCAGGCTGGAACGGTGCCAATGAAAGGAACCTCCACCAACACCGCCCTTGGGCTCCTCCTAAGCGGACCTGCTCGAGACTCACTTTCCAGCCCCCTCACCTACCTCCAGCTCACAGTCCTCAGGGGAGGGGGTCCCTAGATGAGGGTCACTGGCTTTGTCCAGCAGCTGTGTGAGGAGGGCCCGAGGGAGCTGCTGGGTTGTGAACGGGTGCTGGAAAGTCGGAGAGGGAGGTGATCGGGTTGGCCCCCGATCCAGGGCCCTGCTTTGGAGCACTGGGCCCCTCTCCCGGCCCCCCGCCTCCCACCTGCAGGAGCTTCTCTGCTGTCGGCCTCTTCTTGGGATTCTTGGTCAGGGCCAATTTGAGGAAGTGGTGGAAATTCTGGGTCCTAGTGGGCACAAGAGCCCCCCAGATCCAGGTTAGCCCTCGTGCAGGGTGTCCTGCCAGCCGCCCCATCACCCCTCCAGAGGTATGTGCTGGGCCCGCCCAGGAAGGAGCCAGCTGAGGCCGAGGGCCACTGGCCAAGCAACGCTGCCTTGAGACACAGCGGCTCCTCCACCAACCGTCTGCCCTTCCTTCCTGACCACGCTGGGTCTTCAGCCCACAGAAGGACCAGGCCCCTCACTCAGATGGTCTGTAGTGGCTCAGAGAGGACAGGGCTCTTGGGGTTGCCCCCCGGGAGCTGGCAGAGGCTCCTTGTCCACTACGGGGCTGACAGAAAAGGGGGTCCCGGCAGCAGGGTGCGGCCCTTACCAGCGAGTCTTATCTCTCAGTTTAGGCGGCTGGAAGCTGCTCTTCGACATGAGCATCAGGGCCCTGTGGAGGGCGCGAGGTCAGGGGCCACGGGCAGCAGGTTAAGGGTCAGGTGAGGGGCAAGTGTTGGGCTGACCTCATGGGGTGCAGGTGAAACAGAGGGGGCTGCAGCTCGCCCAGCTCAATGGCGGTGATGCCCAGGGCCCAGACGTCACATAGCTCGTTGTAGCCACCTTTGCGCTCCACGGCAGCCACCTCCGGAGCCATCCTAGAGGTGGGGTCACAGATGGGATGGCCGGGTGCCCCCCTCTGTGGCCCCTGCCCCTCTGCCCTAGGCGCAGCCTCACCAGTAGGGAGTCCCAATGAAAGACCTCCTCTTGGCCACAGACGCTGTCAGCTCGCCTGACACCCCAAAGTCAGCTGTGGGAGAAACAGCCACTCTCACCAGCCCTCTGGCTGCCACTCACCCTCCCACACCCAGGGCTCTGGCTCCGGCTGCACCTGGCAGGGCTCAAATGGGCAGGTGGCCCTGCTTGGTCACAGCTGCCGCAGGCCCTAGGCAAGGCCAGGTCCCTCTCCTGAGAGGCATCAACCACCCTCTATCCCTGACGGAGTGCCTGGTCCCGTGTCAACTCCGTGCGGACCCAACCTCCTCCATCTTCCAGCAGGGAGAGAGTACCGTTCCATCTTCTAAGCAGGGAAACTGAGACTCAAGTGGCAAAGTGACTCGCCCAGTGACACCCAACCCTTGAGTCCAGGGTAGCCAGGGAGGGTCCACAGAACCCTCACCCTGATCGTGTCCCCAGGGTACTGACCCAGCTTGACATCTCCCTGGAGAGTGAGGAGAAGGTTGGCTCCCTGTGGGAATGGAG
>NW_012104587.1:3734399-3737536 GCF_000951045.1 Mandrillus leucophaeus
CACTTCACAGATAAGAGACCCCACACAGAGAGGTGCCAAAGATCATACAGAAAGCAAGAAAATGGCACAGTCATGGTCATGGTCAGCTTGGGCTCAAGGGCAGGGATCTATCAAGGGGGGTGTAAAACTCAGCATGGGAGCAAAACTCAGCATGGCAGAGACTCCCCAGGCTGGAACGGTGCCAATGAAAGGAACCTCTACCAACACCGCCCTTGGGCTCCTCCTAAGCGGACCTGCTCGAGACTCACTTTCCAGCCCCCTCACCTACCTCCAGCTCACAGTCCTCAGGGGAGGGGGTCCCTAGATGAGGGTCACTGGCTTTGTCCAGCAGCTGTGTGAGGAGGGCCCGAGGGAGCTGCTGGGTTGTGAACGGGTGCTGGAAAGTCGGAGAGGGAGGTGATCGGGTTGGCCCCCGATCCAGGGCCCTGCTTTTGAGCACTGGGCCCCTCTCCCGGCCCCCCGCCTCCCACCTGCAGGAGCTTCTCTGCTGTCGGCCTCTTCTTGGGATTCTTGGTCAGGGCCAATTTGAGGAAGTGGTGGAAATTCTGGGTCCTAGTGGGCACAAGAGCCCCCCAGATCCAGGTTAGCCCTCGTGCAGGGTGTCCTGCCAGCCGCCCCATCACCCCTCCAGAGGTATGTGCTGGGCCCGCCCAGGAAGGAGCCAGCTGAGGCCGAGGGCCACTGGCCAAGCAACGCTGCCTTGAGACACAGCGGCTCCTCCACCAACCGTCTGCCCTTCCTTCCTGACCACGCTGGGTCTTCAGCCCACAGAAGGACCAGGCCCCTCACTCAGATGGTCTGTAGTGGCTCAGAGAGGACAGGGCTCTTGGGGTTGCCCCCCGGGAGCTGGCAGAGGCTCCTTGTCCACTACGGGGCTGACAGAAAAGGGGGTCCCGGCAGCAGGGTGCGGCCCTTACCAGCGAGTCTTATCTCTCAGTTTAGGCGGCTGGAAGCTGCTCTTCGACATGAGCATCAGGGCCCTGTGGAGGGCGCGAGGTCAGGGGCCACGGGCAGCAGGTTAAGGGTCAGGTGAGGGGCAAGTGTTGGGCTGACCTCATGGGGTGCAGGTGAAACAGAGGGGGCTGCAGCTCGCCCAGCTCAATGGCGGTGATGCCCAGGGCCCAGACGTCACATAGCTCGTTGTAGCCACCTTTGCGCTCCACGGCAGCCACCTCCGGAGCCATCCTAGAGGTGGGGTCACAGATGGGATGGCCGGGTGCCCCCCTCTGTGGCCCCTGCCCCTCTGCCCTAGGCGCAGCCTCACCAGTAGGGAGTCCCAATGAAAGACCTCCTCTTGGCCACAGACGCTGTCAGCTCGCCTGACACCCCAAAGTCAGCTGTGGGAGAAACAGCCACTCTCACCAGCCCTCTGGCTGCCACTCACCCTCCCACACCCAGGGCTCTGGCTCCGGCTGCACCTGGCAGGGCTCAAATGGGCAGGTGGCCCTGCTTGGTCACAGCTGCCGCAGGCCCTAGGCAAGGCCAGGTCCCTCTCCTGAGAGGCATCAACCACCCTCTATCCCTGACGGAGTGCCTGGTCCCGTGTCAACTCCGTGCGGACCCAACCTCCTCCATCTTCCAGCAGGGAGAGAGTACCGTTCCATCTTCTAAGCAGGGAAACTGAGACTCAAGTGGCAAAGTGACTCGCCCAGTGACACCCAACCCTTGAGTCCAGGGTAGCCAGGGAGGGTCCACAGAACCCTCACCCTGATCGTGTCCCCAGGGTACTGACCCAGCTTGACATCTCCCTGGAGAGTGAGGAGAAGGTTGGCTCCCTGTGGGAATGGAGGAGAGAGAATCCCGTCTGGTGCCCCCGAGGGCCTCCTCCTCCCTCCCAGGAATGCCCTCGGCCTGGCGCCTACCTTGATGTCTCTGTGGATCTTCCCCTGAGAATGCAGGTGGTGGAGCCCCTGGGGACAAAAAGGAGTCCCTGAGAGCAGCCACCCAGCACTGTCCCACCTCCCCCGAACCCCCTCTCAGGACTGGGGCCCCCCACCCAGGCTGCTTCTTCCTCCCCTCTCCCCAAACAGGAAGTGACTGAGCCAAGAGGGAAATGGGCTGCTTCCGGCAACAGGGCTGGGGCCCCTCTTCCCCAGGACCTGGCCCCTCGGGCCAGCCCCACCCGAGGCACTCCACCCGCCTCCCTGCTGGTCATCTGGGCTCCCAGCCCACAGCTTCTGGAGACCAGAGGTGTGGGCACCTCACAGGCCCAGCTACCTTCAGAGCCTCTCGGCAGACGTAGGCAATCTGCCGCTCCTCCAGGGGCCCAGTGGCTGAAAGGAAAAGGGAGAGGCTGGCCTGGGGGCTCGGGGTCATGCCCACCCTCCCAGGCTACCCTGTGTGGGAAAAGCAACAGGCACTGTTAAGTGAAAGCCGTGTTGGCCACGTCCCCTCCCAACTTAGTGTAGGATACTAAAGCCAGAGATGGACAGCATTTCTCTCAAGGTCACACAGCCAGGCAGGAGTGGAGAGGAGCCCAAGTCCAGGGCCCAGAGTTCCCCTCCGGTACCCCAATGGGGTGGGGGTGGGGGTGGGGGAAGGCTGGGGCCTGCTGGGGCCTGGAGCCGTGGCCTCACCATGGTAAATCTCCTGCAGGGAGCCCCCTCCGCAGAACTCCATGCAGATCCACAAGCGGTCATTCCTAGGGGACAAAGAGCTGGGGTGGGCACACAGTAGGTCGCATGGGGGCTGCCTGGGGCCAGGAGGATAAGGCAGCCTCACCTGAGGTAGCTGCCAATGTAGGCCACCACATTGGGGTGACGGCACTCACGCAGGATGGTGATTTCCTGCTGGAGGGAGCTGATGTCGTCCCCTGGGAAGCACAAAGCATCATGGGGGGGCGCGCTGGGGTTGCCCTGACTCAGTGCCCCCATCTGCAAAATGGGCACAGAGTGCCTCCCTCCGGACCAGGCAGGTGCCAGGTGACAGCACCTCCTGGGGTACGCCTCTCAGGGGTCTCGGAAACGTCAACCCTCCGCCCGCACCCCGCGCCCGCAGGCAATCTGCCCTCCCTCTGGCGTAGAGGCCCGACCCGGGCCCTCACCTGGGTCTAGCTTGACTATCTTCACGGCGGCCAGTTCGGACGTGACCGTGTCGCGGGCCTACAGGGGCGGAGGGTGAAGCGGGATGGGGGGCGG
>NW_012104587.1:3738111-3746721 GCF_000951045.1 Mandrillus leucophaeus
CGGCGCGGGGAAGCCCCGAGGCCCAGGTGGAGCCTAAGTCCTTCCGCTGCCACCGTTGCTCGTTGCTCGCGCTCCACAGATAGGGAGCGCAAAGTCTTGGAAGCCAGAAGGCAGAGGGAAGAGGGGGCGCTCCACTCCCCGCCCCATCCCCAGTTTCCCAGATGAAACATGGACTTGCGCTTTGTATTTTTTTTTTAACAAAATGTATTCATCTTTCTTGGAACTGAAAAATAAATCTATGTACAAAACAGGAAAAGATCAGGCTCCTGTCACCCACTCCCAACCCTCTGCAGATTTCCTCTGGGATGCTCCGAAATGGGCTGGACCTCTGGGAGGTTCCCAGAGGGTCGGAAGGGAGGTCCTGCTCTGATCCGGGGCCAGTTTCGTCAGGAAGAGGGCGGGGCTCAGGATGCTCATAGGCTGGGGAAGGAGTTTTGTGTCCCAGACTCGGGATAGGAAAGAGAGGAAGCTAGGATTTCCAAATTCTGGAGCAGAACTGAAGTTTTTTGGCGCAGAGGGCTTGGATTCGCAAGATACGGAATTCTGAAGTGTGGAAATATACTCCTAGGGGCTGAGTGGTCTAGGCTCCCAGGCCGGAGGTGGGACCTGTGCTCCTTGGGTTAAGGGTGAAACCTCAGCTCCTACAAGCTGGGAGCAGCCCTGAGTAACGTTGGTCTGGCTCTAGGTGAGCGGTTCCGAGGAGGAGCCTGGGTTTCTAGGGGCTGGGCCTTTAAAGATTGTTAATTAGGACCCAGGGTGAGGTTTCCATTGGCACCCTGGAATTCTGGGAGAAGAGACCTATACTCTAACGACTAGGGCAGAGCCCTGGGTTCTGAGCTGGAGAAAATCGTGGGTTTGATATAGACTCTGCTCGGGACCTGGAACTTTGGGTTTGGGTAGGGATAAGGCCTGTCCCCTTTGGGCTGGGGGCAGAGCATGGGCTCAGAGTTGGGGGACTAAAGGCGGGGCCTGGGTCCCCACAAGCGGTCCAAAGTCCCCAGTAGTTTAGAGGCCTTTGCGCTGCCGCTTGAGGAAAGACAGAGTGTAGTCACTAGGGGTGGACACTTTCTGCTTTTTCATCTGCACTTGCGACTGTGCCGTGAGTTGCAGCTTGATGGCGCTCGAGTTGATCTTGGTGGCCACCAGCAGCTCCTTCATGCCCTTCATCTTCTCACTCTGGAAAGTGAGCACTGGACCCTCTGGCGGTGGTGACGCTGCAGGCGCTGGCACCTGAGCCGTGCTGCCACCTTCAGGGCCTCGGGCTGTGCCAGGGACCGTCCCAGGGGGCTTCCGGGGGGGTCCTGACACTGCACCCTGGCTGGCACCCAGGCCCTTGTCCAGTGCTGGCTTCTTGGGTGGCGGAGGCTCCTCTGGCTTGGACTCCCGCCGTGGGCCCCGCCGCCGGCCTTCCCGGGCTTCCTCGCCCCATGGCTCCTCGGCCTCGGCTGCCTCGGCCTCTCGGCTCACTATGCGCACCTTCTGCCGCACCTGGGCCAGTGGGGAGAACAAGGTGAGAGCAAGGTTGGGGGCCAGCGGCTGGAACTCCAGGACCCTGCTCTGGCCATCCCATGCCACCCAGGGGTCTCAGTCTCACCGGCACCCAAGGGGATGAGCAGATACTGCCCCTGGGCCAGAAAAGTCTGACAAGCCATAGCTGCTGTCACCACCTGTAGTGCCCAGACCTCTGTGCAGCTGTCCCTCACCTGTCCCTCGAAACGGCCTAGGGACTGCACAAGAAAGGTGGCCCAGCCCACGTGCAGCACAGGCGTGGGACTGCCCTCCTCCCATTTGCAGATGCCGTCGTAGAATCGCAGCAGGTGGGCGAAGCACTCAGGGTCCTGGAGGGCAGAACCTTGGCTCTGGGTGCCCTTGACAAGAGGGAAGGGAGGGCACAGGTCAGTCTCTTACCCCTTAGCAGAGGGCACAGGCCAGGCCCCCCACCTAGGCAAAGACCCCTGGCTCCAGAAAAGGTAAGCATAGGTTGAGAACATTCTTAGAACCTCTTTCCTTTTATAAAGCCAATCCGTCGCCAGAAGTTACCATCCCTTATCTCCATCCCTCAGCTGAGGGAGGGAGTCTGGCCATGAAACTGAAGGCACAGGGTAGAAACCTCTAAAATACCTTCAGCCCTGTCCAACCTGGGCCCAGGACCTCAGTTATAGCAAAAGGGAACATAGCTCTCTGCTCAGGGCCACCTTCCTCATGCCATCCCTAGTCCCATACATGCAGCCCCCATGGCCTATGGCAGGGAGCCCTGCCCAGGTTGGAGGCTGGACACAGGCTGGAGCTCTAGCCTTTCACCTGGCTCTGCTCCCCCGGCCGCTCCTCGCCCGCCTCTAGCAAGCTGGCTGCCTCCTTCAGCAGGTTGGGGATGACATCATTGGCTACTTCGAAGAACTCCTTGTAGATCTCCTCGTCTTCCCGGCAGTAGTTGTAGCTGTGAGAGCAGTGGGGTCTCTGTAGGGTCTGAAGGGGTCTCGCCATGGGGGGTAGCCCCAGGGACCTGGTGGGGGATGGAGCCCAGGTTTCTCTTCCTGGGTCACCCCAGGGGCTGGGGGAGTAGGTGGGGTCCTCACTGCAAAATGATGCTGTCTGGGTCAGCCACAGCAAGAAAGCAAGAATGAGGAGGGGCACGGGGCTGAGGGTGGAGGTCCCACTGCTGGATGATGGTGGTTAAACATTGGAAGGAGATTTGAGGCTGTTCTGAGAAAAAAAAAATTAGGAGAAGGGAGGGGGGGAAAGATGTGACACCTTAATCAGGGTCCCTACCTCCTGGGTGATGGCGGCCTTGCTGCCTAGGGATTGGATGGAAAGGGGATGGGGCGTGGGAGCCAGGCCTCAGTCCTGGATGAGGGTGGTTGGAAACTAATGGAGGGGAAGAAAGGACAGGCTGCAGGCCCTAATAGGGAGATCCTCACTCCTGGATGACAGTGGCTGTGTCTGCCCAGGCCTGCAGGGCTTCGCGCACGTTGCGGTTGCGACAGTGGTAGCCAGCCAGGTACATGTAGGGGTAGATGTGTTCATCCCGATAGTAGGTCTTGGCTGAGGCAATGCCCTGGGGGTGAGGCAGCGGATCCTCAGGGAGGCAGCCCCAGCTGCCCTGCGGGCACAAATGCCCCACCAGGGCACACCCAGAAGGGGTCACAGGAAGATCCCAGGGAGTCCTCTCCATCTCCACTCTGACCTCCACTTGCTGCCAGCCCTTCTACCTGGTCTCCTCCCTGGGTCTACAGGACTGCTGGCTGAGGCCTGGGGCAGACTGCAGGGGTGGGGCCTGCCCTCCAAGCTCAGGGTCCTCCTCTTTCCCAGACACTCTTCTACATACACACCAAAGACTTCCAAGCCCAGCCCAATGGCCCTACTCCCCACCTACACCCACCAAGTAAACACCCCCTCCCTCTTCAGTGCTCCTACCACATTTGACCTCTGTTATACTCCAGAAAGGACAGTAAGGAGTGGCAGAAAAGGCAGGGCTGAGGGGACAAATGCAGACCCTGCCACTCCCAGGCTGGTGAACCCTGGACACTCCTCAGACAGCCCTGACTGAACTGATTCTGCACTCAGTTGACATAAAGTGACACTGGATGGGTGATACCCCCTAACACACAAAGTTCTCTTCTCATCCACCCAGATGAGGGCCCCTGCCTCAGCCACTGTTGGGGTCTCCCTTCTGCATCCTCCTTAGATGCCCCCACCTTGTGGTAGAGGGTGAGTGGATCTGGCCGGCCAGGGGTGGGCTCCAGCTCCTCCAGATCTGCCAGGTTCCCTAAGGCCATGGGGTACCTAGGAGAGGATCATAATTCAGGCTGCCACCCAGCCCCCTGGCCTCACAAGGCCCAGCCTGGCCACTTCCCTCTACTGACCTTTCCAGATGTCCCAGGTCATAGAGCAGCCAGAGCAGCTTCTAGGAGCCGAAGGAGAGAGTTATGAGCTACGAACAGGGAGGAGAATGGGTCCTAAGCCTATCGGGCAGAGGTGGGGGTCAGAACAAACAGGGACCACCCACCAGGTAGAAGCGCCAAAATTCTGGGCCATTCTTTAATGGAGTTAAAGCAATTTCACATCTCAATTCCACTCTCCCAAGAGCCCTGGGAAAGGCCAGGCCAGGAATTACTAACCCATATTCCAGCGGGGGAAACTGAAGCTCAGGAAGGGAAAGTGCCCCTACCCAGGGTCCCACAGCAAGTCAAGTCTGGCCTAGCCCAGTACTGCCCCATTGGCTCAGCCCTCACCTGCTGCAGCTGCAGCAGCTCCAGCGAGTCGGTGTGCAGGTCAATGGAAGGGTTGATGGCACACACCATGAATGCCACCTCCATCTTGCGGTCACAGCGCATGTATGATCCTTTCAGGTACAGCCAGCTCTTGAGAGGGGACAAGATCATTATGTCTCATGATGGCCCACCCTGTGCCTTCTTCAGGGAATGACAGCCGGGAAAAGGGGCTCTTCTGTCTTCCCTTCCTGATGTATGTGGGTGGTAATGGGAAGAAAGGGGTGTGGCCCAAGAAAGTGGAGTCCTTTGGTTGGTTTGGGCTACCAGAGTATAAGGGGACAAGGTTGCAGGGAGGGAACAATACCCGCTCAGCCACACCAGCGTTGACCGTCTGGCCTCTGCGGTCCTCGTTGCCCTTGCCATGCCAGGTGACCTCAGCTGTCTGCTCCCCATTGGGCCCAAACACTACCCAGGCATGATCCTCAGACAGGGCGAGGTGGACATCCCGGAGACCCAGGGCCTGGCAGGCCCCAACCACAGCAAAGGCCACACCGGAGCTGTCCAATTTGGTGCCTGTGGAAGGGGCAGGTAATGAAAGAGGGTCCTCTGTGTTTTGACGTGGGGGAAGGGAGCCAGGTAGTGATGGGCCACACTCCCTCCCACTCCCCTTCCAAGCCTGTGCCCCAAACTCAGATTATCCTGCCCATCATCCCTCCATCCCTTCCCTCCCATGTGTTCAAAGCCTCTCTCTCCCTGTTTACACCCTCTATGTCCAACAAGAGACCTTTCTGGATCTCCTGTAGCTGACCCAGCCTTTGGCCCTATCTCGTCTTTCTCTGCAACTCTATTATATATTCTATGGATTTAAGGATTCTATTTTACTGCACTTACTAGGTTAAAACAGGAATGGCAAATACAGGACACTGGCCAACACACTCCTGTTATACACTCACCAACAGATAATCCTCATTTATCTCTGCACTCTTTTCCTGCTAATCTGAGAAGCAGCCTCTGAATCCTTCTCAATATGGCACACCAGGATGGGATTGCCAGTCAACCAGGCTTGCTGAAAAGTCTTAAGCCTTTTGAGGTCAAGCCCTCGGTCTGTCTCAAAACATTTTTGGCCGGGCGCGGTGGCTCACGCCTGTAATCCCAGCACTTTGGGAGGCCAAGGCGGGTGGATCACGAGGTCAGGAGATCCAGACAATCCTAACACAGTGAAACCCCATCTCTACTAAAAATACAAAAAAAAAAAAAATTAGCCAGGTGTGGTGGCGGGCACCTGTAGTCCCAGCTATGCAGGAGGCTGAGGCAGGAGGCAGGAGAATGGCATGAACCCAGGAGGCAGAGCTTGCAGTGAGCCGAGATTGCGCCATTGCACTCCAGCCTGGACGACAGAGTGAGACTCTGTCTTAAAAAAAAAAAAAAAAAAAAATTTCATAGGCCACCAGTTGTGGTGGCTCACACCTGTAATCCCAGCAACTGGGAGGCTGAGGCGGGCAGATCACTTGAGCCCAAGAGTTCAAGACCAGTCTGGGCCACACAGTGAGATGCCATCTCTACAAAAAATACAAAAAATTAACCAGGCGTGGTGGTGAATGCCTGTACTCTCAGCTACTCAGGAGGCTAAGGTAGGAGGACCTCTGAGCCCAGGGAGGTTGAGGCTGCAGTGAGCCATGATCACACCACTGCACTCCAGCCTGGGGGACAGAGTGAGACCCTGCCTCAAAAAAAAAAAAACCACAAAAAACAAAAACAAAAACATCTTCATAACTATTATTTTGTTTAACTGCCTCAAATGCAACCCAATTTCATCTTCTTGCCCCCTAAATCTGCTGCCACCCTCTGTATCTCATGCTTAGAACTGCTGTGACTGTTCAGTGGCAGGGGTGGAGGTGCTGAGGGGGCAGAGGTGAGGTTGATGGTTTGGAGCCAAGTGATCAGGCTTCACTTCTAGCCCTGCCATGCCGTGTGTGACTTTGGCACATCATTTCCCCTCTCTGGGCTTCAGTTTCCCAACTGCAAAGAGGAAAATAACACCTGCCCAACCTCACAAGGCTTACAGTTCTCAAAAGGGTTCTGTAAACCACGGAGGGTTTTGAAGAAGTGGGTCATGGATAAGATTCCCACCTACTGGGCTCCAACCTGTGATGAAGCTGAAGAGGGACTGGATGTGGGCTCGATCCTTGAAGTAGGAGCGGCTGAGGCTGTTCCATATGACATCGGAGACCTTCTTCACCAGCTCACGGCTGGAGACACCCCCTTCTCGAGGATAGAGGGACAGGTCGACAGCGCCTCGGATCTGGGCGGTGAAGCGGGCATAGAGGGCCGCGATGATAGACAGGTCGGCCACGGGAAAGTAGGTGAGGCCACCAGGCGGGTCGGGGGCGGGGCTGGGCTGGAAGGTGAGCTCGGGAACGTTGGTGGGGATGACGCGGTTGACAGCCAGAAAATGCTCCACGAAGCCCAGCACCAAGGAAAGGAGCACCAGGTCCGGCTCCTCTCGGCCCAGCTCGGCAGCAAACAGGCGCACCACGTCGTCGATGGAGCGCAGCGGGAACAGCGTCTTCTGGGCGGCCTTCAGCCCCATGGCGGCGGGCGGCGGGCGGCGGCCTGCAGGCAAGCCGCGGGAGGGAGGGTCGGGCAGGTTCGGCCGGGGAGCCCCCTCCCAGGGTCCGCTAAGTTTCCACCCTCCGACACACGCACAGCTCCCCTGCTTCCCCACCCTCCTCAGCCTCTGCTCACCGGCTTCCCCTCTTTTGTCGGTGAGACCCCTCAGCCGAGACTGCAGAGCCTTTTTGTCCCCCACAATTCCGGGACGCCCGGTACCCGATGGGGTGCGCCTCAAGGACCCCAATGAGGAGCCCCAATGGCCGCCACGCCCCCTCTACGACTGTGCCCCCGGGGCCCTAGAGTCCGCCCAGAAAGCGCACCCAGGCCAAGCCCCCAAACCCCAAGGAGAGTCCTCGCCTCGGTACCCCTCGCCCACCTCCGCGCTTACATCCCACACAAGGCACCGCGGCCCACGCCGCCCGGAGCCTGCTGGGACATGAAGTCCCGCCCCTAGGGTCGCACTACCCGCCGGGAAGTGGAGTCTGGGCCCACCCCTGCCCCCGCCAAATCTGGAAATAGTTGCGGGCCGGGCCGCCGCGCGGTGGCTTCTGGGATCTCTAGGTCCGCGGCTCCGGATGCCTCCTTCCCGAGACACTCAGGGATTGGTCCTTCCCTTCAAGCCGACCAGGCAGGAAGCGAGTCCGCAGTGCCTTCTGGGAAATGTAGTCCAGGGGCACTACATGCAGACTCAGGGTGGCAGGTCACCGAGCTTCTGCCGGTTTTGCTGTCACGGGTCAGTCGGCAAGTTATGAGGAAAAAGATCAAGTTGCTTGATCCAGAACAATTTTAAATAAAACGATGTGAGGAAAACAGATACTTTTAAACACTTCCAGAGAATAAATGTGTTCAACCGCTTTAGCTGGGTATCAGTGTCTGTTAACAAATAAATATGGGCCGGGCGCGGTGGCTCACTCCTGTAATCCTAGCACTTTGAGAGGCCGAGGCGGGCGGATCACGAGGTCAGGAGATCGAGACCATCCTGGCTAACACGGTGAAACCCCCGTCTGTACTAAAAAAATATATATATAATTAGCCGGGAGTGGTGGCGGGCGCCTGTAGTCCCAGCTACTCGGAAGGCTGAGCCAGGAGAATGGCGTGAACCCGGGAGGCAGAGCTTGAAGTGAACCGAGATCGAGTCACTGCACTCCAGCCTGGGCGACAGTGTGAGACTCTGACTCAAAAAAAAAAAAAAAAAAAAAAAAACAAAAAAACGAAAAACGTGGCAAGAATAGCTTTTGTTTGTTTGTTCTGAGACACGGTCTTTCTCTTTCGCCCAGGCTGGAGTGCAATGGCTCGGTCTTGGCTCACTGCAGCCTTGACTTCACGGGCTCAAGCAATTCTCGTGCCTCAGCCTCCCAAGTAGCTCGGAGCACAGGCATGCGCCACCACTCCCACCTAATTTTGTGTGTGTGTGCATATACCTAAATATATATACATATAAAACACACACACACACACACATATATATATAGTTTTTTTTTTTTTTTTGGCAGAGACGGGGATTCTCAGCTACTTGAGAGGCTGAGGCGGGGGAATTCCTTGAACCTGGGAGGTAGAGGTTTCAGTGAGCCAAGATCTTGCCACTGCACTCCAGCCTGGGCAACAGAGTGAGACTCTGTCTTAAAAAAACATCCCGACCGGGCGCGGTGGCTCACGCCTGTAATCCCTGCACTTTGGGAGGCCCAGGCGGGTGGATCACGAGGTCAGGAGATCGAGACCATCCTGGCTAACACGGTGAAACCTCGTCTCTACCAAAATACAAAAAATTAGCCGGGCGCGGTGGCGG
>NW_012104587.1:3747596-3749514 GCF_000951045.1 Mandrillus leucophaeus
GGGTTTCACCGGGTTAGCCAGGATAGTCTCGATCTCGTGACCTTGTGATCCGCCCGTCTCGGCCTCCCAAAGTGCTGGGATTACAGGCTTGAGCCACCGCGCCCGGCCTTCAACAACATTTTAAAACTTTGAAACAATACTAAATTTCCACAGCCACTCATGTATTCACTTATTCATTCAAAAAAAACAGATTTTTGGTACTTACCATGGGCCAAGTTCCAGACACTGGGTATAGAGCAGTAAATAAAACAGATCAAATTCCTGCCCTATTTCACCTCTTCACCTCTCTGGATTTTCTTCAAAATTTGTAACCCTTCTCTAATCATGAGAAAACATCTGGCAAAACAGAGTTGAGGGACAGTCTACAAAATACCTGACCAGTATATCTCAATAGTGTCAAGTTCATGCCAGGCTCATATCTGTAATTACAACACTTTGGGAAGCTGAAGCAGGAGGATTGATTGGGGCCAGGAGTTCAAGACCAGCCCGGGCAACATAGGGAGACCCCGAGTCTACAAAAACAAAACATTGACCGGGTGTGGTGGTGCTCACCTGTAGTCCCAGCTACTCAGAAGGCTGAGGCAGGAGGATCATGTGAGCCCAGGAGGTCAAGACTGCAGTGAGCCGTGGTCATGGCAGTGCACTCCAGCCTGGGCAACACAGTGAGACCCTGCCTCAAAAACAAAAAACAAAACAAATCAAAAGAGCCAAGGTCATGAAAAATAAGGAAGGACCCACAAATCATTGCAGATGAGAAACTAAGGAGACAGAACAACTAAATGCAATGTGGTGTTCTGGATCAAATCCTGGAACAGAAAAAGGGCATCAGTAGAAAAACTAGTAAACAGGGTAACCAACCTTCCCAATTGGCCCAGAACTGAGGCGACTCAGGAGTATAGGAAAGGACTTTGTGTTTTATTTTATTTGTTTATTTATTTATGTATTTATTTATTTGACAGCATTGCTGTGTCGCCCAGGCTGGAGTACAATGGCATGATCTTGGCTCACTGCAACCTCTGCCTCCCAGGTTTAAGTGACTCTCTTGTCTCAGCCTCCTGAGTAGCTGGGATTACAGGCACCCGCCACCACACCCGGCTAGTTTTTGTATTTTTAGTAGAGATGGGGTTTCACCATGTTGATCAGACTGGTCTTGAACACCTGGTCTTACGTGATCCACCTGCCTTGGCCTTCCAGAAGTGCTGGCATTACAGGCCTTAGCCACTTTGTGTTTTAAAAACAGTCAAGGCTGAGTGCAGTGGCTCACACCTGTAATCCCAGGGCTTTGACATGCCAAGGCAGAAAGACTGCTTGAGGCCGAAAGTTCCAGACCAGCCCGAGCAACAAAGCAAGACCCTCTCTCTACAAAAAAAAAAAAAAAATTTTAAATTAGTCAAACACAGTGGTGTGCACCAGGTAGTCCCAGCTACTCAGGAACCTCAGGCACGAGTTCGAGGCTGCAGTGAGCTGTGATCGCACCACTACATTCCAGCCTAACACAGTGAAATCCTGTTCCCAAAAACAACAACAAAAAAAACAAAAACCAGACCAGGCGTGGAGGCTCAAGCCTGTAATCCCAGCACTTTGAGAGGCTGAGGCGGACGGATCACTTGAGGTCAGGAGTTCGAGACCAGCCTGGCCAACATGGTGAAAGCCTTGACACGGTGAAACCCCATGTCTACTAAAAATACAAAAATTAGCTGGGTGTGGTGGCAGGTGCCTGTAATCCCAGCTATTCGGGAGGCTGAGGCAGGAGAATTGCTTGAACCCAGAAGGTGGCGGTTGCAGTGAACCGAGAATATGCCACTGCACTTCAGCCTAGGCGACAGAGCAAGAAAAAGAAAAAAAAAGTATTTTAGCTGGGTGTGGTGGTGTGTGCCTGTGGTCCTAGCTACTCCGGAGGTGGAAGTGGAAGGATCTC
>NW_012104587.1:3751684-3752714 GCF_000951045.1 Mandrillus leucophaeus
CGATCTCCTGACCTCGTGATCCGCCCGTCTCGGCCTCCCAAAGTGCTGGGATTACAGGCTTGAGCCACCGCGCCCGGCCTGTTTTGTTTTTCTGAAACGGAGTCTCACCCTGTCACCCAGGCTAGAGTGCAGTGACTGGATCTTAGCTCACTGCAACCTCTGCCTCCCAGGTTCAAGGGATGCTCCTGCCTCAGCCTCTTCAGGTGCACTTCAGGTGCACGCCACCACACCTGGCTAATTTTTGTGTTTTTAGGAGAGACGGGGTTTTGCCATGTTGGCCAGGCTGGTCTCGAACTCCTGACCTCAGGTGATCCGCCCACTTCAGCCTCCCAAAGTGCTGGGCTTACAGGCATGAGCCACCGCGGCCAGCCCCCTTTTTTGTTTGTTTGTTTGTTTGTTTTGTTAGCATTAACACCTAGACAGAGGCTCTCGAAGGAGGCACTGTTGACGCTTGAGGCCGGGTCATTCTCTGTGACTGCAGCCGTCCTGTGCGTTGTAGGATGATGAGCAGCATCTGTGGTTTCTGCCCACTGGATGCCACCAGTTCAGCTCCCACAGTGGGGACAACTAAAAATGTCTCCAGACGTTGCCAAATGTCCCCTGGGATGCCAAAGTAACCCCAGGTTGAGAACCACTATTCTAACATACGATATGACCACTTTGTTTCTCTGTTTTGAGACTCTGTTGCCCAGGCTGACGTGCAGCAGTGCAATCATGGTTCACTGCAGCTTTGACCTCCTGGGCTCAAGGCAGTCCTCCTACTTCAGCCTCCCAAGTGCTGGGATTACAGGCACGAGTCACCATGCCCGGCCTGATTTACTTATTGTTTGTCCCCTACCACCAGAAGATAAGCTCTACAGGACAGGAAATGTGTCTGTCGTGTTCACTGATGTGTACCCTGGGCCTAGAATAGTGTCTGGCACATAATAGGTGTTCAACAAATATTTGCTAAAGAAATACATGCATGCAAAGCAGTAGGGATATTTTATTTATTTTATTTTATTTTATTTTATTTTATTTATTTTATTTT
>NW_012104587.1:3752764-3753521 GCF_000951045.1 Mandrillus leucophaeus
GCAGGAGAATCGCTTGAACCTGGGAGTTGGAGGTTGCAGTGAGCCGAGATCACACCACTGCACTCTAGCCTGGATGACAGAGCGAGACTCTGTCTCAAATAAAAAAAAATTAAAAATTAAAAATTAAAAAGAGCACTTTGGGAGCAAAAGTCTTGTGGGCTTGGGCTCAGGACCAATGGGAGGAAAGAAGTTGGAGACAGTGATAATACAGAAGTGTTTTGGGCTCTTTGCAGCAAAGGGAAGGAGGAAGATGAGAGGGCATTAAACAGCTGGAGAAAAGGGGGGTGGAAAAGGTTACTGCTGGTTCATAAGAGAATTGTGGCAGTGATGGCCTTGGACAGAGAGTGGGAATGCGTTCCCGACTGGCAGGAGCCTTGGCTAGGAGCACAGGCAGTTTATCCACGAGGACTGGAAAGAAGGCCTCTACTACCTGGGCGTATGTGGTGGGCAATTCGATTTTCTCAGCGAAATGGGAAGCCCAGTGGGTTACCATCTCCTTTCCAGATGTCTACCGGGTTCCCCACCTTCACAATATTGCTCAAACGTCACCTCAAAAAGGCTGACACAGACCTGACGATTCTACTTCAAATCACACCCTCCACTCGAAATTCCTGTATCCATCCCTCAACCCTGCTCTGCGTTTCTTTTTTGTTTTTGTTTTGTTTTGTTTTGTTTTGTTTTTTGAGACGGAGTCTCGCTCTGCCGCCCAGGCTGGAGTGCAGTGGCCGGATCTCAGCTCACTGCAAGCTCCGCCTCC
>NW_012104587.1:3755761-3758565 GCF_000951045.1 Mandrillus leucophaeus
GGATCACCTGAGGTCAGGAGTTTGAGACTAGCCTGGCCAACATGGCAAAACCCCATCTCTACTAAAAATACAAAAGAATTAGCCAGGCGTGGTGGTGGGCACCTGTAATCCCAGCTGCTTAGGAGGCTGAGGTATGAGAATTGCTTGAACCCAGGAGGCGGAGGTTGCAGTGAGCCGAGATCACACCACTGCACTCCAGCCCAGGTGACAGAGTGAGACTCCATCCCAAAAGACATAAATAAATAAATAAATAAATAAATAAATAATAAAAATTATGAATGATAATTTACAATTCTTTCACACGGACTCTTTGAAATCTGGTATGTGTTTTGTACTCACAGCATATCTCAGCTGGGGAGAGATGCAGTGCTCTGTGGCCATATGTGGCTGGTGGCTCCTGTATAAGACAGCGTGGCTAGTGAGTGGCTGAGGTAGGATAGATGACAAGATCCAGTGGGAAGAGGGCTTCAAGGAACTGGGAGGCCCAGCATAGATATCAACATGTCTAAGAATTAAGATAGAAGTAGGTTGGAGGAATGGCAAGCCAGGAACAAATTATCTAGAACTGGGCCATCATGGGTTGGGAGATGTCAGAAACCAAGTAGGTGGCGTCAGATGATAATTGGAGTTCAAATCTGAGTGTCTGAAAGGAGGAGGTGAAGTACTATCTTGGGCAGAAAAAAAAATTAAAAAGAAAGCAAAAGAGAGGGAGCAGAATGTCTATAAGTGATGAGGATTATGGAGGATGCCTACCCCAACTCTTCCAGGCCCATCGCAGGAGGGGTGTAGAAAGCCTGCCAGGGGCTGCTGGGGAGACGGTAGGGGCGGTGACCTCAGGAGTCCAAGGTTTCTGCTAGAGCAGAAGGGATAGGAACTGTTTGGAGAAGGCAGTGAAGACAAGGAGACTTTGCTAACGATGGACCATGACCTCCAGAGGGGACAGAGGACATCTGCCAGGAGCTGGGGAGGGATGGAGATGGGGTCAGAAAAGGGGATGGCCAGGGTTGTGCAGAACCTGGAACATCTGAGCCTCCTGTGGCGAATCTGACGCACAGCAATAAAGGGCAGGACCACTTTTGAGGGTTTCAAGGTTGGCTGGGGGTTGCGGGGCCCAGCTGTGAGTGTGAGGACAGGGGTGGAAGGATCTGAAGCTCCAACGGGATTTCCGCTGCTAAAGACAAGGAGGCCCTGGGAGGGCGGTCCCTCTGGACATCGCCAATACGTGTATGCGTGGAACAAACTAACAGAAAGTAATCTCATGGGCTGAGGGGAGGGAGTCAAAGGGGAATTCAGCCCCTAATTTCTTTTCCAAAAAATTTTGTGTATTGTTGTAATTAAAATTAATTTAAAATAGCACCAGCTAGGTATATGCTGCTTTTTGTTTTTTTTTTTTTTTTTTTTTTTTTGAGATAGAGTCTCACTTTGTCGCCCAGGCTGGAGTGAAATGGCACGATCTCGGCTCACTGCAAGCTCCGCGTCCCGGGTTCAAGCCATTCTCCTGCCTCAGCCTCTGGAGTAGGTGGGACTACAGGCGTGTGCCACCATGCCCAGCTAATTTTTGTATTTTTAGTAGATATTGGGTTTCACCATGTTGGCCAGGATGGTCTCAATCTCCTGACCTCATGATCTGCCCACCTCAGCCTCCCAAAGTGCTGGGATTACAGATGTGAGCCACCGCACCCAGCTAGATAATATTCTTGATTTAAAAAGTTTAATCTAGGGGGCAATGGAAAAATAAATAAATAAAAAGTTTAATCTAGTTCAGATGCGGTGGGCCACCCCTGTAGTCCTGGCACTTTTGGGAGGCCGAGGCCGGAGAGTCACTTGAGGTCAGGAGTTCAAGACCAACCTGGGCAACATAATAAGACCCTGTCTCTACAAAAAAAAAAAAAAAAAAAAAAAAAAACTTTGCCAGGCATGGGCCTGTAATCCCAGTTAGTTGAGAGGCTGAGGCAGGAGGATCACTTGAGCCCAGTAATTCAAGACTACAATGAACTATGATTGTGCCACTGCACTCCAGCCTGGGTGACAGGGCCATGTTAGGCAACAGGGTTGTGCCATGTTGTGGAGGCTGGTCTCAAATTCCTGGCCTTAAGTGATCCTCCCACCTCGGCCTCCCAAATAACTTTTTTTTTTTTTGAGACGGAGTCTCGCTCTCTCGCCCAGGCTGGAGTGCAGTGGCCGGGTCCCAGCTCACTACAAGCTCCGCCTCCCGGGTTTACGCCATTCTCCTGCCTCAGCCTCCCAAGTAGCTGGGACTACAGGCGCCGCCACCTCGCCCGGCTAGATTTTTGTATTTTTTAGTAGAGACGGGGTTTCACCGTGTCAGCCAGGATGGTCTCGATCTCCTGACCTCGTGATCTGCCCGTCTTGGCCTCCCAAAGTGCTGGGATTACAGGCTTGAGCCACTGCGCCCGGCCAGGCCTGGCTTATTCTTACGACATAATTGCTGAAATATTTAGATGTGAAGTTCAAGATGTCTGCAACTTACTTTCAATGGTTTAACAAAATATATGCTACACAGATAGAAAGTAGAAGCAGCAAAATGTTTATTGGTGGATCTACGGGAAGAGTATATGGAGTTCTTTTTTTTTTAAAGATGGAGTCTCACTCTGTTGCCCAGGCTGGAGTACAGTAGTGAGATCTCAGCTCACTGAAACCTCTGCCTCCCAGGTTCAAGTGATTCCCCCGTTTCAGCCTCCCAAGTAGCTGGGACTACAGGCACCCATCACCACGCCTAGCTAATTTTTGTATTTTTAGTAGAGACGGGGTTTCACCATGTTGGCCAGGATGGTCTCAATCTC
>NW_012104587.1:3758615-3763781 GCF_000951045.1 Mandrillus leucophaeus
TTTTTTTTTTTGTATTTTTAGTAGAGACAGGGTTTCACCATGCTGGCCAGGCTAGTTTTGAACTCCTGACCTCAGGTGATCCACCCATCTCGGCCTCCCAAAGTGCTAGGATTATAGATGTGAGCCACCACGCCCAGACTTTTTTTATTTTTTGAGACGGAGTATCACTCTGTCACCCAGGCTGGAGTGCAGTGGCACGATCTCAGCTCACTGCAAGCTCCACCTCTCTGGTTCAAGTGATTATCCTGCCTCAGCTTCCTGAGTAGCTGGGATTACAGGTGCGCACCACCATGCTCAGCTAATTTTTGTATTTTTAGCAAAGACGAGGTTTCACAATGTTGGCCAGGCCAATGTTGAACTCCCAACCTCAGGTGATCTGCCTGCCTCAGCCTCCCAAAGTGCTGGGATTACAGGCGTGAGCCACAGTGCTTGGCCAGAGTTCGTATTCTTTCCATCTTGCTGCAGGTTTGAAATTTGTTAACATAAAATATTGGGAGAAAATTAATTTTTTAGAAGTGTGAAAATTTGTAAATCTGAAAGTCTTTTGGCTGAATTATTGCTGGGCGCTGGGAAGCAGCCGTTTCTCCAGTTTAGTGAGGGACGGCTCCAGGTCTCAGCTTGCCATAGGCCTGAGTATCTCTGCACAGGACTCTCTCTTTGAGTCCCTGCACCTCAGTAGGCCGAAGAAATATTTCCTGAGTGGGCCGAAGGCATTTTCCAGCACGATCTCACCAGTCTCACCAGAACCTCCCATGAGATAGTTTTTTTTCTTTTTTTTTTTTTTTTTTGCAGGGTCTTTCTCTGTTGCCCAGGCTGGAGTGCAGTGGTGCAAACATAGCTCACTGCAGCTTCTAACTCCTGGCCTCAAGAGATCTTCCCACCTCAGCCTCCCAAAGTGCTAAGATTATAGGTGTGAGCCACCTCACCCAGCCTGTGATAAGTTTTATTTTATTTTATTTTGAGACAGGGTCTTGCTCTGTCACCCAGGCCGGAGTGCAGTCGCGTGCTCTCAGCTCACCGCAACCTCTGCCTCCTGGGTTTAAGCCATTCTCCTGCCTCAGCCTCCTGAGTAGCTGGAATTACAGGTGCATGCCACCACACCCGGCTAATTTTTGTATTTTTAGTAGAGACAGGGTTTCACCACGTTGGTCAGGCTAGTCTTGAACTCATCCGCCCACCTCGGCCTCCCAAAGTGCTGGGACTACAGGTGTGAACCACCGTGCCGGCGCTGGGATAAGTTTCATGATTCCCATTTACAGATGTGGAAACTGAGGCCAGGTAACTTGCCCGTGACTGCATAACTAGACCAGAATCCAGGCTGCCTGATTCTCATGCCTGGGCCCCTAACCAGGCCCTAAAATTCCAGACACCCTCCAATCCCCATTCCCAACCACTTAGTGGCCCCCAGTCTCTTTTCAGTACTTTCCCCTAGCTTTAGGGCCTGCCATACGCCTCAGAGCATAGCCATCAGCTGCCCCAGGCCTGCCCTGACTCTAGGGCACACTCCTTCCCCTCCTTCCCCATTCAGCCCAGCCTTGAGGCCTGGGTCCTGCTAAGTGTTGGACCCCCCAGCTAAGAATAAGTGAAACCCCTCTCGGACCTTCCCCTGCTCCCTTTTCATCAGCCTCACCTGGGTGGGCAGCAGGGCACTGGATACCCATGGTGTGCCCTTCGGATCCACTTCCCTCTTCTCCACCCTGCTCTGTGCCAAGACTGGCCACTACAACCTACAGTTACTGAGTTCTCTTTTTTTTTGAGATGGCGTTTCACTCTTGTTGCCCAGGCTGGAGTGCAATGGCGCGATCTTGGTTCACTGCAACCTCCGCCTCCCAGGTTCGTGATTCTCCTGCCTCAGCCTTCCAAGTAGCTGGGATTACAGGTGCCCGCCATGATGCCCGGCTAATTTTTGTATTTTTAGTAGAGATGGGTTTTCACCATGTTGGCCAGGCTAGTCTCAAACTCCCGATCTCAGGTGATCCGCCTGCCTCGGCCTCCCAAAGCGCTGAGATTACAGGCGTGAGCCACTGAGCCAGGATTTTTTTTTTTTTCTTTTTTTGAGACTGGGTCTTGCTCTGTTGCTCAGGGTGGAATGTGATGGTGCAGTCCACCCACTTTGGCCTCCCAAAGTGCTAGGATTACAGGCTTGAGCCATCGCGCCCAGCCAGTTCACTAAATTCTTGGGGTCTCTGGCTGCTGGTTGAATTTGGACAAAGGGAGGCAGGAGAAGGGAGGGAGTGAGGTGGAGGAATTTATTTCCTAGGCTGCCTTTCAGCTCAGCCATGGTCAAGTTCTACCAAAAGCCAGAGCTCCTGTCGAGTAGCGCCACTGCCTCTTCCTGCCTGGGTGGTCTGGGGTTCCTAACAGCTCCTCTCTGCTGTCCAGGTCCTGGGGCACTGCCATTCATTGGTGTGTTCCCTTAGCACTGTGCACGCTTCTGTAAACTGTCCCTTCATTAGTAAAGTCGCTTCATCTACCCCATTTGAATGTCACCTGATTTGTGAAAATGCAGGGAAGACAATCTGGTCTGTAACTGTCTGTGACGCCTTCACTGTTCCCTCCATTCCTAATCCCCCACCTTCTGAACCCCAAGATGACAGATCCAGGCAAGGAGGCCAGCAGCTTACAAAGCTGTCTTTATTGGTTTCTTGCTGCCTCACAGAGCATCAGGGTCTGTCCCTCCTGGGAATGTGGCATTTGAGGAGATAAATACTTATTTTGCCCCCCACACTTCAGTCGGGGGAGGTTTAATAAAAATAGTAATATAATAACAATATAATGACTGTGATCAATAGTAAAATGCCCCCTAGGTTCCCCTAATACACAACTGGTTGAAGCTTCGAGAAAAAGGGCCCCCATTTCTGGGAAGGGCCAGAGTGTGCCGGGAGACCCTCCAGTGGCCCCCACTGGGTACCCATCTCCCACCAAAAAGCCCTTATAAATACCCTCCCCATCCCATCCCTGTCCAGGATTCTCTTCCCCGATGGGAGGATTGGCTGACAGCGTCAGCCCCGCCCACCGCACCCCTCCCCAGAGAAAGGACCCTTCGTTCTCCAGACTCCCTCTCTCTTCCACCTCTCTTTTTGTCTTTCTCCTCTTCATTGCTCCTCCTCTGTCCCTCTCCCCTCTTCCTCTACACGGCTTCTACCTCCTTCCAATTCCTATCACCTCCTCCTCCACTTCCTTCCTCCTATCCTGTCTCTCACCTCCTTTGCCTACATCCTTTCTCTCCTTCTCTATCTTCCCTTCCTCTGGATCACAGTCTGTTTTTCTCACCCAGATGCTGAGCAGAGACCGGGACATGCCCCATCTTGGCCTCAGCTGGGAGTCAGACAGTCCACAGATAAGACCCCCAACCTGTTCCCAGAGACCCAGTCCCTCTCCATCCCTCATCCCAACTCTTACAAGCCTCTGGGGGCTTGGCACTGGACACAAGAGCTTTGGCACAATCACCCCTGGACACCAGGACAAAAGGATCCATTCTATTCCCAATGGCTTAGAAAGGCTGGGGCTGGGAACAGAGAGGTAAGGCAGGGAATCAGGACTGGGAGTCAGGACCCCCAAGTCCTGGGAAACCAGGCAAGCCTTCCAGTCATTGCCCAGCCCGGGCCCTCCCTGAGTCCGAATTTCCATGTCCCGGACCAGCCGGAGTATGGCATTCCTCAAGTTCTTCGCTCCCTCATGTCTTTCTGCCCTGGGATTGGGGTGGGCCCTAACAGAGGGCATCAAGGAGAGCTCTCCAATTCAGGGGATAGGGGGAGGCTTCGGGGCCGTTCTGAGACCTGCAGGAGAAAGAAAGGGAAGTCGGGGGGTAGGCTCAGGGAGGACTCTTTCCTCACAGGGCCAGTGGCTCCTGGAGGCCCCCTTAGTATCATCACCCACTGTATCAGGGCCCCTGGAGGAAACCAGATGTGAGGTGGGGAGTGGAGGTGGTAAAAAGGTCACTGGAAGAACCTGGAGAACTCCTGCTTAACCTTGAATGGATTCAAAGTCCTTTTTTTTTTTTTTTCTGAGACAGAGTTGTGCTCTGTCGCCTAGGCTGGAGTGCAGTAGTGGCATGATCTTGGCTCACTGCAACCTCTCCCTCCCAGGTTCAAGTGATTCTCCTGCCTCTGCCTCCCAAGTAGCTGGGATGACAGGCATGCATCACCATGCCTGGCTAATTTTTCTTTTGTTTGTTTTTTGTTTGAGACGGAGTCTCGCTCTGTCACCCGGGCTGGAGTGCAGTGGCATGATCTCGGCTCACTGCAACCTCCGCCTCCCAGGTTCAAGCAATTCTCCTGCCTCGGCCCCCCAAGTAGCTGGGAGTACAGGCATGCGCCACCAGGCCCAGCTAATTTCTGTATTTTTAGTAGAGACACGGTTTCACCACGTTGGCCATGCTGGTCTCGAACTCTTGACCTCAAGTGATCCGCCCGCCTTGGCCTCCCAAAGTGTTGCGATTACAGGGGTGAGCCACCGTGCCCAGTGAATGTTCATTCACTCCATTCTTCCTTTAGTCGATACACATGCTTCACTCTGGGCAGAAGAACGAAGCCTGACCCCCACCACCAAGGAGCCCACAGTCAAGGGAGGAGAACAGGCACCAGAAGAAACCCATGGCACAGCAGGAGCTGCAAGGATGGTGTGGAGGGAGCGGGGTGGCAAAGGTGGCACCAGCCCCAGGGAGGCAATGACTACCTGACCAAGCGGCCAGGAAGGCTCCTTTGAAGATGGTACCGGTGGGTCACCTGGAGGGCAGTCTGGTGTTGGTGAAGGTGAAGATAGGGACAAGGCATTCAAAACAGAGGGGACTGCAGGGGCGAGAGCCTGCAGGCATGGAAGAGCATGGTGAGCCCCAGGGCTCCGAGCGGCCTGGTGTGACAGGAGTGGGTGCATGTGTGTGCTGGTGACAGTGGGTAAATGTGTATGCTGGATGTGTGGCTGCAGGGGGAACGGGAACCTCTCCAGCTTCTCTTAGGTTTACCCCTGTCCTCATTCAGAATGGATTGCTCCCTCCTCTGATCCCCCCAACTCCCTGCTGTGGACTGAGCCTCTGTTAAGAATCCTAAGAGGGGCTGGGCGCGGTGGCTCATGCCAGTAATCCCAACACTTTGGGAGGCCAAGGCAGGTGGATCACTTGAGGTCAGGAGTCCGAGACCAGCCTGGCCAACATGGTGAAACTCCATC
>NW_012104587.1:3764096-3782157 GCF_000951045.1 Mandrillus leucophaeus
CCAGGCCTCCCAGGAACCACATCATTTTACAGGTGAGACAAGATTAGGGAGGTTGGGCACTTTGCCCAGAGCCACACAGCTGGAAAAGTCAAAGCCAAGATTCCCACCTAAGCTGGCCTGCCTCCAGGATCCTGCTGGTGCCCACTGGTGGGGTGAGACAGGTAAGAAAATCGAGGACAGGGATGGGCTCAGCTTGTTCCCTAGCCTAGGTCCCTGAGCAAGGCCTAGCACAAAAGAGAAATGCCTGACGTTTGAATAGGGGACGGACAAGCCTCCCGGACCCGCTCACCTGCATTAGGGAGGTTGCAGGGCTCAGCGATCCCTGGGGGCAGGACACAGACTCGCTGGACAGGGATGTCCAAGGTTTCCTCTTCACTGCTCCAGCAGCAGAGGAGGAGACAAAAATACCAAGATCAGATTTGAGGGATCCAAAGAGGGTGTAAACTTGGGGTGGGAGGTAGCACACTGGAGGCTGAGGGACTGTCCTTACTGGGGTCTGCGTCTCCATCGAGGCCTTCGCTGCCCATGGAGGCTGGGCGCCGCAACGCCTCGGAGAAGCTGTGGGGCCGCTGTGGGCCAGAGGAGCCGCGAGAAACTCGGCCCTTCTCTTCCAGAGCCTGTTGGTTGACAGTGCGGAGGGGCTGGGACCAGGAGGCACACGGAGGCCAAGAGGCCCAAGGCACAACAGACCAGGACAAATGAATGCCACTGGGCCCCCAGACTGGATGTACTTAAGTCCCAGGTAGCAGAAGGGTAAGTCCCAGGCCTCAGGGGCCCAGGTAATTACAGAGGCCTGTGATTGGCTAGAGCTCACCAGAGGCCGGTGATTGGCTCAGCCTCACCAGAGTAGCTTGTGATTGGCTCCAGAGGACTAACCCGGGACGTGTCCCTGGCGCCGGGCCGCCCGTTGGCAGGGCCCACGTGTACCAGGTGGTTGAAGTTGGTAGGCGGTGAGATGAGCTTGGAGCGCACAAAGGGGTCCTTTAGCATCTCCCTGCGGGAGGAGAAGGCGTAAGGAGTTGGTGGCCAAGCTCCACCCTCCCTTCACCCCGCCCAGCCTCAACCCCCGCGTCGTGCACGCGCACCTGCGCTGCTGCTTCTGCTGCTCCTCCGACACGCGGAAAAAGAAGCGGCGCTTGCTCTTGGTGCGGAACAGCTGGCGCCGGCTGTTGTCGGTGAGGTCCGGGATGTCGAACTCGTCCTTCTCTGTGGGAGAAGCGGAGAGCTGGGCTGTGCTCAGACGTTCCTGGGGCCCAGTCAGCTGGCGTTCACGGCCACACAGCCACACGTGCGCACTGGTGAACGCACACACCCGTACACGCCAACTCCCTCACCTGCCAGCTGGTTCCTGAGGTAGGTCAGGCGGACCTTCTCGGCGCCGTAGAGGAACAGGGAGCCCTCTGGATTGAGGGGCCGCACCTGAGGCAGCAGGCACAGAGGTCAGGCCACGCCCCCACCCCGGTGCTGCCCCAGGGCTCTGGCGGTCCCTCACCTTCTTGAGCGGCACGGTCTGCACCCATTCTGCCCTCCTCACGTCAAACACATCGATGGAGTTCTCGCTGAACACTGTCAGGTAGGGGGCCGCGTACCCTGCGGGCACGCCATGCACCTCTGAGCTGTTTCCCCCTCTGTTTCACAGGGAACACCCTGTCCCCTGCCGCAGCACAGTAACTACCACACCCCACGCTAAGGTCCTTCCTCTGAAGACTCCCTGTCGCCCCGCCCAGCCTCCACATCAAATCAGAGATAACCCTGGACCACTCACCACATGCCTGGCTCAGTTCTAAACACGACATGCTTTTCCTCCCTTAATTTTTTAACAACTCCGAGCAGGTACTATTGTTATAACCCCTAATTTCCAGAGGAGGGAATGGAACCCCTGGAGCCATGTGATGGTCAAGGTCAGGTCACCCAGCTGGTCCTGAGAGCTGCGATTTGGCCCTGGGCAGCTTGGGTGGTATGCAGCACCCAACCCGCAGGCCCCACCCCAGACAGCCATTGCTCACCAAGGACACTCTGCCCCTCTCTTCCAGCCCTTACCCATCATGCTAGTTACTTGTGCATGCACCAGACTGCCCCACCGCCTCATTCATTCATTCATTCACTATTCCACCCATTCCTCCCAACCCGTCGCCCCTGGAGTGTGCCAGCCTGGGCTGGGTGCTTGATGTGGATGAGGAAACCAGCCCCGGCCCATTCTGTGGGACCCCAGTGCACCAAGCCAGTCATGAAGTGGAGGTGACGAGAGCCATGACGAAGGTCTGGATGGAGAGGTAGTGGGGCAAAGAGAAGGAAAGGACCAATGATGGGGAGGCAGGGCGGGGAGCATGAAGGCAATGGTGACCACAGCAATTGCAGCGGCCATCTTTGGAGCGCCTACCAGCTCCAGGCCCTGAGCTGACACTGGGGCTGGACCTAGTTAAGAGTTTGCCAGGTACAGGCCAGGGTTGGTGGCTCACACCTGTAATCCCAGCACTTTGGGAGGCCGGGCAGGGGGATTGCTTGAGTCCAGGAGTTTGAGACTCCCAGCCTGGGCAATATGGCAAAACTCTGCCTCTATGAAAAAATACAAAAATTAGGCCGGGCGCAGTGGCTCACGCCTGTAATCCCAGCACTTTGGGAGGCCGGGCAGGGGGATTGCTTGAGTCCAGGAGTTTGAGACTCCCAGCCTGGGCAATATGGCAAAACTCTGCCTCTATGAAAAAATTAGGCCGGGCGCAGTGGCTCACGCCTGTAATCCCAGCACTTTGGGAGGCTAAGGCAGGCAGATCACGAGGTCAGGAGTTCGAGACCAGCCTGGCCAACACGGTGAGACCCTGTCTCCACTAAAAATACAAAAATTAGCTGGGTATGGTGGTGGGTGCCTGTAGTCTCAGCTACTAGGGAGGCTGAGGCAGGAGAACTGCCTGAACCTGGGAGGTGGAGACTGCAGTGAGCCAAGATCACACCACTGCACTCCAGCCTGGTGACAGAGTAAGACTCCTCTGTCTCAAACAAAACAAAAATTAGCCAGACGTGGTGGCACACACCTGTGCCCCCAGTTACTCGGGAGGCTGAAGTGGGAGGATCACTTGACCCCAGGAGGCGGAGGTGGCAGTGAGTCGAGATTGTGCCACCGTACTCCAGCCTGGTGACAGAGGGAGACCCTGTCTCAAAAGAAAAAAAAAAAAAAAGTTTGCTGGATACAAACGAAAGGAGAGCGGCCCAGGCAGGAGAGGAGCATGAGCTCAGCATGGAAAAGGAAGGTCCCCTGCAAGCCACGGAGGCCAGGACAGGGTGGTGTTGGGCTGGAGGATGCAAACTGGCACCAAAGGCCTCCAATGCCAGGCTCATGAGTTGAGGCGGGACCTTGTCTTCACCCACACACTGAAGGTGCCTTACCCCAGCCCATGGGCGCTGCTGGCCACAACAGCTCATGGCCACGAGACTTGCGGCCTGCGCCATCCACGTAGATGCCAGCAGTGGTGAAGAGTAGCAGGAACTCGCTGAGACTAAGCTCCACGGCACCCAGTGCCTCACCCAGGCCCCCGCGGGATGGTGGCAGCTCCTCAGGCACCAAACCGGCCCCCAATGCCAATGGCGCAGCCTCATTGAGCAGCGGGTAGAGCGCAAAGCCACCGGCAGCGCCCACACATAGCCGGTCGCCCAGCAGCTCCAGGCTCTGCACAGTGGCGGGTGCCTGCAGCTCACGGATACGGCGCTGCCAGGGCCCAGGGCCCGGGCCCAGCTGGTAGCAGAGCACCTGGCGCTTGACGGCTACACAGAGCACTGGGGTACGGGCCTGCAGGATGCTTCCAGCTGCCAGTGCCTGGCAGCCTCGAGACTCGGGGATCTTGGCACCTGCTACCTCTATGTTCTCCAGCTCCGCCAGGGCAAAGAGACGCACACTGGGGCCGCGGCCACACAGCACAACCAGCAGGCCTGCGCTGGGGCTCAAGGCCAGCTGCTGCACGCGCCGGCACTCCCCCACCTGGAAGATGTCTGCAGGGTTGGCGAGGGGAGAGGGTCACTGGCAGGTGGTTGAAGAGTGACCCGTCCCCATCCTCCTCGGCCTGCTGGGGCTGCCCCTGCCCACGCCCACCCTAGCCCAGCCTTGATGGGTACCATTGCTGTGCAGATGGATGACAAAGAGCCCCTCCTCGGTGCCAAGTGCAAGTCGATCCTGGTCTGGTAGAGGGAGGGAGAGGGTCAGAGGTCAGCAGCCCACTCAATGACACGGAGAGTGTGCAGTCCACCTGCCTTGCTGTGCCTGTTTCTCTTGAGGAAATGGGGGTGGCGATAATCCCGCTGTCCCTGCCTGACTGACCCTTCTCTCCCAGTCTGGACAGGCTCTTTCAGAGGGGTTGGGGTGAGGCCCATCACCTTGAGCTGTGGGATTTCAGGTAAGTCAGGTCACCTCTCAGAGCCTTGGTTTCGCCTTATGTAAACTGGGAACAACGATGGTACTTTCTCAGAGTGGCTCTGAGGAAGCGAGGAAGCGGGGAGGGTTCAGCAGAGCCCCTTGCTCAAAAAACCCCCTCCCCTCTGGTTCCTGACTGCTCCAGGGACCCACACAACCTCTCCTGTGGCTCCCGCCCTGAGAGTGGGTGCTGGCTCAGGGCCTCGGCTGCCGGGGGACGCCGAGGAGCTCTGTTTCATGCCTCTTTCCCAGCCTCAGTTACAGAAGAGCCCTGCTGAGCCCCAGGTTCAAGGCTGAGCACAAGTGAAGCTCTTGGCAGCTCCACCCAGGAGATGTTATGAGGCTCTGGGTGTTCTACAGCAGTCCCCCAGTCCCCTAGCTTGTAGTGAGACAGCCAGGACTGAACCCTCATTTCTCTCTTTTTAAAGCCTTTGTTCCAGCTGGGCATGGTGGCCCATGCCTGTAATCCCAACACCTTGGGAGGCCAAGGCAGGTGGATCACCTGAGGTCAGGAGTTCGAGACCAGCCTGGCCAACATTGTGAAACCCCGTCTCTACTAAAAATACAAAAAGTAGCCAGGCAAGGTGGCACATGCCTGTAATCCCAGCTACTGTGGAGGCTGAGACAGGAGAATCGCTTGCATCCGGGAGGCGGAGGTTGCAGTGAGCTGAGATTGTACTGCTGCACTCCAGCCTGGGCAACAGAGCGAGACTATCTCAAAAAAAAAAAGAGAAAAAAAAAAAAGCTTTTGTTTCTTCCACTCGCTTGAGATTCTTTTGGAAAAAGCAGAAACTGAGGCACAGTGAAATGGAGTGGGGATAAGCCAGGCTACCTGGGGGCCCAGCCATGCACACAGGGGGCTGGAGCACATATGTAGTGCAAGGCAGTCTGTGTCTCGTGGCTGCAGGGAATGGGTAGTGGCGGTGGCCCTTGGGACTGTTCCTAGACACCAGCACTTCTGCAGGCCTGGACTGCTCCCTCCAGTCCCCTCCACCAGCTCACCGAGGATGGCAGCACAGAGCGTGTGGGGCAGCAGCGGCAGCCCATTGTCGTAGGCCTCCTTGAGTGTGTACACGGGCCGGGGTCTTGGCCGTGCGTCCAGCAGCAGCCGCTGCAGCTCACCCAGCACCTGCAGCCAGCGCTCCCGCTCCCCCTCGCTCTCCGCCAGCAGCAGCACAGTGCACATAGTGGGCGGCACTGCCAGCTGGGAGGTCGTCACCTGTGGGCAAGGACCCAAGCTGAAGGGCTGTGGGCCAGAGCCATCTGTCCTCCCTCCCTTCCTGCCTCCAGCAGCTGCTGTGCCCCGGGGGCCTAGCGTGCACTATCAGCAGCAGGGAGTAGGCCGGACAGGCATACAGACAACTCCAGAGCCCAGCGCCATAATGGGGCAAGGACAGGCCTAGTGGGAACACAGAGGGCCCCAAACTCGGGCCAGGAGGTGAAGGATGACTTCCCAGGGGACCAGACATTTCTGCTGGAGCCTGAGGGACGAGTAACTAACCAGGAGTAGTCAAGTTTAGGAGCTGGGCGCCAGTGCAGGGCCGGCAATTCTGTGCAAAGACACACGTGAAGGACCGAGAATGTGGTGCACACAGGCACGGGGCACCCTCAGAACTGGAGAGAGCAAGGTGTGGCCAGAGCAGAGAGGTGCCAGGGAGAGGGCTGGAGAGGCCTGCAGGGCCAGATCCTTGGGGCCTCAAGGGCTAGGTCAGGAGCACCCCGCAGACGATGGGAAGCCACAGTGGATCCGAAATGAGGTAAGACCCGGCCAGATGCTTGCGTGGAAAGCATGTGGTTGTGGGCTGGCCCAAGAGGGCAGTATGGAGTGGGCGGACAGTGGCCAGAGTGGGAACAGCATGGGGAGCTGGATGGCGGCTGCTCCATCTCATCCCAGGCACTCACCCTAAAGATGCGTGGCAAGTCCCTGGATTGGGCATGGATGACATCAGAGGCCAGAACGGGAGTAGCCGAGAACTGGGGGTCCCTGGGAGGTTCACAGAACAGGTCAGAGGTCTCCCTGTTCCTGACTGCCCCCCTCACCACTAGTCCCTTACCCCATGCCACTGCCCAGCACCCACCTCAGATCCAGGACCTGCAGGAGGGCCCCGCTGGGCGGGCTGAGCCTCGGGTCAGGGGCGTCAAACAGCAGCAGGCGCGAGTCACTCAGGGCAGCAAACACCCGCTGCCAGCCCCGCCGGACGCCTGAGGGCCGCGGCACCTGGCGGAAAGGCAAGCATAGGAGGACTGCAGGGGCCTCAGCTCCCCGTGCCCGTCTTCCCCTCCCTCGGCCCCCACTCACCGACAGGAAGCCCTCATAGGCAGTGCCTGTGCCCGTTTCGGGGTGTACTCCCAGGGCTGTGCGGAGGAGGTCAGGGGGCACGGGGCAGGGTGGGGCCTGTGGGGCACAGGTTGTGTGACAAAAGTAGCCGCAGGCTGTGGGGAAAGTAGAGAAGGTGGATGAGGTGAGGCTGGAAGGGGACAGCCCCAAACCAGGACTGGGGCATGTCCAGAGCCAGCTTCCCTGAAGCCACAGTGGCACCTGAACTGTCCCCAATTCCTCATCAAGTGAGAAAAGGAACAGAGCTAAGCAGGAGGAAATTTGACCAGCAGGTGCCAGTGACCCTGGGATGGGAGAAACAGCCTGGGTGTGCCAGGGCCACACACCTGGGACCGTGGCTGGAGCATAGTGGGTGGGTGTGCGGTGGGGTGGGGACTCTCACCATCACAACCCAGTCCCTGGCGGCCCAGGCCCAGCATCAGCGAGGTACAGCGGAGACACTTGGTCGGGGATGGGAAGCTCCGGGGGCGCAGGGTGTGTGAGCCGGGCTGGGGAGGGGGACAGCCATTACCCAAGGCCTTCCAAGACCCCATGCCCCATCCCTGAGGGGTCAGGCGAGACAAAGGGCTGAGCCAGGCGGCAGTGACCTCTGAGTCCCAGCCAATCTATGGCAGCAGGCAAGCTCATTGCTACCACCTCCACCCCAATTGTGGCTGCTGGCTACAATGCACATGGAGTGTCCCCTCAGGGCCCATTCAGCCTAGCAGAACTGCTTGGTGCCCCCACCCCGCTTCCCTCTGGGCACTGACCTTAGCAGGAAGAGCTTCTGTAGAGGCTGTGTTGGCAGTGGGCGCTCTGGGGAACACAGCCTGCAGGAGGGCGGGGGAGCAAGTGAGATGGGCAGGGGCGGCGCCCAGCCCCCCTACTATGGACCCGCCTGTCCTCACCCCCATGCGCAAGCTGCGTCGGCCCTCTGGCCTCAGCTCTGGCTCCCCTCCATGCCTAGTGGCCTCTCCTGAGATGCCAGGGTCCTTGGCAGAATCCTTCTGCGGATGGGAGAGAGAGGAGCAAAGTCAAGGTCCCTGTGCCTCTCCCAGGCCTCCTCCCCAACAAGCCCCTCAGCCTGGTCCTTACCTCTGAGCTCCGGAAGGACAGGAAGGGAATCAAGGAGTTTGAGGGCTTGGTGTCTGCAAAGAGAGGGTAGGTCACCGGCCTGGGGTCCCTGGCCTGAGGAACTAGGGGCCAGGAGGTGCCTCAGTTCCCACCTCAGTAAAATGGGAAATGACCACAGGCGTGGGGCAGGGCTGGGCAGAGCAGGCACTCAAGAAGTGCTGGTCACAGATGATGGAGTAAGTGGCAGAGTCCAGGAACAGACTCCTGTCTCCACCACCCTGCCAGGCCATCATGGAGACCCCTTGGCAAGCGGGAGGCCATGGGGGAGCCTGGATCTGGGGCAAGCAGTCGGCAGCCACTCACCCCCTGGCCCTCGGGCCCGCAGCTCCTCCCTCAACATGGTGAGCTCCTGCTGCAGGGCCTGGCTCTGCTTCTCGGCCTCCTGCAGACGGCTGGGGAGAACAGCAAGGGCTCACCACCAGCCTCTGTGCGGGCCCTGGCCCCCAGCGCCTGCCCCTAGCCTCACCGCTCAGCCTGCAGCTGGGCCTCCTGCACCTGCGTCAGCCGCTCCTGCAGGCCCTGCTTGGCACGGATCTCAGCCTCCAGCGCTGACTGCAGCTCCAGCCTAGCTGAGGCCTCCATTTTCTGCAGTCGCCGCGCCTTCCACTGGTGGTCCTGGTGGCCATGGAGCACCCGTATAAGATGGTTTCTAGGCCTGGCTGCCTCAGGGACCCCCTCCTACCAGAGCATCCTGCTACCCATGCCACCTGGCCAGGCTCAAAGCTCCAGCTCAGCCACTGACCCACGCTGAGCTCAGGGAAGCCACTATTTCTCGTGAGCTCAGTGTCCCCACCTCCAGTAGTGACCCTCAGTAGCAGGGATCCTGAGGCTCACGGAAGGTCAGTGACTTGCCTAAGCCAGCCCCCAAGGGCATCTCTGGGGCTCACCAGTGGCCGGGCAGGGAGCGTCTGGGTGCCCACGTTCCTCAACGACTCCAGCTCCTCTGCCATCTTGGTGGCCAGGGCCTGCAGGTAGCCTCTTGAGACCTTCTCATCGTTCACCCTGATTGGGAAGGGGCTCAGGGTCATGGGCTGGGCCCTCAGTCTCGCCTGCATTCCCCACCCCGACCCACCCCCGGCACCCACCAGCTGAGGATGTCGGCGAGCTGGGCCTCCCAGTTGCTCTCCGTCTCCCGTCGCTCACCCTCCAGCCGCTGCTTGCTCTCCTGCTCCTGGGCCAGCTCTGCTTCCAGCTGGGGCCGGCCAGAGGAAAGGTCAGCCCCAGGCCCCAGCAGTCCTGGGACTGCTGTCTCCCTATAGGTACCGCAGCACCCCAAGCCCCATCCATGTCCACCCTGCTCACTGGCTCCCCATTGCCTTGTCCATCTGTCGTGCCCTCCGTCCGTCCCCCTGCTCACCCGCTCCTGCTCCCGGCTCAGCCTCCGGTTTTCCTCCTGCAGCTGGCACAGAGCCTCCTCCTTACCACTCGGCCTGGGGAGGAGAAGGCCAAGGCCATGACTCCCCGCCCAGGCCGGGTCCGGCCCCTCCCTGCCACCAGCTGCCTGGCTCACCTGTGGCTGTGGGCCTGCTCCAGCTGCTCTCGCAGGGCGGCCACCTCCTTCCTCAGTTGGGCCTCCTGAGGCCCACCCTCGGGGGGTCCCATCCCGTTGGTCTCAGAGGCTGTGTGGATGGTCTTGGGGACATGGAGGGGGTCAGGGCAGAGACCCAAGATGCCATGGCCCACCCGCCCGGGACACAGGCCTGGCCCTGAGGCTCTGAGTGGGGTCAGACTGGTGGGGAAGCGCCTCTTGCCAAGAGGGGAGGACTTGACTACCTTGGCCTGGGAAGACTCCTCAAGGCGTTGCTCCCACTGTCCCTGCAGCTGCATCACCTGCCGGCTCAGGGAGGACACCTGGGCCTCCAGCTGTGAGGGGTGCAGAGGCAGGCCAGTGCCAACTCTGCCCTTGGCAGCCCCTCTGCCCACCTTGCCACGAACTCCCGACTCTGCCAGCCACAGTGGACGTGAGGAGGCATGGACTCCCAGATTGCCCCATCCCAGCCACTGTCCCCTGGGCCCAGCCTCTGCCAGCTACAACTAGGGGGCAGCATCTCCCACCAAGCTCCCCATGCTCCCTCCAGCCACACTGGGGGCAGGGCCCAGATGCTGTCCCTTCCCACCCTGGTCACCCACCTCCCTCTGGGCAGCCCGGGCTTCCTCCAGCTGGGAGCTCAGGGCCTGGGTCTGGATAGCTGTGGCCGCCTCTCTCTCCTGGGCCTCCTGCAGCCTCTGAAGCAGCTTGTCCTGCTGCCCCTGGGCCTTGCAGAGCTCCTGCTCCTGAGCCTGCAGCCCTGCCCGACCCTCGGCCAGCTCCTGAGGAGACAGGGGAGGGAGCGGGGAAGGACAAGGCCCAAAGTCAGGCATGAACCATCCACGGAGCCCAGGGCCACTCACCCACCTCACCCAACCCTCACCTGGTGAAGCCGGTCAAGTTCCTGCCGCAGGTCACTGTCCTGACCTGGGCTACCAGGTGTGGGCCCATCCAGCTGGGACAAGGAGGCCTTGTCCCTCAGCAGCTCTGCCGGGAAGAGTCACTGAGACCTCAAGTGCTGACGGCCCCAGCCTCTCACCCCGGGAGCGAGTCTCCTTGGCTTGTTTTCCATACACAGGCTCAGAGAGTGCAAAATGCTCCCCCAGGATCATACAACGTGTCCAGGGCAGGGGCAGGACCTGAGCCCAGGTGGGACTCAGCCCCGGTGGGGGTGGGTGGAAGGGATACCTGACAGCCTCTCCTGTAGAGTCTGCACTTCCTTCCGTAGCTGCTCCAGCTCCCGATGGTCAGTGGGGGCATGCAGGGCCTCTGCAGGGGACGTGGTACCCACAGGTGAGTCCACTTTCGCAGCAGCAGCCCCTAGGGCCAGCACACCCAGGCCCGGCCCAGCCGCTCCCTGTACCTTGGTGCTTCCTGCTCAGCTCCACCTTCTCCTGCTCCAGACACCGGAGCTTCCGCTCCAGGGCAGCCCAGGCCTCAGAGCTGCTCTCAGGACTGTGACTGTGGGGGGACAGGGGCCACGCGTGTTGGTAGAAACCTCACCCGACAGAGTCTCCTTCATCCTCCTGCATCGAATCACTCATTCATTGTGAAACAGCCAGAACAGACCCTGCCCCTGGGAGACCCCAGGCTGATTCCACGGGTGGCAGCCCAGGGCAGCGGCTTCAGGGCACAGGCTCCCAGTCCCCAGGCCCATGTTTAAGCCCTCGTCCTGGCCCTTACAAGCTGTGTCACTTCGAACCCAATGTATTTTAGCCTCAGTTTCCCCAGGGGAAGATGGTGGTGACGGGGCCTCTCCCAAGGGCTGTCGAGGACAGGATGTGGTGACGGTGGCCCGGCTGGCCCCGAGGAGTGGGGGTTGGACCCATTTCCTTCCACCTCAGAGCACACTGCACCAAGACCTCACTGCGGTCTCAGGCCAGCCCCTCGAATAGGCGTAGGTGGAGATCATCCCACCCTTTTTTTTTTTTTTTTTTTTTTTTTTGAGACAGTGTCGCTCTGTCACCCAGGCTGGAGTGCAATGGCACGATCTCAGCTCACTGCAACCTCTGCCTCCTGGGTTCAAATGATTCTCCCTGCTTCAGCCTCCCAAGTAACTGGGATTACAGGTGTGCACCACCACACCCAGCTAATTTTTGTATTTTTAGTAGAGACGGGGTTTCACCACGTTGGCCAGTCTGGTCTCAAACTCCTGACCTCAGGTGATCCACCTGCCTCGGCCTCCCAAAGTGCTGGGATTACAGCCATGAGCCACCATGCCTGGTCCATCCCACCCATTTTACAGAGCCACAAATGAGGCCCAGGACCAGTAGCGGCCTTTGAACCCTACACCTCTGGCTCCAGGTGCAGCGCACCCTCGCCCTTCGTGGAAGGCACCATAAGAGCTATGTGCGGTCATGGGGCCCCGCGGGACCTGCGTGTGGCCTCACCAGGACCCCGAGGATCAGGGCTAGAGCACCTGCCATGTGCAGGCACTGGGGAGCCCTTCTGCCCTCCTTCCCAGGGCCCCAGTGGGCTACGTGCCCAGTGTGCTAGGTCAGGCAACCCTGAGCCTCCCACCAGGTGTGTGAGGACTAGCCTCACCTGCCCGAGGTGTAGGTGAAGCCCACAAATGGCAAGTGGTGGCCGGAGAAGGCCCCGTGGGAGGGCGGTGGCAGGGTCCCCTGCAGAGGGAGAGGGAAGGAGAGTCAGAGTCCACAGGCCGAGGCCCGAGGCCCGAGGCCCAGGCCCCAGGAGCCCCCGGGACCAGGTGCAACCTCCTCCTGCTCAGGTGGGAACTCGATGGGGTAACACGGCCCAACCCAAACAGACCCCCAGCTCCCATAAGTCTCCTAGGAGCTGCTGGGAGTTTTCTTCCTTATATGGATTCTAGTTAATAGGATGATGCCTGTGGTCAGACGGCCTTGCCTTGACACAGCCCACCTCAGTGCAGGCGAGCATGGGGATCCTGTGGGAGATGCTGCCCCACCCCAGTTTGGCTGGAAAAGGCTGGGCCAGGGGATGGCAGCTGGAATGGGTCAGTCTGGGAGTCCATAAATCATAAGCCCTGGTGTCTGAAAGCCTCATCCCCAGCCCACCCCAGGGGACTTCAGAGGGAGGGTTCCCCCAGCCAACAAGAGGGTAGGGCAGCTCCCCTCCGGCAGTAGCCTTTGCCACTCACTGGATGGTTGAGGGTGTCATCATCCACGTCAAAGTTGGAGGTGTCCATGGGCCCCCGCAGCTCAGGAATATAGGGGGCTATGCTGCTCGCCAGCCGCTCCCAGTCCACGCCTTCGAAGAAAGGATGGTTCCGGAAGTCGTCCAGCCCACCACGGCCCAGCCGCTCTTCCTGGCGACACAGCAACTGGCGGATCAGGTCTTGGGCGCTGGCTGGCACGTCAGGCATGTCCGGGGGGAACTGCAGGTGGTCCTGTGGGTCAAGGGAGGGGGCAGGTTGGGTCAAGTGTCCAGGAACTCAGCCTCCCCTGCAGGTATTTCCAACCACACAGACTCGGGGGGTCCCACTGCCCCCTCTGGAAGCCCAGAGCCTGGTGTCCAGACCTCGTGGTTCATGATCTTGCCGTAGGTTTCCACCAAGGACTCAGCATAGAAGGGCGTCTCCCCAAAGAGCAGTTCATAGGCGCAGACTCCAAGCGACCACCAGTCACACTGTGGGCCATAGTGGCCCTTGCCCTCCTCCATGGCCTGCAGGATCTCAGGGGAGATATAGTCCGGCGTCCCTACTGCCACTGATGAATCCACCTGTGGGTGGTGGTGGTGGTGAAGCCATGAGGATGGCTTTGGACTTGGCTGGGGGGCTGGGGCTGCTAGCCCCTCGCGATGGCCCTGTCACCCCTACTCCGCCAGGCTGAACTGCTGCCCACCTGGGGCCTGGGCCTCACCCACCTTCCCTGGGGAGCCTGATGCCTCTGCACTAGGCCTGGGGCCTCCCATTTTCCTGAGAGCTTGGCCTGCCTGGTATCCCCTGCCCCCACTTCAGGGCAGGGTCCTTACCATGCCATTGGTGTTGAGACGCAGGCAGGAGCCGAAGTCAGCCAGGCGAATGTGCCCGTTCACATCCAGCAGGACATTGTCTGGCTTGACGTCCCTGGGGGATGGCAGGCAGGGAGAGTGAAGGGCTTGACCTGCGTGTAAGTGGCCATTTAGGTACATGCCCAGGTGCACATGCACAGTGTGTGCCAGCACCAGCTCACACACATTCCTGTGTGTAGGTGCTCATGTGATGAGCAACGTGTGTGTGTGTAGATGATCCCACAGGCCAGGAGGAGGAAGACGGCTAGATTATAGAAAGGATGTGTGGGGACAACCCTTGGAGGTGGCAGAGTGTGCTGTAGGGGATGCAGGAGTCAGACTTCCCCAGTGCAGACCACAGCCTGCCCACCCGCGAGTCGAGTCACCTTGAGACAGGTGTTTCCCTGTGCTAAGCTCTGACCCCCTCAACTGTAGGCCAGGGACAGTAGCAGCCCTGCCACAGAGGGCTCTGATTCCAAGGAAGCACATGGATGAGGCACCCAGCAAAGCGCCTGGCATGTGGTGAGTGCTCAGCCAACATCAGCTCTCCCCAGCACAGCTGGCAGGGGTTGGGCAGGGCAGTGCGGTTGGAGCCCCACCTGTGGATATAACCCAGCTGGTGCAGTGAGTGGATGGCCAGCACCATCTCAGCCAGGTAGAACTGGGCCAGCTCAGGCGGGAGACGGTCCTCAAAGCGGCTCAGCAGCGTCAGGAGGTCCCCGCCGGCATAGTAGTCCATCACAAGGTACTGGAGGTGGGGGACAAGAAACAAACCTGGGGAAAAGGCGCACCCGGCCACTTCACTGCTGTCCCACAGGGCTCTGGGAAGGCAGGGCTGCATCTCCCAGCAGCTCTGGGCTGGCCAGTTCCCAGCCAGGGCTCAGGCAGGAGGCAGCAAGCCCAGGAGATGGTGGGAAGTGGGAGTCTCTTGGTCCCAAGAGGGGTCTTTGGGCCCAGTGCCCCTGGCCCCAAGGGCCCTCTCCTGTGTCCCTAGGATGCTCCCCTCTAGCCCCGCCAAGTATCCTCACCAGGTATTCCTCGTCTTGGAAGGCATAGTGCAGAGTGGTCACCCAACGGCTGTCCCCTTTCACGAGCACATCCCGCTCCTCCCGGAAACATGCTGTCTGCAGCAGGTTTGGGGAAGTAAGGGGTGGGGTGGGATCAGAACCCAAGATGCCCCCCTTCCCAGCTCAGGGGATGGAGAAGGACTCTGTGAGTCTGGGAGCTTGGATGGAGGTCATAGCTCTACTGTCCCCTGTCTGGCTGCGACTGAGCCCAAGCCCACGCTCTATGGCTCTGGGCCTCAGCATGCCCATATGGAAAATGGGAATGACTGGTTGCTTTCAAAAGGGTTTATTAGGCCTGTAATCTCAGCACTTTGGGAGGTCAAGGCAGGCAGATCACTTGAGATCAAGAGTTGGAGACCAGCCTGGCCAACATGGTGAAACACCATCTCTACTAAAAATACAAAAAACTTAGCTGGGCGTCGTGGCACACGCCTGTAATCCCTGCTACTTGGGAGGCTGAGGCATGAGAATCCCTTGAACCCAGGAGGTGGACGTTGCAGTGAGCCGAGATCACGCCACTGCATTCCAGCCTGGGTGACAGAGTGAGACTCCGTCTTAAAAAAAAGAGTTTATTGTAGGCTGGGCATGGTGGTTCACGCCTGTAATCCCAGCACTTTGGAAGGCCCAGGCAGAAGGATCACCGGAGGTCAGCAGTTTGAGACCAGCCTGTCCAACATAGCAAAACCTCATCTCTACTAAAAACACAAAAATTAGCTGGATGTGGTGGCAGATGCCTGTAGTCCCAGCTACTCGGGAGGCTGAGGCAGGAGAATTCCTTTAACTGGGAGGCTAAGGTTGCAGTGAGCCACTGCACTCCAGCCTAGTGGACACAGCGAGACTCCGTCTCAAGAAAAAAAAAAAAAAATTTAAAAATTAAATAAAGGATTTATTGTGAGAAAGGTAACAAATCAGTGGCTGCTGAGGGTAGCACCCTTTGCCTGGTCTGCAGCCTTGCCCACCCCCCGCCATGCCCCACAGGCCCTGGCAGCATACGCCTCCCCCACACCCATTTGTAGGGTGCCCAAGGGCCCCCCAGACTCCACACTGACCTCAGCCCTCTTCAGCATCTCCCACTTGTGCAGCATTTTCATGGCAAAAATCTGCCCAGTGTCCCTCTGCCTCACCACGGCGACCTAAGGCCACAGGCAGGACCAAGGTGAGCCCAGCCCAGTGTGAACACCTCCTCCCCACCTATCCCGGGCCCTTTGCTCACCTCCCCAAAGGCTCCTCGGCCGATCACCTTCAAGATTTCAAAGTCATCTCTCTGCAGACGCAGTTCTTTCACCTTTGATACGAAGGGGCTGGCTGAGGGGACACAGGGCGGGACTCAGAGTGCATGCAGGGAGGGCTCCATTCCCCATCTCACCTTGGGCAAGCCAGGAGCTGCCACTCCTGTGAGCCCAGGCAGGGATGACCTCCCCAGGGACAGCCTCAGGCCAAGAGGTTGGCAGGAGCTGGTGCTCCTTCGGCCATGATCAGGAACGATCAGGAAGTGCGGAAGGTCAGAGGCCGGGCTCAGCTGACTGCATGGTTCCTGGACCTCCCTGGACCCCTGGCCCCAGACTCTAGGCAGCCTCCATCCCAGGGGCTGATGGGACTTGTAGTCCTGTCCAGTCTGCAGTCTGACTCTGCTTGGCCAGGTCACCCTGGGGACCATGGGGACACCATTCCTACCCCCAGCTCGCAGTTCTTGGCCCCCTCACAGATTCAGGCCAGGGCCTGTCTTGGGAAACTGGACGGGTGACATTCCTCATCCTGAGAGGCTTCTCTCCCGTTCAGAAGCTGTGGGCCTGGGTCTGGGGACCCTGTAGGCACAGAGGTACCTGGCTGGGGGTGAGGCCTGCAGTCCCTAGGGCAGGGAGGACAGGCTCTTTGCTTCCCACGTGGGGCCCCTCAGTCTGGAGGCATGGATGCCAGTCTGCCAAGGTGCCCACGAGATTCACAAACAGGACCAAGATGCCTTTCCCTGGTGCCAGCACTAGCCCCTGAAGGCGTGAGTGCTCAGGATGCCTCCAGGCCTGATTGGCTCTCTCACTCCGAGTCCTGCCTCCCTGCCTGGACGAGGCTTTTGTCTGGTCAAGAACGTCCTCTTTCCCCACATCCCAGATACCTCCAGGAGGGGCAACTCCAGCCACTCCCAGACCCTTTCCAGACCTGGATGAGCCACAGGTTTTGGGAAGGAATTGGGTCTTAGGGAGGCAGGAGTCATCAGTCAGGATGGGGGGCAGCTGTGGTCTGGCGCCCTGCCTCAGTTTCCCCCTGCCAGGAGGTAAACTCCCTGCCAGCTGGGCGGGTCTGTGGGTGGGACAGAGAGCTGCTCCACAGGTTTATCAGGCAGAAGCCCGCAGCGGGGGCGGGGTGGAAACCTCATTACAGAAATGCATTGTCTCTTTCCCAGGTCTGTGTGTGGAGCTGGGGAGGAGCAGCCCCGGGCCTCCCTGTGGGAGTTGAAGCCAGCACCATAGGGACCCACCCGCCAGACAAGCGCTAAAGCCTAGGCCCACAGGCAGGAGGATCCAGGCCCCTGGACAGGCTGCCTAATCCTCTGGCCTCCCACAGGGCAAGGGGGCTCCGGGCAGGAGCAGGGACAAGTAGAGACAAGCAGGAGAGGAATGAGTCACGGCCCTTTGAGTTACCTCGGGAGATTGTCAACAGCTGGCCCCCATGCCGGGGTCCCAGGCAGAGGTGCTGGAGGCAGTCAGGGAGGAGCACACATGTGTGTGCAAACACACACACGTGTGTGGGTGTCATGGGGGGTGACAACAACACAGGCAGACACGCATAGCATGAAGGCATCCCAGGGAGACAGGCACAGAGGCAGGGGCCTTCTGACTGCCTTGCTCTGGATGGAAGGGTTGGGGCTAGGGGACAACTCCCTGGCACATCTGGGTGGCAGCATCCCCTCTTCCCCAGGCCTTGTGCCTGCCCAGAGCTCAGGAGCGCCAGGAACGCTAGTTGCCCACTGGGCAAACACCTGCCTCACCCCGCCCTGGCCAGGCCCCATGCCTTTTCCCCATGGCCCGGCAGGGTGTGACCAGGGAACCCTCCAGCTGGCGCCAGTGCCCACAGTGGGTTCAGGGTCACCCCGGGCCAGCCACTCCCAATGACTCAGATGAGTACCAGGAAAGGTACAGACGCATCTCCAGCCAGGCCCCCCACCCCCGGCCCTGGGGCCACAGCCCCCAGGGAGCTTGGCCAGCAGCCTGAGTCCATGCTGCAGTGGTCTTGTACGCAGGGAGCTGGGGGTGTGTGTGTTGGTTGGGGGGAAGGTCTGCAAGTGTGCGATACCTACGGATCTGTGTGTTCTGCAGTGCCAGTGCGGTCGGGGTGGTCTGCAGCGCTCTCTGGGTCTCTCCGTGAGCTGTGTGTCTCAATGCATCCGAGAGGAATGAGAACCAGACAGCCAGTGTGTCAGTGGGTGACACGCATGAGGGTCTGTGTGTGTCCTGCGTCAGGTGTGGCCTGTGAGCAAGGAATTCTGTACAGGACTCTAGGCGGTGTACTGGGTACATGCGTCTGCGGTCAACACCTGGGCACAAGTTCGTGTGTGCGTGCATGTGTCGGGGTCTGTGAGAGGGAAGGAGCGTGTGTGACAACTGGAGTGAGGGTGAGGTGTGCAGGCGAGTGTGCGGGCCGCGGGGGTC
>NW_012104587.1:3782827-3784333 GCF_000951045.1 Mandrillus leucophaeus
GTAGGGGCGGAGGCGCGCGGGGCTGGCCCAACTCCCGGCCAGGAAGTGCGGGGGCGGGCCGCGGAGAGCAACTGACTTCTGCGAGGGGCGCGGTTGGGGTTCCGCGGAGTCGGAAAGACCTCCCAGGTACCCGCGCGGCCCCAAACCCAGCCCTACCTGGGCCCTCGCTGGGCCCTAACCCACGAGGCGCGGAGCGCTGCAACTTCTCTCGCCCCCTGGGCCGCAGCCGCCTTGCCCTTGGCTGAGGGAGAGGGGGCTAGGGACGCCTGCGGCCCCGGAGCCGGATGGGAATTGTAGTTCGCTCTCTCTAGGGTTTGCCCGCGCTTGGCACCCATCGCCCCCCCCCTCAAAAAAAAATGTTTCTGAGTCTTACTTTGATTGTATCATTAGAATTGACGTGGGAGACAGGAAGGTGGGGTAGGGATGGTCACGCCCATTTGGCAGATGGACACACTGAGGCTTGGGAAGGAGGAAGGGGAATTGAGGGACTGAGGACAAGGTGGCTCCCAAGTTAAACCCTGGAGTGGAGGTGGAGCTGGGCTGATACCAATACCACAAGCGTTTTAAGCTTCAGTTGGAGCAGGGCCTGAGGTCCGACCTGGAACGTGAAGGGCAAGGAGAGGTCTGAGATGGGCTGGAGGAAGTTGGGGAGGGGAGGGCTGGCTCTGTCCGGTGGTATTTCTGATTTCTGTCCAGCTGTGTCCAGCTGGGATGGACCAGGCGCTATGAGGAGAGATCAAAGGGTAGGACATATCAGTGGCTTCAGACAACACTTTTTTTTTTTTTTTTTTTGAGTCAGTGTCTCTCTGTCACCAGGCTGGAGTGCAGTGGTGCAATCATAACTCACTGCAGCCTTGACCTCTTAGGCTCCTGCCTCAGCCTTCTGAGTAACTGGGATTACAGGCATATGCCACCACACCCAGCTAATTTTTTATTTTACTTTTTGGAGACACGGGTTCTTGATATGTTGACCAGGCTGGTCTCGAATTCCTGAGCTCAAGCAATCCTCCCATCTTGGCCTCCCAGAGTTCTGGGATTACAGACATGGGCAACTACACCGGCCTAGACAACACTTTCTTTCTTTCTCTTTTTTGAGACAGGGTCTCACTCTGTCCCCTAGGCTGGAGTGCAGTGGTGCAATCGCGGCTCACCACAGCTTCAACCTGGTGGGTTCAAGTGATCCTCCCACCTCAGCATCCGAGTAGCTGAGACTATAGGCTTACACCACCAGGCCAGGCTAATGTTTTGTTTTTTGAGATGGAGTCTCACTCTGTCACCCAGGCCAAAGTGCAGTGGCATGATCTCAGCTCACTGCAACATCCGCCTCCCAGGTTCAAGCAAGTCTCCTGCCTCAGCCTCCCAAATAGCTGGGATTACAGGCATGTGCCACCACACCCAGCTAATTTTTGTATTTTTAGTAGAGATGGAGTTTTACCATGTTGACCAGGCTGGTCTTGAATTCCTGGACTCAAGCAATCCACCTGCCTCAGCCTCCCAAAGCTCTGG
>NW_012104587.1:3784918-3795576 GCF_000951045.1 Mandrillus leucophaeus
GTGTTCCATGAATGTTTGTAGCAAACAGGGTGTTTTTCCCCACAAAGGGTCTCTCATGTGATTATTTATTTATTTATTTTAAAGAGACAGGGTTGCACTATGTTGCCATGTTGGCCAAACTGGTCTGACCTCAGGGGATCCGCCCACTTCGGCCTCCCAAAGTGCTGGGATTACAGGCATGAGCCACTACGCCTAGCCTTCTTTTGAGACAGGGTCTTGCTCTGTCACCCAGGCTGGAGTGCAGTGGTGCAATCTCAGCTCACTGCAGCCTCAACATACTGGGCTCAAGTGATCCTCCCACCTCAGCCTCCCCAAGTGGCTGGGACTGCAGGCCTGCACCACCATGCCTGGTTAATTTTTAATTTTTTTTTAGAGCTAGGGTCTCTATGTTGCCCAAAGCTGGTCTCAGACTCGCCCTGCCTCCCATGTGATCTCCCCAGAAGCCCGCCCTGTAGCTATGCAGGGCCCATGGGCTGAGAAATGTTTGGGGAAACAGAGTCTGGGTGTGTTGCCTAAATCAGCCAGGCTGGCATGGGGAGCCAGGGTTCAAACCAAACTCTGGGGATCCCCTTCATTGCCTCTGGTCTCCTGGAAGGGAGAGGGGGCAGGAGTTCAGATCCCTCCCACCTCAGAGATTCTGGGCCCTCCTTAAGGAGTTGGGGCAGGGGTGGAGCCCACAGGAGGTGGGAAGGGGCCTGCTCACTGAGGCCACACGGGGGCACCAGAGACCAGAGGAGGGACAGGCACCCCAGACAGCATTAGGGAACCGGAGATAGGCAAGGGCTCCTGAGTGGGAAGATGGGCCTCTCCTCCGCTACGCCTCGTGGACACCCCTGGTGAGGCCTCTGGGCCCTGTCTCACTCTCTGTGTGACCTCAGGCAAGTCCCTTAACCTCTCTGGTAAGTTCTCAGAAAGGTCCATTCCCAGCCATCTGTCTATCCCCATACAGTATAGCTGAATGGACACTGAGTTCCAGGGCTGAGGCCAGGGCTGCACAGGGCTGCTCAGGGCAGGGCTGGGACAGGCATTCGGCACTTCTCGCCTTTCACACGTGATTCTTTCTGGTCCTTTATTAGCTTTTGTCACATCTGTCTTGCAAGCCTCAATTTCCTTGTCTTTAAAAGGGAGTTGGGTCTGGGTGCGGTGGCTCATACCTGTAATCCCAGCACTTTGGGAGGCTAAGGTGGGAGGATCACTTGAGCCCAGGAGTTCAAGATCAGCCTGGGCAACATACTGAGACCTCATCTCTACAAATAAACTTAAAAATTAGCTGAATGTGGTGGTGCAAGCCTGTAGTTCCAGCTACTCCGGAGGCCAAGGTGGGCGGATCACTTGAGCCCAGGAATTCAAGACCAACCTGGTCAACATGGTAAAACCCTGTCTCTACTAAAAATACAAAACTTAGCCTGGAATGGTGACACACATCTGAAGTCCCAGTTACTTGGGAGACTGAGAAAGGAGAATCACTTGAACCTGGGAGGCGGAGGTTACTCCTGCCTGGGTGACAGAGTGAAACCATGTCTCCAAAATAAATAAATAAATAAAAATAAAGGAGGAGGGTTGGGCCCCCTGCTCATTCCTTTGCAGCTCCAATGGAAGGAAGTCTGTAAAGACTCAGTCTCTTTTTGAGCTTATTCCAGCCTCAGCAAGCAGCCAGGCCCCCAGCCCTGACAGCCAGAAGCAGCTCCGGGGCATGGCACCGTGTTGTCTCAGCAGATCTATTTTCTTTTCTTTTTTTTTTTTTTAAGACGGAGTCTCACTCTGTCGCCCAGGCTGGAGCACAGTGGCCGGATCTCAGCTCACTGCAAGCTCCGCCTCCCGGGTTCACACCATTCTCTTGCCTCAGCCTCCTGAGTAGCTGGGACTACAGGTGCCCGCCACCTCGCCTGGCTAATTTTTGTGTGTGTGTGTATTTTTAGTAGAGACGGGGTTTCACCATGTTGGCCAGGATGGTCTCAATCTCCTGACCTTGTGATCCGCCTGCCTCAGCCTCCCAAAGTTCTGGGATTACAGGTGTGAGCCACCGCCCCCGGCCAGGGATGGGTGAGTCTTGACAGGAGGAGACCTCCTGAGAGCCTCAGTTGCACCCTGTCCGGGCAGTCAGGCCACTCTTTCCTTTCCTTCTCCCCAGGATACCTTCATTCAAATGCCTCCTCCACGGTCAACTACTCCCCAGGTACAGGAGGGCCCAGCTACCCCCTGCAGCCTCTCACTCATCCTGCAGGCCCCTTTGGTACTGAGGGACGTCACTAGCTCTCTCACCCAGCTCTGCGGGGAGCAGTTACGCTCATAACAGCTTGCAAGTGTATGGGGCCTCTTGGTATCTCGAAGTGACTTTAGATCTATTCTCTTCACAAGGGCCACGCTACTTATTACCCTCCTTTACAGACTAATGCATGGAAGCTGGGGAGGGAAGTGGTGCCAGCCTCGAGCTCCTTCCTTGAGTTCAGACCCGCCCTGCAGAGGGCAGGTGTGTGGGGGCAGGGAGAGGCCCTGAGAACCCAGCACGAGGAAGTGGCAGGGAACCCCGTGTCTGCCCCCCAGGGAATAGCCCTCTGAGGCTGGGAGCGCAGACACAAGGTAGGTTGCCGGGGTCTGCGGCATCCTGGCCACATTGAAGGGCCACTGAGCCCAGGGTTGGGAAGTCCCCTTCCTTAAGGTCCTGAGAATCAGCCTCCAAGGGGAGGTCTAGGATGAGAGTCTCCAACCCTGGCCTCGGGAAGCAGCTCCCACCGATGGTTCTTCAGGGCTGGCAGGAATGGCGGCCGTTCCCTGCTGCTAACCACTCCGGAAACGTGCATGTGGCATGGTGGCCCACTCCTACCCAGGTCAGGACATGAGAGGCTGGCCTTGGGTCATGCAGCCCTGCCCGCTGCTGACCAGGTGTGGGGTCTTGGGTAAATCTCTTTCTCTCTTTCTGGTTGCTGTCTTTTTGTGTATAATGGAGAACTGCACTTGTTCTGGTGTGAGGGACAAATGAGCTTCCCAGTATGGCCACCAATGGCCGTCCCAACCTTTCTCTGAGGGAGGAGCGCGGGCGGCAATATGATTGGAGCTGGGGAGCTCCCTAAGCCCGCCCTTGAGCCTCAGATGCCCGGCTCTTATTTGAAGGTGCGTCTGTTGGGATGGCTTTGGGGAGGAGCTGATGCAGATGCTGGGGGTGCGGACCCCCCAGTACCCCAGCTAGTCCTGGCAGCCCCCTCCCCCACCCCATCTGCCCGGCACCAGGGGCGTGTCCTATGAAAAGTCCAAAGCTCCAAATGGGTGGACATATGGTGGTTTCATCATCCTGGTTTTTCTTCCAAAAACCTTCCCTGCACTGCTGCAAAAGCCATAGGGGCTCCCACGCTCTGCAGCGGCTGCAGCCCCATGTGGTTTTACAATTATCAGTCCCTCTGGGTGCGCAGGAAGCCAGGCCCCAGCCCCCTTGGCCACCACCTCTCTGGCCTACAGGCGCCGCTGAGTCTGCGGGCTGTTTCAGGGAAGGGTAGGTCCCGCCTGTTTTGTTCTGGGTGTTGGGTGAGGTGCCCTACTCCCTGCACCCCACCCAACTAACCTCCCTGGGGTGCTTGGCAAAGGCCACTCAAGGTGGGTGTCCTCGGGCTCTGCCTCTGTGGGCCACGTCTGTTCCTGAATTAGGGCTTGAGGAAACAGCCTTAGTGGGGGAAGAGGGCTGGCTAGAGTGGCAGAGCTTGGATTTGAACTCAGGGCGGTCTCCCCAAGGCTGCCCTCCACGTGCTGCCAGACCTGGTACGCTGGAATACAGGAACAAGAGTGGTGGCCGGGTGTCCTCACCTTCCAACTGTCATCACCTTGCTGTCCATGGCGGGGCAAGTCCTATGACTAGCCCATTTGATTTATTTTATTTTATTTATTTATTTTTGAGACGGAGTCTTGCTCTGTCGCCCAGGCTGCAGTGCAGTGGTGTGATGTTGGCTCACTGCAACCTCTGCCTCCTGGGTTCAAGTGATTCTTGTGCCTTGGCCTTCCAGTGGCCAGGCTGGTCTCGAACTCCTGACCTTAAGTGATCCACTCTCCTCGGCCTCTCGAAGTGCTGGGATTACAGATGTGAGCCACCCTGGGCGGCCATTATTTTTTACTAGGCTATTCTTCTAGAACACTCATTTGAGATTAAGAACAGGGGACTGATTGGATTTGCGGTTAGCTTGTTTTCTAAGGAGAAGAAATGTTTATTTTTTAAAAATTTCTTAAATAAGGACAGTGTCTCACTGTGTTGCCCAGGCTGGAGTACAGCGGTGCCATCATAGCTCACTGCAGCCTCAAACTCCCAGGCTCAAGTGATCCTTCCACCTCAGCCTCTCTAGTAGCTGTGACTACCTACAGGCACCCATCACCACTCTCAGCTAATTTTTGTTTTGGTGGAGATGGGGGTCTTACTATGTTGCCCAGGCTGGTCTTGAACTCCTGGCCTCACACAACCCCACCCCACACAACCCCACCCCATCCCCAACCTTGATCTCCCAAAGTGCTGGGATTACAGGTGTGAGCCAAATCCAGCCAGAAATGTTTGTTCTGAATGAGATTGTACAAGGAACTGCAACATAGAAAACAGCTGTGCATGGCCAGAGGCAGTGGGCGGGCCCTTTGCCTCTTGGGTCCTGGGCTGTGAGGTGCTGCATGGGTGGGACCCAGGACAGATTGCCCCGAAGGCCTCAGTCCAGGGGCTCTGGGAGCTGGGTGGCAATGCCCCTCCTTTGCCCCAGGCCAACCTCCGAAGAGGGGGCTTCTCCCCCAGGGTCCTGGCCAGCTAGGGAGCTGGGGAGGAGGCAAGGGCGGGGGCTAGTCCTCCAGGTGGGCGGCCACATCTCTGACCACATCCTCTGGCCCTCCCTGAACCCCCATCACAGCCCAAAGATGACCCCCAACCTATAGAACCGAAACCAGGGCTATGAACTCTGTGGCAGACACCTGCCCTCGGCCCCTTTCAAGCCTCAGATCAGCAGGCACTTCCTGGGGCAGCCCCAGGGGGTTCACAGCCCCTCTGTCACCCCACAGAGTCCTGCAGGTGGAGTGCTCAGGGAAGGAGAGCGGGCGGCCAGGCAGCACTTCCCTTCTGGCCCTCCCTGTGCCACGCAGGGGCACTGCTACGTTCTGTGCCTTCTCTAATGTGCTCCACCTCTCTTGGGTGACCCCTGCCCCAAGCTTTCAGGACCCCAGGCTGGAGTGACAGCTCTTAACCTTTCATGTGGGTCTCTCAGCCCTGAGTACAGCTGCAGTCTAAGGATAGGGTTGGGGGGATCTACCAGTTTTCCTTTTAGTGTGTGCTTTGGATTAGTAGCCCGATGGAGAGCATGCTGGAATTGGATGGCCTGGTTTGAATCCACTTCTACCACTTTTCTTATTTCGGTGGTCCTCAGTTTTGGACTCTCCCTCTGTGAAATGGGGGAACGTGAACTTCCTCAGATTGTGAGGGTGCAGCTCCACCTGGCACAGGGCGAATGCCCACAGGTGGCGGCTGAGTGGTGCAGGGAGGACCGGTCAGCCCTGCAGCAATTGAAGCATCCATTGGCACTTCAAGTACTGGTCATAGGACCAGACGCCACCACACCGGCTAGGCGCAGAGCACGCACCTGGGTCCCTGAGACCCTCAGGCCCGTTTCTGTCCTGCCGCCTTCTGCCAGAGGGGCTGGGGCAGCCTGCACCCATGGCACCTCAAGTCTGCACCCTTTTATGAAGGGTCACTAATGGCTCACCCTTCCCTCTGCTGGTATAAACAGTCCCCCATCTGTGACATCACCTGGGCCTGACTGGCCCCACCCTTACTTGCATGTTTGTCACGGGCTATCTGCTTTGTCTTCAGAGGCCCAGCTTCCCTGTATTTAAATCGCCCTTGGGGCTAGCAAGGAGCCAGGCTGGCTCCAGAGCCCAGAAGCCCTTGTTTACTTGACGCCACCCAGTGCCGAGGGCCCCGCAGGTGCCCACTCATCCGTCTGTGGCTGAGGGGTGCCAGCCTAGGCCTCAGTTATCAACATTCTCCCAACTGCTTTCCCCCTCTCACCCCAAGTGAACTCCTGCTCAGCTCCCACCTCACACAGGGAAGCGGGCATCATCCCCTGGAAACCGTTTTCCCCGCAGACCTGGCCCTCTTGGTAGCAGGGGGCAGCTACTGCCCAGCAGAGCAGGACTGGGCAGGGTTGGTCACCTTGCCCCGGCGGCCTTGCCACTCTGTCCCTGCTGGCATCGCCCCCGCAGACACCAGGGGAGGACGACCCAGGACTGCTGCCCCTGGAAAAGACAAGGAAGCACCCGAAGCTTCGGCACAGTTCAGACTTTTTAATGCAAGGGGAAAGTCTTCACTTTTCTTCCCACAGGTATGAACAAGCCACTGCAACTTCCACAGTGACTTCCTGGCGAGGACAGCGCCCATCCATCCTCACCTAATACTGTATGGAGTGATGGGCTAGGGAGAACAAGGACAGTTCCTGCAGACTCCAAGCAGCGCTGGGGGGAAGCTCCCTGAGACCCCCGCGGGAGAGCCTGGTGGGAAGCCCAGCTGTGTGGCGCCCGGTGCTCCACCTGCCTCGGTGCCATCACAGCCTGGACAGTGGCCGCTGGCCTGCGAATGCGCTGGGGCCCTGGAGGCTGGGCTCAATGGCCCCAGGCAGAGGAGGGGGAGGTGGCCTGAACTGGCCCAGGCCACTGGGCTGCAAGGCTCCGGTTTCTTATTGCTCAGCCTGGGGCCGGGGCGTTCTAAGGACATCCAAGTCAGCTGCCCTCCTTTGCTAAACAGAGGAGGAAGGAAGGTAGGAAATGAAGGGGGATTACAGAAGGGACTGGGTTTTCCCCTGGTCCCCGCTGTCTGGACACAAGAGCCTGGCCAGAACCATGGGCTTCCTCTTACCAGCACCAAGCTGTCATGAGGCCCCGCCAGCCCTCACCCACCACCCACCTCCCACTGTGGAGGGCACTTCCCAAAGCTCCAGTTAAGTGAGAGGGTGGGGCAGGAGCTGGGATGACCACCCTTCCTCAGCCAGGAAACGCAACGCTGGGGTCCAGGAAGGGGGTGCTCCCCGGGTACCCACATCTAATGCCCCCTGGACAGGACTGCCCTTGGCTGGAGGGTGGGAAGGGGAGAAAAAATCACAGCTTTTGAACAGTGGTTGGGAAGTTACTGGGAAATTTGGTCAAGTATGAAAGATGTCACTTTACAGAACAGAAACTAGCTTATGTATTTTTCTGGAAGATGGTTCTCCTACTCCCTGGACCCCTGAAAAAGGCTGCTGGGCCCTGCTTCTGTGACTGCTGAGTGGGGTGGTGCATCGGAGCCGGTGGGGCGTGGGAGGAAAGGGCAGGGCCCGCGCACGGGGAGCCTGGGCCAGGGAGGGGAAGGCACAAGAACCTACTTCGCCCGAGAGCCCGGGGGGAGGCAGAGCCGGGTGAGGAAGGAAGCCACGGCCCCGTGAAGCAACCTCAGCTCAGAAGCAAACGGAGGGTGCCCGGTGTTCCTGTCCATGCAGTCGCAGCCTAGCAGCTGCCAAAAGGGCAACCTGGCTCCCCTGCGGTCACAGTCGCTGCACTGTCCAGCTGCAGCCAGAGCAGAGCAAAGGCCGGTGGGGGGCAGAGGCTGTGCACATGTGGCTGTCACACAGAGGAGGCGGCGACAAAGAACGCTGCCTCTAACGTTATATATTAAAATATCCATAGTTCTTGTGCACAAAATTCCATCATCTCACCCCTGCCTCCCCTGCCAGGCCCAGGAACAGCCTTAAAATAAAGATGGTGGTTTTCCTTTTCGAGAGGCGAGGAAACATCCGCTCAGTCTTTATGGACCTTGAGAAATGGTGAGCCTTCCCCTCCCCCCGTCTCTGCCTCCCAGCCGGGCGTACAGATGGCAGGTGCGGGGCCAGGTGCCATCACTCATGCCTGCGCTTGGAGGGCGGCACCAGGTGTGGGGGCAGGTCAGCGGGCAGCTCGTGGCCCTCCAGCTTGACCTTGATGAGGTGGTTGGCCAGCGCGAACTCCTCGTCGTCCAGCAGCCCGTCCTTGTCCACGTCAGCCAGCTTCCAGATCTTCCCTAGCACGGTGTTGGGGAGCTTGGACTTCACCATCTCCTTCTTGGCATTGGCGCCCGTGATCTTGCCGTTGACAGGGGACAGCGTGTAGAAGATCTCATCGTAGGTGGGCTTGTCCTTGCCCACCACCCACTCCACGTCATCGATGCCCTCGCCAGCCCCCTCGCCGTAGCCGTGCCCAAATGGCCCGTTCATGGTGCCGTCAAAGGCGCCGCCCTTGACCACCTGAGAAGGCATCAGGGACTCCTCCTGCCGCACCATCACCATCAGCCGCGCGATGTCGTTGGCCAGCATGTCGTCCACCGTGTCCAGCAGCTTGGGCTTCAGGGCCTGGAACTTGCTGAAGTCCTGGGTCTGCAGGAGTTCCTGTGGGCAGGGGAGGAAAGACAAGGGCTGGGAAGGGTGGCCCCTTCCCAGACTCCAGGCCAGGTGGTTCCAGTGAGGGCTTCTCAAGCAGAAAGTGCTGCTCCCCCTGACTAGCAGGGGCGACTCGGCGAACCCCTCTGGCTCTTGGCTCTCTAACCTGTACACAGGAGGCAACTCCAGCTCTTTCCTTACAGGGCGGCAGCAAAGGATTAATAGACAGGGCACCAGAGCGGCTGGCACGGCCCTGCCCTCCCCCCACCATGCAGGGTGAGTCACCACATTCCCCTCTGCGGTGTCACCGCCTGGGTCAACTCTGAGTTGGGTGGGGTGCCGGTGATTAACCCAGCTGCTTCCGTTCAGGGAGGCCCTTCCCCATGGAGATGGGATTCCCTCCAAATCCAGTGCCCTCGGCCTTCCTCCTGCCCTGATGGCCACCAGCCTGCATGGGGCCTCGGGACAGCCATACCTGCATCTTGCGGAGGCTCGGGAAGTCCCCAGGGGAGATCTGGTGCTCGCGCTCAATCTTCTGGTAGATCTCTCCCAGGTTGTTCACCAGCTCTTTCTTTTTGCTCTCTTTACCAAAGACATTGGGCATCTCCTTCTTCAGGGAGCTGATGATGTAGGCGTGAACCTGTGAGGACAGGGCGTGGCCATCAGGCGCTGTCTTGGTCCAGGCTGCCCCCGAGAGCAGAGCCTCCAAGGACACTCCAAGGATACTCCAAGGTGCTCGCTCAGGAACAGGGAAGCGGGAGGGATGGGTCAAGCTTAAGGCTGCTGCCACCGCTGGCTCCCACAGGCCTAGGAGCAGACACAATCTGGCAAGAGCCACAGCTGTTCACTGCCGTGGGGCAGAGGACAGGACAGGAAAACGCACTTGAAACAGAAGATAACAGCCTTGGCCTTGCATGGATCATTGTGATGATCCAGGAATAGTAAAACCAAGTCTGTCAACCCAAAGGAGGCCATTTGTTGTGCACCGCAGGGCACATCACATACCCTCCATTCAACCCTCACCGCAGCCCTGCGGGGTGGGATTCCCCCAACCCTGGCCCTAAGTAAGGCTGGGAAACGCTGCCTGGGGCACTTGGCTTCCATGTGGAGGAGCTGGGATTGGAACCCAGGGCTGCTGAAGGTGCCTCACAGCCCATGTTCTTTCTGTTTCTCTGCAAGCCCCCTTCCCCCGAGCTGGGAGCAGGCTTCCTGCAGGGCCCACCAACCTGCATGTCCAAATCCCTGCCGAGTGCTGATGGAGCCCACAGAACTCCAGTGGGCCCGCGCCACACTCCACTCCATCATCACAGCTCAGATGACGAAGGATTCAAAACATCCCACAAAGGCTTCTGGCAGCTGCCAGCTTTATCCAAGCGTCAATACCTTGCTTAGACGTGCCAGTTCAGGGCGGTACCCCCTTCATTTCCCCGCAGCAAGCTGGGAACCTGGCACCCCTCGAGAGCAGCCCAGCCCTCAGATCCCTCGGCCTTGCCAAGTTGTGTCCAGCCACGGAGGGCTGCGGCCAGCCAGCCTCGCTGCCTTTCTCCCCGGCTCCAGCCCATCCACCACCCCACTCAGCCTAAGCCTGTCTGCCCTGGGCGGGGGCCTGGTTGAAAACTGCCTGAGGGAGACAGCCCCGTGCCATGTGGGTCTAGATCTAGGGTCTCCCAGGGACACTGTGGCAGGCAGATCCCAGGCTGGTGGGAGTCACCACAGAAAGCACCATTCACTGCAGGAGAAGGAAGTGGCAGGTGTGAGGCAACACTGGAGGCCGCAGAGTTTTCCAGGCGTGGTGACTCAGTGTGCCTAGGGCCTGGCGGTCACACATGGTCTCACAGACAAACAGGCAGGGACTCATGCCCGCCCCTTGTCCTGTCTGTCCTCAAAGGTGGCTGAGCAGGGGAGTTCTCTCTGCCTTGCAAGGAGAGGGCCTCAGTCAGGGCCACACCCACACCCATCAGCTCAGGACGTCCTTTGTCCTTTGAGGCCGGGGTCACTCACCTGGGTTTTTGCATGGGTTCCTCTCTCAAAGCTGACTCCACTCACAGGGAGGCTCCAGAAGGGAGATCTCTAGAAAAACATCCAGCCAGCCGGGCACGGTGGCTCATGCCTGTAATCCCAGCACTTTGGGAGGCCAAGGCAGGCGGATCACCTAAAGTCAGGAGTTTGAGACCAGCCTGACCAACATGGTGAAACCCTATCTCTACTAAAATATAAAAATTAGCCGGGCGTGGTGGTGGGTGCCTGTAATCCCAGCTACTCAGGAGG
>NW_012104587.1:3796576-3799650 GCF_000951045.1 Mandrillus leucophaeus
TTTTTTTTTTTTTGAGACAGCCTTGCTCTGCCACCCAGGCTGAAGGGCAGTGGCACTATCTTGGCTCACTGCAACCTCTGCCTCCTGGGTTCAAGTGATTCTCCTGTCTCAGCCTCCCAAGTAGCTGGGATTACAGGCATGCGCCACCATGCCCGGCTAATTTTTGTATTTTTTTAGTACAGATGGGGTTTCACCATGTTGGCCAGGCTGGTCTCGAACTCCTGACCTCAGGTCATCCACCTACCCACCTTGGCCTCCCAAAGTGCTGGGATTACAGGTGTGAGCCACCATGCCTGGCTGGAGCCTATTTCTTAAACAGCCGAACCCTGTACTAAGAGCCTGAAAGAATAGCTAGGTGCCCTGCTAAGATACAAGTGTGGGCTTGGTTACTTTTCAGCTGTTCAGACAATCTGTGTCAAACACTGCTGTCCACGGGGCCAACCCCAACCACAGCCGGGACTGTCACTCTTGGTGACTCGTCTAGGCTGGCTCACAATAGGGTGTTATCCAAAGTCAGACACCCTAAGGGCATGTGTTTGTCATTCTGTGTTGGAAGGGCCCGCCGGTGGCATTAACCTTTGATTCCTGGCCCCAGCCACGCTGGCTCTCACTGAAGTACTTGGTCAGCCACTGAGATTCCAAACCCTTCGGCCATTCAGAGGCTGCTGATAGGTGCCACCGGGCCTGGGCTGCCAGGAGACGTAAGGATGGTCTGCGAGGTCTGCTGGACTGACACCGCCTCAGCGTGACCTTGGCTTCCGTGCCCAGTGCTTCCCAGTCTGTAGGCTGGCACCTCGTCTCCTCACGAGCTGCTTCCTATCGCAGCTTAAGCTTCAGCTCCTGCCAGGCCTCCCCCAGCCCTTCTACTCCACTGGGACAGCCCCTAGCGCCAGCTCCCGCAGCAGCCTGTGCTCACTCCAAGACGACACAAACAACTGATGTTTAGTTTTTGTTTGTGTGCTCTGCTTTCCCCATGAAGGCTGAGGAGTGGATGGGCTGTGTGTCACTCCCCGCCATGTTCCTGGCGTCCAGCACTGTGCTGAGTACACTTCAGGCCCAGTAAACCCCAGAGGGGTAATCCCGTGGGAGGCTGAGGTGGGTTGATCACCTGAGGTCAGGAGTTTGAGACCAGCCTGGCCAACATGGTGAAACCCTGCCTCTACTAAAAATACAAAAATTAGCTGGGCATAGTGGTGTGTGCCTGTGATCCCAGCTACTCGGGAGGCTGAGGTAGGAGAATCATTTGAACCTGGGAGGTGCAGGTTGCTATGAGCTGAGATCATGCCACTGCACTCCAGCTTGGGCAACAGAGCCAGACTCCGCCTCAAAAACAAAAACAAAAAACCCTAGAGGGAAGCCAACAAGCCTCAGAGCTCTATCCCCCAACACCCCATTTCTGAGGCTGCCTCCTTTGCTTCAGCGGTAACTTCCTGTGTGCTGTTTCTGTGTTGTAAGCATAGTCAAACCCTTCTTGAAAGTAGATGGGGCATAAACCACACACAGAACAGGTTTAGAGGGAGGCCGGGTGGAGAATCTTAGTTAAGAGCAGGCTGCACGCGGGTGCTGACCAAAGACTGGTTTCTGCAGAGGGAAACAGCGCAGCGCAGGTCCGCCTGTGCAGTGAGCTGGGATGGGTCTCGGGCAATCCCGGGGCCCTGAGTGCCTATCTCAGAGCCCCATGGCCCTGCCTGGCAATAGGCTGCTCCCCTCACCCTGGGGTCTACCTTGGCCAGCCGTGCCCGCTTGATCAGGTCATTGAGCTTCCTGAGGGCGGCGTTTCGGGGCAGAGACTGGATGTCCTTGAAGAGGTCCTGCTCCTCAGCCTCAAAGAGCTTGCGGTTGTCAGGGATGAGGAGCGGGTGGGACCAGAAGGAGCCGATGTAGACCCTGACCACCTCGGGGGTGTTGATGATCTTGCCCAGGGACCACATGAGGGCCCCGTACACCCGCATCAGCTGCTGTGTCTCGATCTGGTCTGCCTTGTTTAGCACCACGCGGATCTTGTCCTCATGGTTCTTCAGGGCCTTGATCACTTCTGAGAACTCATCGGAGATGTCCAGCTTGTGGGCGTCGAAGAGCAGGATGATGCGGTCCACACGCTCGGCGAACCACTCCAGGACGGCTGCAAAGTCATAGCCTGCGGGGAAGAGAAGGGAGAGCTCAGGGGTGCCAAGGGACCTGCTGCTCTGATGGCTCTCATCTCCAACCTGGCCTGGTATTTCTCAGCCAGAGATAGTTTTTAAAATTCCTACAGTCCGGGTGCAGTGGCTCACGCCTGTAATCCCAACACTTTGGGAGGCCAAGGTGGGAGGATCACAAGGTCATGAGTTTGAGACCAGCCTGGCCAACATAGTGAAACCCTGTCTCCACTAAAAATACATAAATTAGCCATGCCTGGTGGTGCGAGCCTGTAGTCCTAGCCTACTTGGGAGGCTGAGGCAGGAGAATCACTTGAACCCAGGAGGAGGAGGTTGTGGTGAGCTGAGATCGCACCACTGCACTCCAGCCTGTGCAACAGAGCAAGACTCCGTCTCTAAATAAAATAAAATAAAAGTCCTAGAAGGGGCCAGGCACAGTGGCTCAAGCCTGTAATCCCAGCATTTTGGGAGGCTGAGGTGGGTAGATCACCTGAGGCCAGGAGTTCGAGACCAACCTGACCAACATGGTGAAGCCCCATCTCTACTGAGAATACAAAAATTAGCCAGGCACCACTGGTGGTGGGCACCTGTAATCCCAGCTACTTGAGGGGCTGAGAGAGGAGAATCGCTTGAACCCAGGAGTGCAGTGAGCCAAGACCATGCCACTGCACTCCAGCCTGGGCAAGAAGAGAGAAACTGTCACACACACACAAAAAAAAAAAAAAAAAAAAAGAAAAGAAAAAAGAAAAGGCCAGGCACAGTGGCTCACACCTGTAATCCCAACACTTTGGAAGCCAAGGTGGGTGGATCACAAGGTCAGGAGTTCAAGACCAGCCTGGCCAACATAGTGAAATCCCATCTCTACTAAAAATATAAAAATTAGCCTGGCATGGTGGTAGGCACCTGTAATCCCAGTTACTCGAGAGGCTGAGGCGG
>NW_012104587.1:3801845-3802915 GCF_000951045.1 Mandrillus leucophaeus
GCCTGTAATCCCAGCACTTTGGGAGGCCAAGGCAGGCGGATCACCTAAAGTCAGGAGTTTGAGACCAGCCTGACCAACATGGTGAAACCCTATCTCTACTAAAATATAAAAATTAGCCGGGCGTGGTGGTGGGTGCCTGTAATCCCAGCTACTCAGGAGGTTGAGGCAGGAGAATGGCTTAAGCCTGGGAAGTGGAGGTTGCAGTGAGCCGAGATCGTGCCACTGCACTCCAGCCTGGGCGACAGAGTGCGACTCTGTCTCCAAAAAATCAAAAAATAACATAATAAAATTAAAAATAAGAAAACCACGCAGCCCTGTGTCCTCCAGAGCAGGCGTCTGGCCCATGCCCGTGCACACAGCTCACGAAGGTTCAGGCCGGAATGAGAATTCCTCATCTGCAGGTGAGGTGGGGCCCAGGGTACTTGCGACACAAGGGGAGGACAGTGGTGGCAAAGGATGATGGGTCAGTTCTCACTGCTCAGGCCGGGTGGCACCCACATGCCCTCTGACTGTCTGGCCTCGAGACAGAGTGGGTACGAGGGTCACTGTGCTCCACGCCTGCAGAGTCTCCGTGCCTCTGAGCAGGCAGGGGCATGGGCTCCCCAGGAAGTGCCCATTCTCAGTCCTCAGCTATACTCTGGAGATCGGGGGACTGTGACCCTGGCCACAGGCACAGCTGCCACTGAAGCCTTAATGCCCACACAAGGTCTGCCCTGGTACCCCCTGCATGCCACGAGGTGGGGGCAAGCACCCTGCTCTCTGTGCTGTCTTACTGAAGAACTGGGGACGTATCACCAAAGGGCCTGGCTCGGCAGGCAGGACAGTTCCCCAGCCACGCTCTGGCCTGGCCTAGAGATGGGAGCTACAGCAAGGGCCTTTCTTTTAATTTTTTAATTTTTTTTTTAATTTTTAAATTAAATAGAGACAGGGTCTCACTAGATTGCTCAGGCTGGTCTCTAACTCCTGGCCTTAAGGGATCCTCCTGCTTTGGCCTCCCAAAGTGCTGGGATTACATGTGTGAGCCACCATGCCTGGCCGGAGCCTATTTTTTTTCTTTTTTTTTTTTTTTT
>NW_012104587.1:3806307-3854212 GCF_000951045.1 Mandrillus leucophaeus
AAAAAAAAAAAAAAAAAAAAATTCCTAGAAGGTGCTCATCTAGACAGTACAGCACCCTGAGGGCAGGATTATCTCCCCTATTCCTGCCCCCACCATAACACTCCCAACCCATGTAGCACTTGGCATAAACAGGTGCTAATGCAAAAGTCGTCCCATAGTGCAAGCTCTTAGGTGGGTCAGACGAGGGCGAGAGTGAGGAGACCCAGCACTGTACTCAGCACAGCATAGATGGTAGAACATAGACTCCAGTGCTGCCACCTGCCAGCTGTGTGCCCTGGGAAGGCAGTGACAAGAGGTGCCTGCAACAGTAACTGCAGCTGCTCCCTGTTCAGTGCTGATGTGCCAGGCTCCCCATTTTGCAGGAATCTCACTTATTTTCTGCAACAAGGGTTGGCAAACTACAGCTCAGGAATCAAACCTGGCCCACCACCTGTTTGTATAAATAAAGTTTTATTGAAACACAGCCATGCTCATTTGTATTATCCATGGCTTCTTTTGTCTAACACAGCAGAGTTCAGTCGTTGTGATAGAAACTGCAAAGCTGTGAAAGGTCTGCAAAGCTGGAAGTATTAACTATGCGACCCTTACAGAAAAAGTTTGCTGACCTCTGCTCTACAAGAAGCCCAGGAAGTGCTACAAACCACTTCCCCTTCCTAGGTCTTAAATACTTCTCCAAAACAAAGTGGTTGGACTGGATAGACTCCAGCTTTAGGCTCTATATTCTTTTTTTAAAAAAATTATATTCTTTTTTTTAGAGACAGGGTCTTGCTCTGTCACCCAGGCTGGAGTGCAGTGGCACAATCTTGGCTCACTGAACCTTGAACTCCTGGGCTCAAGCCATCCCCCCACCTTAGACTCCTGAGTAGCTGGGACTACAGGCATGTGCCACCATGTCTGGCTAATTTTTAAATTTTTATTTTTGTAGATATGTTCAGCACTATGTCTATGCTGAACTCCTGGGCTCTAAGAGATCCTCCTGACTTGGCCTCCCAAAGTGTTGGGATGACAGGCCTGAGCCACCGTGTCTGGATTCTAAACTCTATTCTATATTGCTTCCCACCAACCCATTACGGCCCAATTAAGGCCCGCCAATTAAAGCAAACTCTTGTCGCCTGTGGCAGAGACTGCTAACTGAAATTCCTCCTAAAGGAAGGAACTAGAAATAACTATCTAGTTTCAGCTGGATTCACGGCCTCCCAGCTTGAGATTGCATTTCCCAGCTTCCTTCAGCAGAAATGAACAAGGAAAGGAGCATGAGCCCTTTGTTGTTTTCTCCCTCCTGAGGACTGGGACACTGATGTGATGGGAGGAGCTGGAGGAAGCACCTTGGGTTCAGAGATGAAAGCTGCATGTTCAGAATGGCCTTGGACTGTTGTTTTTCACATAAACTATCGGCTATCTGACTTAAGCCAATGATTTTTGGGTCTCTGTAACAGCGGTTTAATTTAAATCCTACATGACAACTAGGCCTCTTCAAAATATTTCCACAGAATATTTGCTGGGCAACACAGCAAAATCCCGACTCTGCAAAGGTGGTACCGGCCTGTAGTCCCAGCTACTTGGGAGGCGAAGACAGGAGGATAACCTGAGCCCAGGAGGTTGGGGCTGCAGTGAGCTGTGATCATGCCACTACATTCCAGCCTGGGTGACAGAGTGACACCCTGTCTCAAAAACAAAACAAAACAAAACAAAACAAATCCTCACCTCGTCCTCTGCCCCTAGAGTAAAAGCTCTGTCCTTCCCGGTCTAGGAAGAGTGAGGAGTGACAGGCGGGCCATGTGGAAACAAACGCCCGGAGTCCTTGGGGAGCTTGGGCCCCACCCCCGAGGGGCCACGTCCTCTCTGCCTGATTCTGGGCAAGCCTCACCTCCCTGGCTCAGTCTGCCCACAGGTCCCAGGCCACCCAAATGTAGGCCGGCCCTCTTCAGAAGCACGAAGTACTTCCCAGAGAGCAGTCAGGCTCTGGAAGTAAGTGGGAGAAGCCACTCCTGCACACAACAGTCTGACAGTCGCCCAGCTTGGACCCAAACCCGTCCTCACCCCACTGCCCACTCCTGGCATCCCCGTGAAAAACACTCACCACCCTCTCGCCAAGCTGGGGATGGACACGGGCGCTCTCTAGACTGAGCGGGATAGAAAAACAGCAGCGAGGTGGGAGCTCCAAGGGAAACGCAGCAGCTGGACAGGGTCGCCCACGGCGATGGGAGGGCAGCCCTGCTGTACCCCAGCGGGAGCTGCTGCTGACTCCACCACCGCACGGGCTCCCCCTTGGTGGCATCCGCTGCTCCCACCCTGCAAAGCCCTCCAGGGCGAAAGCAGGTCCACAGCCCAGGCTCCCGAGAGGCTGCCTCCATGCACAAGCACGCCAAGATAAACGGCACCACCGGGTGTGCAGAGCCAAGCTCGTTCATGGGATAAACACTCCCGCCGCCCGCCCCGGCCCGGCCCCAGGCCCAAGCGTGCTTGGCGCCATCTGTGAGCCCAAAGCCACAGGGGCGCGGAGCCCCTCCCCACACCTGGTGCTCCCAGAAGGAACTCAGGCCACTAAGATGGCTCTGCACTTCACTCCCGCCCCCTGCCACTGACTCTGTGACCTGAAGTTCTTTTCTTAAACTTCTCAGTTACTTTGTCCATCTGTGAAATTTAAATACCAGTTCCTCCGCCGGCGCTCGGCGCTGCAGGGAGGAGGGCGTGTGGGAGCACTGGGCCTCCAGCCCAGGACCTCCAGCCCAGGACCCGGCAGGGACAGCCTTCTCTGCAGGCCGGGGCCGGGGAAGCCAGGGCTCTGTGGGAACAAGGGGACAGCGGCCTGGGACCTATCATCGGTCAAGGACTTTCATCCTTGAGCAAAGTCACCAAAACGTAAGGAAAATCCCAAATCCACAGCTTCAGTCACACAGCCTCGGCAGCCTCTCCACAGGTGATGTGCGACCATTCCCTGCCCCAGCCCAACAGGAAATAGGGCTCTCGGACCAGAAGCAGCCTTGAGGGCCAAGCTTCTCAACAGGGCAGGAGTGCAGGGAAGCCGGGGTCCTGGCCTCCAGCCTGGGCAGGGAGGCCCGGTCAGCCTTCCAGAGGCTTAGGCGGATGGTCGGAGACAGCAGAACTGCCAGGTTCCCTGTGCCCAGAACGTGTGGAAGGGCATCGCGCCAGGGCACCTCATGCCACCACAGGCTCCTGCTTCCAAAGTACGAGGCCCCGGGCACCCGGACTCCCTGCAGCTGGCTCCGAGCTCCACAGGAGGGGATGCCCAAAGGGTGAAGTCTCAGCAGAAAACCAGAAAGAGAGGCCAAGGGCAACATGAGGGAAGCAGGGGCAGGGAGAGGCCGCCTCTGCCCCTGGAGCCACCAGGCCACACTAGCTGAGCCTGCAGGGCCTGCCTGGGGCCCACAGCCCACAGCCTTTTATGGCCAGCTCTGGGAACGCAGGTCAGTACCGAAAAGGCGATGACTCAAGGACTGAGGCTCCTCGCTCAGCAAAAAGGGGGCCCAACTTCTCCCCTCGACAAATCATTTGTCTTCAGCCCGCCACAAGCTGAAACTAGAATTCACACAGCTGGGGAGGCTGTGATGCCAAAACTGAGTTCTTGGGAATAAGGGCACCCTGATGGGCTGTGCTCAGCCCATGTTAGCTTTGGCCTGGGAGTCAGGACGGCGCCTGGGGAGCTGAGGTCACCCTCCCAAACTCCACCCAGCAAGGCCCCACTCCCGCCTCCCCCTGGATGGCTGGGGGACCCTGGGGAAAGAGAGAAAAAAGAGGAGAAGGAAGAGTGAGCACTCCAAAACTCCCTGCCCCAGGTCAAGGAGCCCGGCCCCACCTGCCCCGAAACCCAGTTACTGGCCATCATCTCAAGTTGGACTCAACAGAGGTAAATCCATTTTTTTGCAGGTGAATAACATTTCCTGTTTATTACAGAAAATGTGCTTTTGCTGTGAGGGAAACACAGTGACCGGCCAGCCACACCCACAGGTGACAAAAAGGGCCACAGCACTCAGGCCTGTGCCACGCAGGCATGTGACCAGGTAACTGCAAGCCCCACCAGGCCCTCCGGTGCTCCTTAGCCCACCAGGCCCTCACTGCCCTCAAAGCACCTCACTCAGTCTTAAAGACGCCGGGTTTCAAGAGGTGCCAAAGGCTACCCCGCACAGCGGGAGCACCGAGCCACTCTCCGGATCAGAGCTGGACGGCTGGTGACAAGTACAGAACAGGGCTTGCCAGCACCCCTGGCACTGCCCAAGGCAACAAGCCTTCAGGCTTTGGAACCCACCAAGGGAACCTTGCTGTTAGCTTGACTAGCTCAGGCCCCGGTGGGAGTGACAGAACTGACACCTAGCAAAAGGACACAGAAAACATGGCCCAAGCTGGTGGGCTGGAGAGAAAGGCCTGCCTGCAGAGGGAGTGGTTTTAGTGAGTAAAAGCCAGAGCCCCCTCTGATAAGGGATCATGAGCCACCAGGAAGCTCTGGCTCAGAAAATCCTGGGACCTGGAAGACAGGATGCTAAGTGATGAAATAAGCCTGTCACCTTTTCCAAAGATGACACACACGTAGCCAACAAGCATATGAAAAAATACTCATCACTAATCATTAGAGAAATGCAAAGCAAACCACGATGAGACACCATCTCATAACAGTCAGAATGGCTATTATTAAAACGTCTAAAAGCAACAGATGCTGGTGAGGTTGTAGAGAGAAGGGAACATTTACACGCTGCTGGTAGGAATGTAAACCAGTTCCACCACTGTGGAAAGCAGCTTGGCAATTTCTGAAAGAACTTAAAACAGAACTACCATTCGACTCAGCAATCGCATTACTAGGCATAAACCCTAAAGAATAGAAATCATTCTGCCATAAGGACACATGCACACATATGTCCATTGTAGCACTATTCATGATAGCGAAGATGGAATCCACCAAAATACTCATCAACAGTAGACTGGATAAAGAAAACATGGTACCTATACCACATAGAATACTACGCAGCCATAAAAAGGAACAAGATCATGACCTTTGCAGCAACACGGATGGAGCTGGAGACCATTATCCTCGGCAAACTAACACTGGAACAGAAAACCAAATACCGCATGTTCTCACTTCCCCGTGGGCGCGAAACATCAAGTACACATTGCAACAAAGAAGAGAACAATAGACACCAGGGCCTACTTGAGGGTGGAATGGGTGAGGACAGAAAAACTGCCTAGCAGGCTGGGCATGGTGGCGCACGCTTGTAATTGCAGCACTTTGGGAGGCTGAGGCAGGAGGACTGCTTGAGCCCAGCCTGGGCAACATAGCGAGACCCCCTCTCTACAAAAATTTAAAAAATTTGGGTGTGGTGGCACGCGTCTGTATTCCCAGCTACTTGGGACGCTGATGTAAGAGGATTGTTTGGGCCTGGGAGGTTGAGGCTACAGTGAGCTGTGATTATGCCACTGCACTCCAAGCCTGGGTGACAGAGCGAGACCTTGTCTCCAAAAAAAAAAAAAAAGAAAAGAAAACTGCCTATCAGATACTATGCTTATTACCTGGGTGATGAAATAATCTGTACGCCAAACCCCACCACACTCCGTTTAACTGTATAACAAATCTGTACATGTGCCCCTGAACCTAAAATGGAAGTGTTTTTAAAACATCCTGTCACAAAAGGATACGGCACTGTAGGATTCCACTCACAGGAGATACCAGGAGAAATCAAGTGCACAGAAAAGGAATATAGAATGGGGAGTGCAGGGGCTGCGGGGAGCAGGGAGGGGAGCTGGTGTGGAGCAGGAAGAGTTTCCCTTTGGGAACTGAAGAACTCTGGAGCTGGATGGTGGTGACAGCTGAACAATGAAGAACGTGTTAAATGTCAGTGAAATGCATACCTACAAATAGTTAAAATCTACTTTTCTGGGGTGCATGACCAAAAAATGTGGTTAAAATGAGGCCGGGTGTAGTGGGTCACACCTGTAATCCCAGTGCTTTGGGAGGCCAAGGCAGGCTGATCACCTGAGGTCAGGAGTTCAAGACCAGCCTGACCAACATGGTGAAACCCCGTCTCTACTAAAAATACAAAAATTAGGCAGGTGTGGTGCTGTGCGCCTGTAATCCCAGCTACCTAAGAGGCTGAGGCAGGAGAACCTCTGGAACTCAGGAGGCAGAGGCTGCAGTGAGCTGAGATTGTACCTCTACACTCCGGCCTGGGCAACAGAGCAAGACTTTGTCTCGGGAGAAAAAAAAAAATGCTGGGCGCGGTGGCTCATGCCAGCAATCCCAGCACTTTGGGAGGCCAAGGTGGGCGAATTACCTGAAGTCAGGAGTTCGAGACCAGCCTGGTCAACATGGTGAAACCCCGTCTCTACTAAAAATACAAAACTTAGCCGGGCATGGTGGCGCACACCTGTAATCCCAGCTACTTGGGAGGCTGAGGCAGGAGAATCACTTGAACCTGGCAGGCGGAGGTTGCAGTGAGCCAAGATCACGCCATTGCACTCCAGCCTGGGCAACAAGAGTGAAACTCCATCTCCCCCCGAAAAAAAAAGATTAAAATGGTAAATATTATATGTTAGGTGTACTTTATCACAATTTCTAAAAAGTGAAAACGAGAAGTCCTGGGGGTGTGGGACGAAAGAACAGAGCGGCTCCAGGCAACCAGGCTGAGCCAGGCGTGGCACCTCAGGGTAGCACGCACGCAGGTGCCTCTCATGGCGACCCACATCCCGCCCAGCCTCCTCCAGGCCACTGTGGCTCTGGGGTCCTCTCTCCAGGCGCTGGCCTCAGAGGATCTGCCTTTCTGACAACAGTCGGACCATGTTTCCCGCCAGTGCAGAAGGGGAAAAGGGAGGTTCTCAGGCCTCCCTGCCCTACCCCAGCAGCCTCCAAAACACAGGTAGTTCCAGCCGCAGGGGGAAAAGCTGCTTTATACATTCCAAAGATTTCTAGAACATGAAACAATAGAGGGTTTGTCTTCAATCAACTTTTGTTTCCTGTCATTCAAGCTGCGTGGGCTTCAGTATTTCTCGCCCTAGCTCTCCATCACACAGGTTTCCAACGCGCGCTGCGCCCAGAAAAACAAAACAGAGATCCAGGAACGAAGAGGAATCCGTACCCGAGGCCTCGTTCCTGGGCTTGCTCAGGCTGACGCTGCTCGGGAAGAGTTTTCCAGGGGAGCACAGAGGCGCCTCCATTCCTCAGCTTTACCTGAGAGCAACAGCAGCACACACCCACACAAAGCATGAACTTGACTCAAAACTGCCCCAGGTGGAACAACCCAGGCACCCCTGACAGGTGAACGGATGACAACTGATGGTGCATCCCTATGATGGGACAAGGACCCCCAACAAAGAGGAGCGGGCCACGGGTGCTCTCAAACACACGGATGCAGCTCACAAGCATCCTGCTAAGTGAAGGTGGAAGCAAAAGGCTTCATCCTGTATGATTCCATTTAGGTACATTCCGGAAAAGGCAAAGGTCAGTGGGCTGCCTGGGACCAGGAGTGACTATAAGGGGCACGGGAACTTTCGGACAATGGGAATGCTCTGTGTCATGGTGGTGGCCGTCCAGGAATGCTTTGTACAGCCGGGCACCTGAGGAGGGTGGACTTCACTACACACAACGTAGACCCCAGCAAATCAGACAGGAGCAGAAAAGAGGGGCGGGAGGGGGCAGAGGAGCTCTGGAATCAGGCCCACATTTCCATCCTGAACCTTTTACTCAACAACCAGCTGTATGACCCAGCAGGCCTCTGCTTTCAGAACCTCGGTTCCCAGCTTCTCAATCTGTAACATGAAGACAGTAGGTTTCCAGCTCGGAGGGCCGCGGGAGGATGGAGTGAGCCTGGCACACTGCAAGCAGGAGTAAATGTTTGCTCTTATTTACTCGCAGGATTTGTATTTTGGGCTTAAGAAGCTCAGATTCTGATGGGTGTGTAGGCAAGGACTTCAAACGCATGAAGAATGCCTCATCCCCCAAATATAAACGGAATGTTTGCAGGCGCTTGGCCAGCTGCTCCCCAGCCCACCGCCAGTGCGCAGCCTGGGGAACAGGTGCCGAGCGCAGGCAGTGCCTGGTACGCCTCCTCTGCGGCAGAGCCTGCACACCCCCAGCAGAGGCTGAGGCCAAAAGCTGTCTTGGCATCCTGGCCTGCTGGGCCACAAAGGGAGGCCACAGTCAGGTGGGACGAGCAGGGGGTTTTGGGAGGCCTGGAGCTGGGAGCAAAGGAGGGCCTGGAACCCAATGGGAAACCCCGGCTGAGTCAGCGCTGCCCTGATACTCCCCAGGATGTTACTCAGATCACAGTCTGGAAAGCCCTGGGCTTTTCAATCTGTTGACTATGAACCAGCTGACACTTGAACACTTAATTGTACACCAGGCACTAAGGCAAGAGCTTAACATGTAAATTCCAGTAATCTACAATAACCGGAGCAGCTGTGCTGTTTCCTGATGGACTGATGCAGTTCTCAGGGACTATGGCAACTCCCTACAGCCACCCAGCTCCTCAAGTACTGATGTGGGACTTGAACTTCTGATCTACCTGTGCTGTGGATGCTGAATCCAAGAAGGACACAGCACCTGGCCTGGCTCACGGCCTTTGGGCTGCCCCTGGGAGCATTTGATGGTCTTCGGAGCACCCTGGTGAAACCCCGGCCTGGGGGGGCTGCTGGCAGCGGCATCTCCACCTCAGGAGGTGTCGGCAGCAAGTGGGGGCGGCCCGCGGTGCAGGCCCGCCTCTGGGCCAGAGGGCTCAGGACACACAGGTGGGAGTGTGGGCAGGGAGGCCCCATCCAACGACTAAGGATCAGGACAGCTCCCAGGATTAGAGGGAGCCTGCAGACCACCAGAGGGCAAACGAGAGCCCAGGCCACCAGGCTCCCTGGATAGCCCAAGGGGTCATTTATGGCTGGAGACAGGGAACAGGGAAGACAATACCAGCACTGCTGTTCAAAGCCCCAGACCTCAGGTCCATTTCAGGACTGGAGTCTAACCTTAGGCGGGAGAGAAACAGAGGGTGGCCTCTGTGTGTCTCAGGACGGCTGAGAAGACCTCCACAGTAATGACCCAACCAGGGCAAAGATCTGTCTGACCCAAGCTCTCGGCACTCCTGGACCCGCAGCTTTCACGCCAAGGTGCCCTTCTCAGCTCTGCCACAGCAGGAGCACAGCCCCTGCCTGGGTCCAAATCCTAGTGCCGACACTTGCTGGCCTCGCTGTCATCTTAGGCCAATTACTTAACTTTCCTAAGCCCCTGCTTCCTCCTCTGAAAGGCAGGAGCTTCCTCCTAGATGCAGCAGCTGTGATAACTCAGTGGAGCTCACTGACGTGGCAGTGGCCAGCAGAAAGTCAGACACAAAGCTGGCCAGGTCTCCGATCTGCTACTGCAAGTTGAAGCAACACTACCCTGCCGATACAGCTTTCATGGGGAGATTGAGGCACAAAAACTCCCGCTTTGTTCACAGTTGCCTAGTGACCACGATGGGGAACGAACTGGCCGGGCTGCCCACAGAGGCCCCGCCAGGGGATGACTCGGCATCCAGGCACTGCCGGGACCACGCAATTGGTCGGCAGCCCCTGGAGCCAAGGGCACCACCCCTGCCAGGCCCAGCTGCCCTTTGTGCCCTTATCAGTCACACAGGCAGCACTCAAGAATGAACGCAGCCCCCAGAGGCCACCTTTCTCTGCTGACACAGGAGAATAGTATCTTTAAAGTCACTCAGATTAGCACACAGGCAAAGGCAGCCCGAGAGACCCCAACCCGGTCCCCTTCTCGTCCCTGAGGCAGTCCTCAGGGATCCCTGACAAAGCCCGGCTGCATCCTGACCGCTTTGGGCCTGCACCAGCCCACCTTATCTTTCCAGACCGTGTTTCCTGCACACATTAGGACCATGGGGAAAGGGGAAAAAGAGTCAGGAGAGGCCAGGAGGGGCCAGACGGGGTGGGAAATGGAAGTAAATGAAATCAGCAACCCCAATGTCCATCCACGGCCTCCACAAGGACATGTTTCCAGGGAACGGGCTGGCAGGACAGGGGAGGCGTGTCACGCCGGGGCCCATGTGCGTGCTCTGCCGGCCCTATCTTTCTGAAAGGGAAACACCTGCCTTCCACGCCACCAGCAAAGGCAGTAGTAGGCAGCCAGCCCTGCCGGGAACGCACTGCTTGACTCCGACTTCCTCTGCTGGACAGGTCACACGGGCCTTTCCATGACTGATGGGCGTGGCCTCCGGAAACAGAAATCCACTCCTCCTGTGTCCACCTAGTGGGGCTCATCCTGGAGTTTACACCTAGCACCTCCAAGAGGTACTGAGCGATGCTTTCTCCTGACAATACAACACCATCATTCAAACCCTAACCAGGTAACTTTCAGTAAGACACATCTAAACCAAGGCCGCCAGGGCTATGGAGGAAAAGAAATGGTCTAGTAAAATCGGTTTGATCTTCTGCTACTTCACAGCAGGAAACCCCTCCTCCAATCAGAGTGATGTACTTCTCTTTCAGCCACCAGCTCCTTCCTGCCCATGATGGCTAGAGATGACCTTCTGTGGATATAGGGGAGCCTGGCCTCTCAGGGATGCAGAGGGGCCACACTTTGCGCCTGGAGGGGACAGGGAGGCCACACAGGCAGAACAGGTCAGCACACTGACAGCAGCCTTGTGTCCTGCTGGCTTGCTCCTCCAACCTGTCATCTGCACAAGCAACTCCAAGGCGGGGACCACAAGGCAACACCTACGTCAACCCCTTGCTCCCAATCAAAATGCCATGTTGTGTCTGCAGATCCACTGATATGGAGCATACACTTTGGTGCTTGTCCCAGAGACAACCAGTGTAGACACCTCTGCCTGCCTCTTTCCTACCAGGGAAAGGAAGCAGAGGGAGTAAGCGGTGGGGAGAGAGTGTCTCAGAGGGCAGGGTCAAGGCAAGCAACACAAGACATACAACCCCAGCCAAGCACGATGGCCCGCACCGGTGGGCCCAGTTACTCGGGAGACTAAGGTAGAAGGATCGCTTGAGCCCAAAAGTTCAAGGCTGTGATGATGCTTTGAGAGGCTGAAGCAGGCGGATCACCTGAGGTCAGAAGTTCAAGACCAGCCAGCCCAACATGGTGAAATCCCGTCTCTACTAAAAATATAAAAATTAGCCGGGCATGTGTGGCGCACACCTGTAATCCCAGCTACTTGGGAGGCTAAGGCAGGAGGATCGCTTGAACCAGGGAGTAGGAGGTTGCAGTGAACCAAGATCACACAATTGCACTCCAGTCTGGGCGACACAGTGAGACTCTGTCTCAAAAAAAAAAAAACAAAAACAAAAACAAAAAAAAAGTAACTTATTCAGATTTTCTGACCTTGCTTTGGCAAACGACAGGGTTTTTGCTTATCAGGTATTTACTAAAACTAGGTTGGAACAATAATAGCAGTAAGAAATAAAAATACTAGCCCTCGCCTTATTTTTTTTCTTTTAGAAAGGGTCTCCAAATCTACTCCCTTGGACTCCTAGGAGCGTCACTATCACCAGGGGTGGGAGAATCTAACAGCTTAACTGGCAGCTCTGAAACCAGATGAGGGGCAATGATTTCAGTACGCTCTGATGCAATCCCACACGGGCAAGGCCCGCAAGGCTGGAAGGAAAGAGAAGCAAGGTTTCTCAGCTCCAAGAACAGAGTCCCCACGCCCTCAGAGCCCCAGCAGAGAGATACGTGCACCCCAAATCCTAGCTGCCAGCTTTGACTGCAAGGCTCACGCACCACAGGCCAGTCCAGAGGGTAAGGGACACGGGAAAGATCTGCAAGTTAATCATCAACAAACTTGCTCCCTTGTCCTCAACCCCTCTTTGAGTTTGATCTTATTTCATTTTCACATTTGGAGCTGTAGACTCCACTCCACCTGCCAGGTACCAGCCTACCCTCAAGCTCCTCCCAGAAAGCATCGGGCCCCAAAGTGCCCCACCCTTCTGCGAAAAAGGGGCAGTGACAGATGGGAGGACCCAGTTCAGGCTCATCCTGAAACAGATCTTCAAAAGAGCTTGGCAGAATCTAGGCAGGAGTTTACACAATTGGAATGGGCATGGCGCACTACTGCACAGCATGAAGGCCTCAGCCAGGGAGGCTGCTATCAACCTCTAAACAAATATAAGCAAACTTCCACCAGCCCCTAACTGTTCCATGAATTTCTACCAGCTTCTCCTTTTGCTTGGCTCTCTCTCAGTCCTGCTGGACTCGTGAGGAATGTATATGGCTTTGGGGGGGCAAAGGTTTTTAAACACAGACTAAGGCTAATAAGCTCTGGGGACCAGGGGCTTGTTCACAGTCAGCAATGCTTCCTGCACCCTCACAGCATGGCCCAAGGCCATTCTGATCCTGTTGTTTCCAGCAGGCCCCAAGGGTTCAAAAGCATGACAGCCACACAAGATTGGCTGCAGTCTCACCATGGTTGCTCCCATCGCCTGGGCCTAGGGAGCCAAGGAAGAAAGCAGCTCCCGCCCTTTCAGTGCACAGAGCACTGTGGAGATGGGAGGCTGATGTAAAATGGGTTCTTACTCGGACACATGTTTTTTTTTTTGTTTTTGAGATGGAGTCTCGCTCTGTCACCCAGGCTGGAGTGTAGTCGCACAATCTCGACTCACTGCAAGCTCCGCCTCCCAGGTTCACACCATTCTCCTGCTTCAGACTCCTGAGTAGCTGGGACTACAGGTGCCCGCCACCACACCCGGCTAATTTTTTCTATTTTTTAGTAGAGATGGGGTTTCACCATGTTAGCTAGGATGGTCTCAATCTCCTGCCCTCATGATCTGCCCGCCTCGGCCTCCCAAAGTGCTGGGATTACAGGCATGAGCCACCACACCCAGCCACATTTTTTTTTAGAAAGCCTGAGACTAGAAGAAATCTTGAGGGCAGCTGGGCGCGGTGGCTCACACCTGTAATCCCAGCACTTTGGGAGGCCAAGGTGGGCAGATCACGAGGTCAGGAGTTTGAGACCAGCCTAGCCAATATAGTGAAACCCCATCTCTACTGAAAATACAAAAATTAGCCAGGCGTGGTGGCAGGCACCTGTAGTCCCAGCTACTCGAGAGGCTGAGGCAGGAGAATGGCTTGAACCTGGGAGGCGGAGGTTGTAGAGAGCCGAGATCGCGCCACTGCACTCTAGCCTGGGTGACAGAGTAAGACTCCGTCTCAGAAAAAAAAAAAAAAAAAAAATGGAGAAATCTCAAAGGCAGCATCTGAACCAGGTTGCAGATCTTAGAGAGAAGGATCTGTGACAAAGCCAGCGGCCGAGCTGCAGTCAGAGCTGTTTACCTCTGCTGATCCGCTGCTTCTCTCCAGACAGGATTCCGGGCGTGTCGATGATGCTGATGCTGTCCAGGACAGGGTTGGGCAGCTGGGCACACATGAACCTACACGAGAGCAAGAGCCAGAAGAGAGGCATCAAGACACAGTCATTGCTGCTCCGGACACAACAAAGGGCTCTCTGTACTCCTTCGCTCCATCTGTGGCTTCCTCTCCTGAAGCGGGGAACTGACAGGTGGTTTTCTATTGTCTTAGTTTCCAGGGGTGGCCGGCAAATTGTACAGACTTTCTCAACCGGGAATGCAACCAGCAGGCTCAAACTGACCCACATCGGCACTTCCTCACATTTACTTTTCCCCTAGAGTTTGAGAGATCAACTTTCAAGCTGCTGACTTGCTAGTGAAAACTGTGCAAGCCTAGGTCACCATTCAATTCAGAGGGGAGACAGAAGGTCACACTGGGACCTTGAAATCCCATCTTTCCACCACTTGGCTAAATGTCCACATTGAAGAGAGCTGGCCCCTTCCTACTACTGCTACGGCCAGCCCTGCCCTTTCAACCAGCCGCTTGGGTGAGGGAATTGAAACGGACGGCGGGCAAAAGCTAGGGACCACACAGGCTGGTAGACGGTGGGACGGAGAAACACAGACACCCTATTCTCTGAAAGTCGGAGCAGGCTCAGGAAGAACAAGGCCATGGAGAGGCTGGTGACTTGTGGGCCAGGGCTTAGCGACACACATCTGAGTTTCGCACTAAGCTTGTAACAGCCCAGAAAGGCAAGCGCAGTCCCAGTTGAGAGCAGGGATCCCTCACTGGACACAGAAAAAGCTCCTTTAAAGACTTCTCTGAAAGGCCAGGCGTGGTGGCTCATGCCTATAATCCTAGTACATTGGGAGGCCAAGGTGGGCGGATCACTTGAGGTCAGGAGTTCAAGACCAGCCCGGCCAACATGGTGAAACCCCATCTCTACCCAAAATAAAAAAATTAGCTGGGCATGGTGGCACATGCCTGTAATCCCAGCTACTCAGGATGCTGAGGCAGGAGAATTGCTTGAACCCAGGAGGTGGAGGTTGCAGTGAGCCGAGACTGTGTGCCACTGCACTCCAGCCTGGGCAACAGAGCGAGACTCTGTCTCAAAAAACAAACAAACAAAAAACTTCTCTGAAAAATGTAGTGAGAGCAAAGAAAAGACTGACCTATTATCTGTAGGACACAGACTTAAAGCTGCCTTTCCAACAGAGGGGAGGACTCCCAGCCGATCAGCTTCTCCCTTTGGCCCCATCCCCCAGCAACCAGGGGCCCGCAGGCAGAGGGCAGCTGGCCAGGGCAAGGGGTGCTCTGTAAAGCAGTGGAGCAAGACCAGCTGACCCACAGGGCGAGCAAAACGTGGGCCTCACTCTCCCAGTGCCAGCAGCAATGCATGCAGGTCAGGCCTGGCCTTTCTGCTGGGGACAGGAGGCGCTGGAGAGATGATTACAGAATAGAAGGATGGGAAGCCAAGTCACATACGTAAAAATGCCTCATAAATGAGCCCAGAAAGCAAGTTAATATCTACAGGACCCAGAAATCAGCTGCTCTGCAGAGCCCAGGGTATATGGCAGAAAACAAGAAAGGCAGCAAGCAGCAAAGATGCCTCTGATTCCATTTCACCAAGGACACACAGGTGGCAGTCCCAGTTATGCAATGAGTTTTCGCAAGACACTCTTAGGACACCCTGACTGCACCTTGCCTTGGTCTGCTCCAGCTGATTTTATTCTTAGAGCAGCCACATATGGGAAAAAGGTCGGAAAGTCAAGTTCACGACTCAATGAGTCTCTTTAAGACTCAGCCGGGAGAGGCTGTATCAGCCAGAGAAAAGCCCCCTTTGTTGCACCCTCCTCGCCGGGCACACTCCCCACACTACACATCCTGACACAGCTCGGGGCCTCAGCGCGGGCTGACAGGGCTCTTTCAGCAAGGCCATCAGTGATCAGGGATCCTCTGGAGATGAGGTGGCAGCAAGAAGGAAATAAACGTGTGCCACCTCTCAGATCCTGTGGCACCAAAGTCATCAAAGCACCAGTCTCGGACAAAGCAATCCTGAATTGCTCTTTTTCAGGTAGAAGCAGCAGAAGGCAGTAACTGGCTGTGCAAAAACCAGGCAGTCAGTGCTGGCTGACCTAAGGGGTGACTTCCTCAAATCAGCTGGACCCTCTGAGCCTCGGTTTCCTGAACCAGTGAGGTGGGAGCTGCGGAGACGATGTCTAAGATCCTTCCAGCTCTGAAACTCTAGGCTTCCAAATTCAGAAAACTGGTCCTGTGCCATGTTTCTCCTTTCAAAAAAGGTGTGCCCTCACAAGGAAAGTGAAGACCTCAGGACAGCAGAGGCAGCGGGGGCAGTGACCCTTCCCACGGTTTCCCAAAGTTTTGCATGGAAGCAGAGACCTAACACTTGGACTTTCTGGCACAGCCACCAAACTTTTCACAGGGTCGAATGGCTCCCACCAGCTAATGGTTTCAGCTAATCACTTCTCTACCAGTGCGCAAAGCACAAATCTTGAAACGAGGTAAGGTCAGAGCAAGAGGACCCCGCCTCTTCAGGGCCCCTAGCCCAAAGGGCTGCACTCAACCTGACCTTGAGAGACAAACATCAACGTCCACAAAACAGGAGGGCAGTCTGAAATGACTGGAAGTGGCAACAGACCCTGCTGAAGGTCAGCTCTGTGCATGGAGTAGGCCTGGCCACCGGCTTGGCTCTAGGGCAAGCTGCCCTGCACGGCTAGATGGCATCTGGAAAGGAATGTGACCACGCAGGGCGGCGACCTGGAAGGCAGGATTCAAAGATTCCTTCAGAGGCTCTTCCCTGGTGCAGAATTTGAAAGGCATGTGGAGTCCGTGAATGTGGGTGGCAGGGAGGGCAGGGTCTGTGAAGTACTTTGGTAGGTAGTCCTTTGGTATGAAGTACTTTGGTATGCCTGGGGGTTGGGACCGGGACGTTTCAAGTTTCTTTGGAGAAAAGTGAGCCTGGCCATTGCACTCCTTGAGGGGCGGGGGCACTGTGTTTCACTCACAGCACTGAGAGAGGCAGAGTCCTGGAGATCACTCTCCTCGTGTACAGAGGCCACTTCACTGGGAAAGTGAGGTCCAAGCGGGTGCAGGAACCTCAGATTCTGTCTCTCAGTGCACAGAAGGGCTTAGGGCCAGAATCTCATTGCAGGGCTCCCACTGCCACCACCTCATCCTGCTTCCTGAAATCCCTCAAGGCAACACTGACCTCTTGAGAGCTGCCTTTGGGAGAAGTGTTCAAATCTCAACTGTCCCCTGCCTCCAAGGGGCTGCCCCAAAGTCAGCAAGCCACAGTAGATCCTCCTCCTCCCTCCTACACAAAACCACCCTCCCAGGGGAGGCAGAGCAGACCCACCCCGCACCAGAAAAGGGAATGACTAAAAGTTTCATTGTGTTTTGCTATTGACACTTAAGGAGACAGGGAAGGGAGGGTTGATTTCCATGAATTAGGTGCATCCAGTCTGCGGGAAGGAGGTGGAGACCAAGAAAAGGAGCCCAGGAATGGCTCAGCTTCCCACCGCGGCCCTGGTTCTGAGGGGAGTGGGGCTGGGATCTGCAGGAGGGCTCGGTGGTTAACCTGGAAGATTCTGGGGACAACAGAAGCTGGGGGAGCCGGCAACGCCCACTCTTAGAAAACCGGCGGGTTTTCTCTGGGAAGCGGCAGGGCCCTTGGACCAGGGAGTGATCACTGAGGGTCTCACTGGGGCCTCGGAGACAAAGGATGGCGGGGCGACAGCCACGGGAGGGTCAGGCTCCCAGTGCGGTGTGTGCCCCGGCCGCGCCCCCCGCCCCCTGGAGTGATGGGTGGGTACCTGTTGAGGAAAGCGTTGCCGAAGGCGTTGAGCTTGCGGAAGGGGCGCCGCGGGTCCACCACGAGCGCGTTGCCTGGCACCACGCCCTCAGTGGGGCCGTGCATGACCGCGATGAAGGAGTCGGTGGTGGGCTCGGGCCCGATGCGCATCCCCGGGAAGTCCTGCTCGATCAGGTGCCGGATGAAGGTGGTCTTGCCGGTGCTGTACTGCCCCACCAGGAGCACCATGGGCTTGTTGTCGAAGTCAGCGTCCTCCAGCGCGGGCGAGTGGAACTCGTGGAAGCGGTAGTGCTCCTCCAGGGGCAGCAGCTTCTGCGCGTACAGCTGCCGCAGCCCCTCAGCCACTGTCTGGAAGAGCTCCGGCTCCTTCTTGCGGCGGGCATCCTTGCTGACCCAGCTGAACATACTGCCGGACACGGGGCTGGCTGCTGCGGGGCAGAGCGGCGGCTGAGAGCGGGGCGAGGGCGCGGAGCCGAGGCGCGGCCGGCCAGGGCAGGGGACGAGAAGCGACCCACACTGCGCAGGCGCACAGCCCAGCCAGCCGAAGCGCCCTCTGCCGAATGGAGCGCGCTCCTAGCGGAGCGGCCTTTATAGGGTCAGTCCCTGAGGGGCGGCTCGCGCCGCCGCGGCGGGGGCAGGGCGCAGTTGGGAGAGGTAGGGAGGAGCCCCTCCCGGCCCCGCCCCTTAGACTTGTGCCACGTCTTCCCCTCCCCCACCTCCCATTGGCTGATTCCAAATCTCGCGAGGCTGTGGTCCGGGTGCCGTGGCAACCGTACCTGTTTCGCCCCGCCCCTCGTGGGGAGGCTCGCGAAAGTGCTGCGGTTAGGAAGGCGAGGAGCAGGCGTCAGGCGGCGACGGTCCGTGGGCCTGCGCGCCTTCCGGCACCGTGGACCCCCCACACCCCCGCGGGATGGCTCCACGAGACACCCAGTGCCCAGTGCCTTGATTCCCTGACTACGCGCTGCGCCCGCCGTTCCCCACGTGCCGTCCTCCCGCTGGCTCAGAATCCCCGGAATCATCGGAGTACCCCCGGGCCGCGGCACCTACTCCTCTCTGCCCAGCTTCCCAGACACACACTGTCTTTGTCCCCTCATCTTTTATCTGCTTTGGGAGAGGGAGAGGCAGGAAAGTGGTAGCAGAGCAAGCTGAGGGAGTAGAGAATCCGGGGCGGGGCGGTGACTGGGGAAATAAAAATGGGCAAGGAGAAGCGGACACACGGGCAAACTGACGGGCAGCGAGAGGCCTGACCTCCCCTCAGGCCGAAGGGGTGGGAGTGGGAGAGGGACGCAAGCGGGGCAGGACATGGGTGACACCGGACGCGCGCGGAAGAAGAGAAGGCTTCCCCACAGAGGTTACAGCTGGGGCAGGGCAGGAGGACATGAGGAAGTTGAGGCCCTCTGGTCACTTGCGTTTTGGGAAGTGAAATTGAAAATTCCCTATGCGGGGAAGTGGGGAAGTGTGGGTGCAACAATGAAATCTTGTGGGAACTTAGGGGGAAATTTTAAAACCCAAATACTTCCGCTTTCCTCTCGGGGTCACCATCTTTTACCATCTTTTACTGGGACCTATGCCTACCTCCCCTTACCAGTTCCTGGCTGTTCCATGGGGCTCACTCCCCCGCCATCCTCCCCGGCCACACACAGACCCCTTTGGCTGTCCAGGCTGGTGAGAATTTTCAGTGGGTGATGTCAGAACTTCGGGGACTGATTGTTATGTAACCAGTATCAAGACACCAACCTGTGGGAGCAGGACCCTGGGGGCTCTCAAAGAGTTCTGAATTGAACCTGCGACTTTGAAAGCCTTGGGTCCAACTTTCTCAACTTTCTCGATTCTGGGAGATGTGGAAGCCTGGAGGGCTAGGGGCCTATGTCAGGGAATAACTCGGGCTGGTAGGCTAAGAGGAAGAGGCAGGAACTCAAATCTGAGAATGGGGGATATCTCAGGGGAGCTGAGTCAGGTGGAATCTAGAGAGGACACTGGAATCTAGAGAGGACACTGGAATCTAGAGAGGACATGATGAGAGGTTTGTTCGCCCACCGCTTGTAAGATCCCTTCGGAGGGAATAGATAGTTCCTTTGTCCTCCCCTCTTGCTCTCCAACCATTGGAGAGCAGATAAGTAATTCCAGCCCTGCCTGCAATCTTACGCGCCTGACTTAGTGTTTTTATTTGATTTGAGATTTCAGTAGCATTCTTTTCATCATAGTAAAGCGCACAAGCTACTGACACCTTTGTGGGTGTGTGTGGATGTGGGTGTGTGTGTGTGTTATTCTCAAAAGAAGATACTGAGGCTCCTAGGCAGAACTGTCACCAGAGGCTGTGTGTCAATTGGTGACAAGGAGCCTCCGGCAGGCCCAGTCCAGACTTCCTGGGACAGCCTTAGAAGCCAAAGGGTTTGCCTCCTACTCAGCACTGTTAGGGATCCACCCCGGAGATGCAGCTTCTGGGCTGATCTAGGGAAGGGCCCACGGCCGAGGATCCTGAATGAAGTAGTTGTTCAGTTGTCTGAATGAGGCTGCTCCAAACTGGCGCCCTGGCAGCATTCTCATTGACGTGCCATGGTTTTCACATCTCCCCAGAGCCCTGTGTGCTGGGAAAACCCAGCCCTAGAAGACTGAAAACAACAAAATGTTCCTGGGTTATTTATAAATGAAACCCAGACCCTGTCGTTATGTATGGCCACTTGACTTTCTCCAAAGAGCTTAAAGGACTGAAAGAAGGGATCTCTGTCACCCTGGTGGGGCCCAAGTGGCCAGCAATTAGCTCCCCCAAATTCATGGAGTTGGCACCCAGCTTCCAGGCAGCTTCCTTATCTTGTCATGCCCCAGACTGAAAATGTCCTAATTTTTTTTTCTTTTGTGTTTTCTGAGTAGGGTAGTTTGGTGGGAAAGTTATAAAATGTGAATGAACCATTTCACTTTTGGTTTCTCTGCTGTTTCACTTTCTGCCTGTCTGCCTGAGCCCAGGGCAGATTGGTGGAGGGTTCAAGTATTTTCCTTTTATCTCAGAAACCGTGCCATCCCCGACTACCAGTGTTTTATTCTTCAGTTCATAAATCAATTCCCTGCAAACTCAGGACCTTGAGGTACCCCCTAGCTCTCCTTAGAGGCTGCCCTCATCCAGCAGAAAGGGGCCTTACCTCCCCTCTAAGTGGTCTGCTTGGTCCTGTCATGGCCTGGTCTAGGAAAATATCTACGAGATCCCTAGAGACAACTTAAAAAAAAAAAGAAGGATGGGCACAGTAGCTCATGCCTGTAATCCCAGCACTTTGGGAGGCTGATGCAGGCAGATCACCTGAGATCAAGACAACCCTGGCCAATGTCGCAAAACCCTGTCTCTACTAAAAATACAAAAATTAGCCAGGTATGGTGGCGTGCGCCTGTAATCCCAGCTACTCAGGAGGCTGAGGCAGGAGAATAGCTTGAACCCGGGAGGTGGAGGCTACACTGAGCCAAGATTGCACCACTGCACTCTAGCCTGGACAACAGAAGGAGACTCCATCTCAAAAAAAAAAAAAGAGAGGTGCCTTTTCTGCTTGCGGTGCCTTGTAGTGAGGCGCTCTTATCTGTGCTCTTGGCCATGCCATCCAAGGGCCAGCTGCAGTCCGTTCAGTCCACTGCAAACATGGCAGTGGCCTCATCGAGGTGAATGGGTGGCCCCTGGAGATGATGGAGCCGAGCACTGCAATTTAAGCTGCTGGAACTAGTTCTGCTTCTCAGCAAGGAGCGATTTGCTAACATGCACACCCATGTTTGTGTGAAGGGTGGTGGTCATGTGACCCAGATTTATGCTATCCGTCAGTCCATCTCCAAAGCCTTAGTGACCTATTACCGGAAATAAATGGATGAGGCTTCCAAAAGGACCAGAGGCATCCTCATCCAGCATGACTGGACCCTGTCAGTAGCTGACCCCTGTTGCTGCAAATCCAAAAATGTTGGAGGCCCTGGTACCTATGCTTGCTACCGGAAATCCTACCAATAAGCCCATCACAGGGACCAGGATTCACCTATATAATAAACTATGTTTGAGAGTTTTGTTTGGTTTTTTTTTTTTTTTTTTGAGACAGTCTAATTCTGTGTCACCCAAGCTGGAGTGCAATGGCATGATCTCAGCTCGCTGCAACTTCCACCTCCTGGGTTCAAGCAATTCTCCTGTTTCAGCCTCCCGAGTAGCTGGGATTACAGGCGCCCACCACCATGCCTGGCTAATTTTTTGTATTTTTAGTAGAGAGGGGGTTTCACCATGTTGGTCAGGCTGGTCTCAAACTCCTGACCTCAAGTGATACACCCACCTCAGCCTCCCAAAAATGCTGGGAATACAGGTATGAGCCACCGCACCCGGCCGATATGTTTTTTTAAAAGGAATTTTTCTCCAAATATGACAGAAAAATCGGGCTGGGAAAAACCAAAACACATAGGTTTCTCCCTGTGATGAGGAGTGGTTCATTCTTTCCACTGAGAGAGTTTGCATATCAGCACAGATTTTTGTTCTCGCAGTCATGAGATTTGGGCAACAAATCAGTTTTGCCAACACAAGGTTAGGAACTGAGGAGGACAGTTCTTTTGAATGCTGGGTCTCCCACACTGGCAAGAAGAGTGTCCTCTCCACACCATGAAGCCTCTCTCTTGCAGCAGCTGTGACCCTTGGGTGATGGCTCTGAGGAGATTGCTGGGCCCTAGAGGGCTCTGAGGGCATCTGGCAGCCGGAACATGGCCCAACTTGGAGGCGACTGTGTCAGAATCTTAGCTACTTTCAAATTCCAGTGAGAAATAGCCTGAGGCCCAGAATGTCCGGTGACTGCTTGAAGTAGCCCAGACTGAATGAGAATCTGGGCCTTCGGAATCTTTTTTTTTTTTCTTGAGACAGAGTCTCCCTCTGTTGCCCAGGTGGGAGTGCAGTGGCGTGATCTTGGCTCACTGCAACCTCCACCTCCCAGGTTCAAGCGATTCTCCTGCCTCAGCCTCCCAAATAGCTGGGACTGCAGGCGCATACCACTATGCTCGCCAGCTAATTTTTTCTATTTTTAGTAGAACGGGGTTTCATTGTGTTAGCCAGGATGGTCTTGATCTCCTGACCTCATGATCTGCCCGCCTCAGCCTCCCATAGTGCTGGGATTACAGGTGTGAGCCACCGTGCCTGGCCAGGGCCTTCTGAATCTTAACACTGTGCCCTTTCTACACTCTAGCCACTTGAAGTTGCAAGGACGAGCGGGTGGAAAAGTGGAGAAAGAGGGTTTCAAGAGCCTCTTCCCCAGTTGCAGGCTGAAGTTAATCTCTGCCCTGAAGCTTACTAGCCCTTCCTAGCCCCTTTGCTGCTCTGCAGTCTGGGGGACAGGCTTACACATTTATCAGGGTGATGTACACATATAACCGCACGGTGCTTTGCAGAGCTGAGACTTACAGGTCTCTGAGCACTTTCAGTAAAAGCTCTAGTTCACCTGCCAGTCTTCTGTGTGTATGTCTCAGTCCCTGCAGCTCTGGCTCTGCCTTGCCGGGGCTGCTGAGGCTGGGGCTGCCACTGAGTGCAGGGTGCAGGGTTTACCCTAAACTTGTTGGAGGGCCCAGGCCTTTGCCTGACTCCACAGGAAATGGTTAGTATTTGTCACATGAGCAATCGCCTTCTGTGGTGACAACATTAGGAGGGGTCCGTTGTAGGGTGCAGGGGTCCCCCTTGCCCTACACTAATGAAATGGCGAGTGTAACCTCATTGTCCCCCACCCTCAGCAGCCTGAGAGTACAAGTGAGGTGCATGGTCTTAGCCTCCCTTGTGTGAGTGCACGCTGCTGCCGTGCACATGGCCCCTCTGCATTTCCAGCGGGCTCTGGAGTGTGTCTTGTGTGTGCAAGAACGAGCTTGCCCAAGTTCTGCTCCAGCTGCCTCTCTCTTGCCTTGGCCTTGCCCTACAGGATCCTCGCGGCCCTGAACCTCACCATGGGCTCACAGGCTGGGGACTGGAGGGTAATTCTGTCTCCAACTGTGTGTCACCCTCAGCCACCAGGGCACAGAGCCCAGCCCATCTTCAACAAGCCCAGCTCCTCTGGCCTCTGGCCTAGCCTCTCACTCCCACACCTCAGGAGGAGTCAGACATCGTGCCCAAGGCCACCCTCCTGTCCCCTCTGCTGGGCTAACACCTCCTTCCTCCATCCCCCCAAATTAGAGTCTCTTTGTAGGTCGCTTGGGGTGGTACATGGTGGTCCCCCAGCCCACCTGTCTGCCGACACTCAGTCTCCCTCCCTGCCCTGTGGCCCATCCGCCACATTCCTCTGACCTGCAGCTTCTTCACTCTGCCCTTAAGTACAGAACATGGTGACGCTCCATCTGTAAGGAGATTGGAGGCCAGAACCCCCCCGAGTCTGCCCAGGCACCATTCTTGCTCCTAGAGGTAGGTGTTGGGGTGTCCCTGAGGGCAGGAATATAGTGGGACCCTCTCAGAGGTGGGGTCAGGCCTCCATCTCCTGCTCACCCAACCTGGCCTACTACCCCTTGGCTCCATGTCCTGTCCCAGAAACACCTCTCTTGCCCTTTGGTCATCACTAAGCAGAATTTCACGATGTCTTCAAGATCCCCCACCCCGGTGTATGTACCCAGTGTAATGCTGGGATTGCGGATCTGATGACTTACTCCATGACACACCGTGTTAGATGGTGCAGTCCACTGTACAAAGGGAGATAATCCCAGTGGGCCTCCCTGCTCACGTGAGCCCTCTGAAAGCAGACCTGGCTGGGCAGTGGTTTACACCTGTGATCCCAGCACTTTAGGAGACTGAGGGGGTAAGTCACTTGAGCCTAGGAGTTCAAGACTAGCCTGGGCAACATGGCAAAATCTCATCTCTACCAAAAATACAAAATATTAGCTGGGTGTGGTGGCATGCACCTGTAGTCCCAGCTACTCAGGAGGCTGAAGTGGGAGGATCACCTGAGCCAGGGAGCCTGAGGCTGCCGTGAGCCATGATGGTGCTACTGCACTCCAGCCTGGGGGACACCATGTGAAAAGGAATGTGGGTGACCTCTAGGAGCTGAGAGGGGCCCCAGAAGACCACCAGCAAGGAAACGGGGACCTCAGTCCTGCAGATGCAAGGAACCGGATTCTGCCAACAAGAATGAGCTTGGGGACAGGTTCCTTCCCCTGCCTCCAGGTGAGAGTGCAGCCTGGCTGCCACCTTCCTTCAGCGTCCGACACTCTGAGCACAGAACTCAGTCACGCTGGGCCCTGACTTCTGACCTGCAGAACCAGGAGCTCATAAATGGGGGTGGTTCTAAACCACGAAATTTGTGGCACTTTGTTGTATAGCAATAGAAGGTAGCTACCGCAATAGATTTCTATTTTTGTCGATCCACGAATCCCTTCACAGGGAACACCTGGCAGCCGCTAGACAAGACACCAGAGGAGAAAATGGAAGGACCCGAAAGTGACCATGGAGTATCAATCACTGGGAACGATTTCAGAAGGGAATATGCATCACCTGGCTACACACACACACACACACACACACACACACACACACACGGTGGTTCTCAACTGGGTGTGATTTTGCTCCCCAGGGGACATTCTTGGTATCATTATTTTGGGGATTGTTGCTGTCATGCACTAGGCAGAGGACAAGGCTGCTGCTGACCATCCTACAACACACAGGGCACTCCCACAGCAGAGAATTACCCTGCCTGAAATGCTACTTGGGAGGCCGAGGCAGGAGAATCGCTTGAACCTGGGAGGCGGAGGTTGCAGTGAGCCGAGATCGCACTATTGCACTCCAGCCTGGACAACAAGAGCGAAACTCAGAAGGACAGAAGCTGAAGCATCCTGATGCGCACTCATGCACACACACACACTCACACACACACATTCACACACACACACTCACGTGCACACACACTCTCACACACGCACGTGCACACATACACACTCTCATACACACACATTCACACACACTCACGCATGCGCACACACACTCTCACACACACATTCACACACACACGCATGCGCACACACTCACACACGCGTGTGCACACATACACATACACGCACGCACTCTCACACACACTCTCACACACGCGCACACACACACGCACACACACTCGCACACACACATGCACACACACCCGCGTACACACACACTCTCACACATGCGTGCACACACATACACACACACACACTCTCAGGCACGTGGCTGGCCATTATTGAGAAGTAGTGTATGTAGCATAAAGGCCAAGCGCATGGGTTTTGGAGTAGACTCTTCAGGATCAAATCCTATGGACTGTATGATCTTTCGCAAGGCACTCAAGAGAGAACAAAAGCACCTGCCTCCTGGGATGACTGAGTTCGTGTGCACAGAGCGCACAGAACAAGCGAGTCAGCTTACTCCATGAGTACAGGAAGTGTCTACGGGGCTATTCCTGCATTGTAGGAACTGGGGCAATTCTTATTTACTTTTTCTGTGTTGTCCAAATATATATAATGGATGTACTTGACTTGTTTAATTGGGAGGAAACAGGGAGAAAAAGATGAGGAACATTTTACAAAACAACTGATCTAGACTCTTCAAAAATATCAAGGTCTTGAAAAACAAAGAAAGGCTGAGGATGGTTCTGGATTAAAGACGACTGAGGAGAGCTAACACCAGATGTGAAGTGTGGTCCCGGCAGACTGGGACAATCAGGGACATTTGAAAGTGGACTGTATGTTAAATAATAGCATTGCATCACTGTCATCAGGCCTGAATTTGGTAACTGTATTGTGGTTGCGTAAGAAATGTCATTTTTCTTAGGAGATACATGTTGAAATATTTAAGGGTAAAGGGCTAGGACTTATGTAACTTACTCTCCAATGGTTCAGAAAATATGTTTGTGTGTGTATGTGTGTATGTGGGTGCAAGAGAGAGAGAGAAAAGGGAGCAAATATTATTGCAGGCCGGGCACGGTGGCTCATGCCTGTAATCACAGCACTTTGGGGGTCGAGGCAGGTGGATCACCTGAGGTCAGGAGTTCGAGAAACATGGAGAAACCCCGTCTCTACTAAAAATACAAAAATTAGCCAGGCATGGTGGCGCATGTCTGTAATCCCAGCTACTTGGGAGGCTGAGGCAGAAGAATCGCTTAAACCTGGGAGGCAGAGGTTGCAGTGAGCCAAGAACGTGCTATTGCACTCTAGCCCGGACAATAAGAGCGAAACTCAGTCTCAAAAAATATATATATGTGTGTGTGTGTGTGTGTATGTGTATATATATACATACACATATATATACACACACACATATACATATATATACACACACACACAATTGCAAAGTGTTAACTGTCAATGAATCAAAATAAAAGGTATACGGATGTTGTTTGTACTTCTCTTGCAACTTTTCTGAAGCTATCATCATTGTCAAAAAGAAAAACAGAAAGGCGGCCGGGCATGGTGGCTCACACATGTAATCTCAGCACTTTGGGAGGCCGAGGCGGGCAGATCCCCTGGGATCAGGAGCTCAAGACCAGCCTGGCCAACATGGTGAAACCCCGTCTCTACTAATACAAAAATTAGCTGAGCATGGTGGTGGGTGCCTGTAAGCCCAGCTACTTGGGAGGCTGAGGCAGGAGAATCGTTTGAACCCGGGAGGCGGAGCTTGCAGTGAGCCAAGATCGAGCCACTGCACTCCAGCCTGGGCAACACAGTGAGACTCCATCTCAAAAAAAAAAAAAAAAAAGAAAGAGGAAAAACAAAATAAAGAAAGGCCTGTACCCAGCTATCCTTTATTAGGTACCATGTGCCCTGGTCCAGTGTTAGGTCCGCCACTCCATGGCCTGGCAGTCCCTACTGGAGAAGCACTCTGCAGTTTAATCTGTGAGTTGCAATACTCATTATAACCCCAGCAGTGCTCATAATAACAGCGCTCATAATAACCCCAAGTGTTCTCTTCACTATACAACACTGAACATGAGTGAAGAAACTTCGGCTCCAGCAACTGCATGAGACTCAGACACGGCACCGTGATTCCATTTACATTAATAACAAATCCAGACAAAATGCTCCCAGACAGTTTGGGGCAGTGTACAGCGTAGTAAATCCCAGAGAAAGGAGAGGAAGTGATTACCATAACACTCAGAACTGTGCTGACCATGTGCGGGGGGACCTGGAAGGGCACATTTGGGGGCTCTGCAAGGTTACATGGGGACTCATTGTAAATTCTATGAATATACATTATACAGTATGTTTTATACACACCACAGTGGGAAGAGTCCTACCAGGGCCACCTTGGGGAAGGCAGTGCGCGCCTGGGATCTGCAACCGTGTGTAGAACGCTGGCACCCAGGCTGTGCCCTCGGCCCAGGACAGTGTCCCGGCCAGGCCAGACGCAGTTCTAGACGGCCCGGGGAAGGCGGACCCAGGGGCTGTTCCCCGAGGCCTTACGAGCAGCGCGGTGGGGAGGGTTGGCCCCGCCCCGCTTGGGAGGGGGTGCCCGGGGCGCCCCCTGGTGGTAGCCACCGGGAGTAAGTCTTGCAGAAGAGGAAGCTATTCCCGCCTGCCCTGCGCCTCGGTCCCCTTCCTGCATCTTTGCCCCTGGCATCTTCCTCCTCCAGTGCTCACGACCTGTTTCTGGGGTTCACCTCAGCAAACGCCGACCTCACACCCACCTCTCCCAGGGAGGCTTTCCTCCTCCCCGCCTGGGCCCTCTCTCTCTGAAGTTAGTGTACAGTCAATCTGCACAACCTCTCAGGGCCTCTGTCAGCCTCGCGGTTCATACACGTGTGGTGTGGACGATGGGACAGAGACAATACTACGGAGGCCTCCCACCGCCAGCTCTGTGCTAACCGCCCCGCTGTGTCTAGGCTCCCTCCCTAAGCAACTTTGCTCATGCACAAGGCCAGTCCTTCCCTGTGCATTTTATTAAGTGCCTCCTTTGAGTCTCTGAGGCTATAGGAAAAAAGTCAGTGGCTGCCACTCCTGGGGGCTCTCAGGCTGGTGGGGGAAATAGGCCGGTGTGGGTGATGGGGTGTGATGGGGGCGCTAACATCACAGCCACAGAGCATCCAAGGAACCAGTGAGTGGGATAATGGGGGGTGGGACGGGGGGGCCAGGCAGGGGTCCAGGAGGGAGTGAGCCTTGGGCAAGTCTTGAGGAATTCTGAGAGGGGTTGGAGGTGAGGCCCATGCCAGGGAAATGTGCATGGGCCCAGGGCCTGCTGGGTGAAGGACACAGGTCAGTGGGGTCAAGGAGCCAGGGGGAGGGTGCTGGATCTGCCTTGCTAATGTTGGAACAGGTCTCCAATAGCCCTCGCAGGCCTTTGTGGGATCACAGTGCTCTGCAGAGGCAGATGCAGGAGGACCCCCAGGGCAGGGTGGCTGCTGTCTGCACCCCTTTCACCCTAAGCCAGTGCTCTGGGTCTGAGGCCTGACAGCCCCAAGGGGGTTAGAGTCCAGGGCCCCAGCATCCAGCCCATGTATCCTGAACACCTACTATGCTGGTGGGTGGGGGAAGCAGCCAGGGAGGATGAGTAAGTCGTGGACCTTGCCCTCAAGGAGTCTGAGACCAGCACAGGATTAGATAAGCACACAGGGCTCCTTAACTCTGCAGGGAATGAGATAAGGGTGGCAGGAGAGGCCCACAAAGTCGGGTGTAGGCAGAGAGGGGAGCAGGGCCTGCACAGTCATGGGACGGTCTGCAGGGAGGGGTTGCTGAGCTGGGCCGTGGCAGGGGCCGATCGGGGCCCAGGGATCCAGAGCAGCCAGGACAGCGTGAGCAGAGCTGCCTGTGGGAAGGGGAGAGAGACGCTGTCTTAGGGGCCAGATGTTTGCCGGCTGCCTACAGTCCTCAGAAGGAGAAGGACTTGCTCTGTGACTTCAGCAAACGTGCACCCTCTCTGAGCCTGTGTCCTCCCCTCCCAAACAGGTTCATGATGGATGCCAGGAGGACCAGGTCCTGGATGTGCGTGCCCAGCAGAAAGAAAGGGTTCAATAGCCAACGCCTATTATTAAGCAATTTGACATTTATTCCTAGGTCTCTATTTCCCATTTTACAAATTTTATGTTTTAGTACCAGAAACTTTTTTATTCTGAAAAATTCCGACAGGGCACAGTGGCTCATGCCTGTAATCCCAGCAGTTTCAGGGGCTGAGGCAGGAGGACTGCTTGACACCAGGAATTTGAGACCAGCCTGGGTAACATGGTGAATCTCTATGAAAAATACAAAAATTTACCAGGCATGGTGGCACATGCCTGTAGTCTCAGCTATTTGGGAAGCTGAGTTGGGAGGATTGTGTGAGCCCTGGGAGGTGGAGGCTGCAGTGAGCTGTGATTGTACCACTGCACTCCAGCCTGGGTGACAGAGCAAGCAAGACCCTGTCTCAGGAAAAAAAAAAAAAAGGAAAATTTCCTCAGAACCCCGTTGTATAAGAAACAGGTGGCGCTGGGTACGGTGGCTCATGCCTGTAATCCCAGCACTCTGGGAGGCCGAGGTGGGCAGATCATCTGAGGTCAGGAGTTCGAGACCAGGCAGGCCAACATGGTGAAACCCAGTCTCTACTAAAAATACAAAAATTAGCTGAGTGTAGTGGTGCATGCCTGTAATCCCAGCTATTTGGGAGGCTGAGGCAGGAGAATCACTTGAACCCGGGAGGCAGAGGTTGCAGTGAGCCGAGATCGCGTCATTGCATTCCAGCCTGGGCAACAGAGCAAGACTCTATCTCAAAACAAACAAACGAACAAACAAAAACCACAAAGAAATAGGTGGAAATGAGGCTTCTGTGGGAGGCGGGACAGGGGTGAGGTCAGCTGTCTTGTCCTGGGTTGGCTGCTCTTCCTCTACCAGCAGCTGGGGTCCTGGGCCCTCATCCCAGGGACTGGAGAAGCTGCTCCACCAACCACAGGGCTGTGCTCCAGGGACATGAGACTGGCAAAGGAGGGGAGAGCAGGAAGCAGATGCGGAGGCTGACTCAGGGCCCCTGTCCTGGGTGGGGGGCTCCAGCACAAACACTGGGCCCAGAGCACTCAGCCCCCCTTGGCCACATTGCATGTCGGTGGGTGCTTCCTCAGGGTGCAAGACAAAGGCTCAGGATCGGTTCAGCAAACACTGAGCACGCACCTGGGCTGGGAACTGAGCTCACAGATGGGGAGAGGAGCGAGACACAAACAGAAACCAGCGCCAGGGCTCCGAGACGGCAGTGCTCTGGGGCAGCACAGCGTGGGGTGCCCAGGTGGGGACTTAGAAGCTTCAAGAAGGCCTTCTGGAGGCAGCAAATGCTTGGATGGAGCTTGAAAGGGTTAGTGAGCCTGGCAAATAACCTAGGAAGAGTGTTGCAGCCCAAGGGAATCGCATGGGCAAAGCATGGAGGTGCCGCAGGGCAGGCAGGGCAGGGGTGGGACTGAAGCTGTTCAGGCTCATCTCGGGGAATGAGACGGAGGGAGGTGGGACCATGAGTGCTGCACTGGGGTCGCAGGGTCTCCGCGGACTGCTGGACACCCCCGGCCCGCCCCTACCCCTGCAGGTCCTGGTGGCTGGCATTGAGGCGAACATACCTGTGACCTATGGAATTGGCAGCCAGAGGGGAGACGAGAGCACTGGCTGTCAATTCATAGGTCAGAGCCCTGTGCACTCGGTCTCAGCAGCCCACCGATAGCCCTCCACCACCCGCCACCATCTGGCCTGGGAGCGTCACCACGGTAGTCCTGGCTGGTCTGCTGGGCAGCACCTGCCTCTCCTTCTTCGTGGGTACCGGCCCTCGCCCCAGATAACAGCAGCCCCACTGGAATCAGTGGACACTTCCACATGGAGTTGCTGTTACAGGGGGCGGGAGCCAATTGGAGGCCGGGGCCCTGCCTGGCATCCACCTTGGGCAGGGCTCTGGAGAGTGTCCCACGCCCGCTCACCTGGGCGCCCCAGTCTTCGTGGCCCCAGGTCCATGGTCTTTTCACCGAGGCTTCTTATCATCCGGGGCCCACACCTGGCGCCCCGTGTGCTGCCAGCACTGCTTCCTGGGCGAAGTCCAGGCTCAACCCCAAATCGGCCTCATAAAGCCGGGAGCGGCTCTGATTTACAACTCCTGGGCAGCCTTTGCCCACTCTGATGACCCCACGCCCTCTGTCCCCAAGTTATTTTGTTTCCTTGTTTCTTTCCCAACCAGAGCTGGGTCTCAGTTTCAGGTCTGGCCACTGTCGCCTCTGCCCTTTGCCCACCCTCCCTGCTGCAGCCATGGGGCAGAGGGACCGCAAGGGACAGCTGGCGCTTGTCAATCCCCAGGGACCTCCCAGTGCCCGATTTCATGAGGATGGCCCCGTATGGGAAGCTGAAGATGAGACTGAGAAGAAGTGTGGGGGGCTGTAGTCGGGGACACAGAAAGAGGGATAGTGAGGCAGAGGGGCTGAGAGAGGAAGAGAAGAGTAAGGCTGCAGATGGTGGTGCACACCTGGAATCCCAGCACTTTGGGAGACCAAGGTGGGAGGATCTCTTGAGCCCAGGAGTGCAAGACCAGCCTGGGCAACACAGTGAGACCCCATCTCTACAAAAAATAAAAAATTAGCCCAGTGTGGTGATGCATGCCTGTGGTCCCAACTACTCAAGGGGCTGAGGTCGGGGGATCACTTGAACCTGGGAGGTCAGGGCTCCAGTGAGCTGTGTTTGTGCCACTGCACTCCAGCCTCAGTGACAAAGAAAGACCCTGTCTCAAATAAAAATAAGAGGAGCAGGTAGAGTACTGGAAAGGAACAGAGAAAACAAACAGCGACAGTGGATGATGAGGTGAAGGAAGGGGGACGACAGGGAACTGGAAAAGATTTAGATACACAAACCTGCCACAGAATGTGAGGAACAGGCTTGAGCAGTGGCCTGCCTGGAGGGACGCTTAGGACCTCAGAGGCCTGGAAGACAGCAGGGACCTGGGAGCTGGGTGACCTTGAGCAAGTAGCATAACCTCTCTGAACCATTGTCCATATGTCAATCAGGACTTAGGAGGCCACCCTGCACGCTGGCCTGGACTGGTGGGAAGCATCCGCCCTGGGACCCTTGGGTCTCTCTCCGCTGTGGGGAGAGGAAGCAGCTGCTGGCCGGGGTCCCTGAGTGAGCCCAGGGCTCTGGGAGGCAGAGCTTCCTCTTGCAAAGCGTGTTCTCATCCCTCCCAGACAGGTTCCGGTGACAGGTGCCGGTCCTGCAGGGACCCAGCAGGCATTTTGGGAGACTCCAAAGCTTCTGGAGAGAAAGGGGAACTTTTAGAGTAGACTTGGGCCCTGCCCCCTTTGCCAGTGGTGGATACAGGCCTAGAGAGACAGAGGGGGCCGCCCAAGGTCACAGAGCAGGGCCCCAGGGCCTGTGCTGCCCCAACAGCCTTTCCGAAGTGGCGTCCTCCCTCTCGGGATGCAGTCAGGGTGGGATGGGGGATCCCTGGGCTGGAATCCTGCTGCCTGGGGGGACAGGCCTGCGAAGGACACTGTAGTTGGTGACTGGCCCTCCACTCAGCCTGGCGGCCCTTCCCACAGAGGCCTGGGTGAGACCAGCCTCCTGCAGTGTGGTGTCCAAGTGCCCTGGCCTGGCAGTGGCAGCGCCCGATCAGGAAGCCTGGCTCCACAGCTCTGAGCGCTGATGCTAAGGCCCCCTCATCCCACAGTGGAAACCAAGGCCCAGAGAGGAAGCTGTGCCGGCCACCCCATGGCTGTCCAGGTCCCTTTCTTCCTCAGGATTGGCCACCCTTCAGAGAGGTGCCTGGGCTCAGGAGCCTCCTAGGACAGGGAGTGTGGCAGGGGTCCTACCACTCAGGAAGCCTCTTACCTGGGTGCCGGGCTGGCCCTCGGGGCACAAGGAGGAAGTGGGGACGCCCTGGGCCCAGGGCCTTTTGAGCCGTTGACCCAGCCCCTGGTGGTGGTTAATGATTATCCCACCACCGTCAATACTGATCACAAGTGCGGTTCGAAGGGCAGGAAGCCCTGGACTGTGCCCGGGCAGGGTGGGGCGGGTCCAGGAAGCATCAGGCTGGGCCCCATCTGCCTCTCCGGGTGGCATCAGCACCCAGTCATCCACAGCCCTGTCTCCTCCAGGGCCTCGCCCTCCTGATCTCTTACCAGCCCCAGGTGTCCGTGGGCAGCCAGGACCCGAGGCTCCCTTGGGATAAAGCTTCTGCTCTGTTCCCAGTGCCCAGATCTCCCCCACTCAGGAGGGGCCACAGAGTGGGGCTGGGGGACCTTCGCTAACCCCAGAGGCCTGCGGAACCTGGCAAAGTGAGGGCCCCCTGATTCCCAGCCCAAGCCTCAGTTTCCCCATGGACCCGCCCACCTTTGTGCAGTGCCACTGGGAAGCAGGGCAGGGAGGAGCACGGTGCTCCCATTGTGCTCACAAGAAACAAGATGTGTGGGGGGCAACGGGCGCTCCCTGGTCCCATGTAAAGCTTTGTGCAGTGAGGGCTGGGATTCTGACTGCAGTGCTGGAGCTCCGACCCCAGAGCGGAGTGGAAGCCAAGGGTCCAGAGGCCCCTAAAGCCCCCACTAGGGATGGTGAGAGCAACCTCTAGAACACCTCAGGCTCAGCCTTCCCTGAGTGGCCTCAAGTGACAACCAGGCAGGGTCAGCTGGGCAGGGAACACCAGGAAGGACTGAGGCTCAGGGACCCAGGGTGTCGCCTCAGGTCCCATAGTCAGGGCTTGAGCCTGCCTGGCGTCCCCACAGCCAGGGGCCCTGGGGTCAGGCTGGACCCTGGGGTCTTGCAGGGACACAACCAATGTGGTCTGGGCAGGCAGGCTCCAAAGACCATCCCTCCCTCCCTGGCAGCCCCACGTAGCTCCTGCCATATCAGGAGTGGGGCTGGGGTGGCAGCCCCCTGGGAAGGGCAAGGCAGAGCTCAGAGCCAGCGGAAGGGGTGCAGGGCTGGGTGCCTCTGGGTCCCCCCTGTGCCCTGACCTGCTGGGCAAGGCCGGGAGGCGTGGCGACCCCTGGTGGTGACATGGGAGGTGCTGGGTGCAGAGGTGGGATCTGGGGCGGAGCCAAGGTCAAGGCTGAGGCCAGGGTTCGCAGGGACAGAGGATCTAAGAGGGGGGCTGGCGGTGGGCAGTTTATTCCACTTCATGCAGACACTGACCCACGCGCTCACGGAGCTTAAAAATGATACATCGAACCACACGGATGTCATCCCCTCCTCCCCCCAGACACAGAAAGACACTTGGCTGAGTGGGATGGGGTCCGAGGGTACAAAAGCCTCCGTCCTGGGAGAAGGCAGCGGTGTGGGCCCAGGTGGGGGGAGGGGCAGTGTCCTTTCTCCCCGGAGGAAAAGTGCAGAGCCAGGGCTAAGGCCCCAAGGCAGGGAGGCCCCCGTCTCACAGCAGATTGGCAACGGGCAGGCCGGGAAGGCGTCCTTCACAGTGGCCATCCCCTGAGGGGCCGGGCCGGGCCGGACCCGTGTGCTGCAGCTCTTGGGAGGCTCAGGAGCACGGTGGGCAGCACCTTCTGGGTGCCGGGCGCCCCAAGCTCAGTCTTGGGCACTGTCCGAGCGCCACTTGAGGGCGTGGTCCTTGTGGGCGTCGGGGACGATCTGGTTACGCATGCCCCCAAGCAGGCTGGACGTGGCCTCTGTGGCCAGGATGAGCGGCTTCACCACGGTCGGGGGCAGCTGGCGGATCACACCGCCCACGGCGCCCGTCAGCCCCTTTTGCTCATGGCCCCGCGATGCCACGTCACAGATGGTCTGAGCTGTGTCCAAGATGCCCTGTGGAGGACAGAGGTCAGGGTGGGGTCTGCATGAGGAGATGGGCATGGGGGACTGGGGCAGGGTGGGGGCCTGGTCACCTCTCGCACTGTGTCGTAGGCCTTGGCCACACCCTCCCGCAGGTCGGCAGGCTGCTGGCCCCTGCGCAGCCTCCGCGCAGAGCGCTTGTCCTGCAGGGAGCGGGAGACAGGGGCTGCCGGGGACAGGATGTCATACACGGTCTCGGCTGTGGCCTGGGGGACATGGGAGCACTGGATGAGGACAGCTGGCTGGGGCACACATGTCGGCCCCAGGCCCCCAGGACAGTGTGAGACCCCGCCAGCCCTCAGCCTCCCCGCCTGTCACTGTGCTGGCCCAGGGAGTCCTGCTCAGCCTTACTTCCCACTTCCTCCCACTCCTCCTCCCCTTCCTAGGCATCCGCCACTCCGCTCAGGGAATCTAGGAACATGGGACTCCTCAGGGTACTTTCCTAAAATCTTCTTAACCCAAACCTCTCTTCCTGCTGACTGCCACATTCAGTAGGTTCTGCACGGCTGCCACAGCTGCACACCTAAGACTGACTGCTCCTTGTCTCGCCCCCCAGATGCCCCTGCAAGATGGTCAGGGAGCCCATCCTTCCTTCTGTCCGCCAGATCCTCTGCCCAGCACCTCACCTGGCATCACTCTCTCCCACCTGACTGAACACTCCCGGGGGCTCCCTGGTGGCCACGCATACCTCCCACCTCCCCTGGAGCCCTGCCCTCTGTCCTGCTGGGGTCTGAGCTTGCAGGTTCCAGAACGTACCATGCACCTGCACTCACCCCTTAGCCCACTAGGACCATCAGTCCCCTACAGAATTCATCTGACAACTGCCCACGAGACTGGCTCCGGGGCTTCCCTGGGGTCCCTCTGGCCTAGCGAAGTGCATGGCCTGAAGGAACCAGGGCAGCCCTTGGGCCTCAGATTCTTAGTCTGCAAACACAGCCGTCCTCCACCCCCCTTTACAAGACATGCCATGAGCAGGAGACACGGTGGGCTCTGAAGGCCTGGGGGGCACTCTGACTCTTGCACAGGAACCCCTGTGGGCCTCGGAAGACCTGCCTTGGAGGCCCCAGGCAAGTCACTTAGCATCTCCATAGTTGTTTCTCTATAAAGTAGGGCTGTCATACCCAGACCGCCCACTCTCAGAAGACCTTTGAGGACAGAACCTGGGAGCTGTGGTGCAGAGGGCTCCAGCTGCTCTGTCCTGCACAGCCCAGATGCAGGGCACCCACTCACCTGGATAGCCTGTACCAACCGGTTGCTGAGTTCCAGGGCGGCAGAGGCCGTGGACGAGCCGAAGGAGGCAGCCCCTCGCTGTAGCCCCCGCATGAGGCGGCCATCCTTCCTGTACTGCTCAATGGGCAGCCACAGCAGGTCCCGGAACCCTTGGACTAGGGGGAAGGAGCGCTCAGAGACACCCGAGGCTGCCCTGCCCCCACCTCCTCCTCTTATTCCCAGTGGCAGCTTCTAGGTTGCCCAAGGGTAAAAGCAGTTCCAAGGGCTTCCAAACCCAAGCACTCACAGAGCTGGACAACCGAGTGCATGGGGCCCACGCCTCCCAGCAGGCCGGGCAGCTGGTTCTTGCGGATGTCCTGCAGCCACTCGTTGAGGGCATAGCCCAGCACCTTGTCCACACCCAGGAGCCTGGCAGGGCAGGGAGGTGAGGAGGCAGAAGGTGAGGCAGAGCCACACATGGAGGGATTGTGGGGCCAGGAGGACTCAGTACCCCTGTGGCAAGTCCTGTGGGCACTCCTACCCTCCCTGTGGTCCCACCCAGTCACGTGCAGAGGGATGTTGCCCAGGCTGGAGTGCAGTGGTGCGATCTTGGCTCACTGCAAGCTCTGCCTCCTGGGTTCAAGCAATTCTCCTGCCTCAGCCTCCTGAGTAGCTGGGATTACAAGTGCCCGCCACCACGCCTGGCTAATTTTTATATTTTTAGTAGAGACGGGGTTTCACCGTGTTGGTCAGGCTGGTCTCAAATGCCTGAATGCATGAGCCACCATACCCAGCCAACTGCATCCTTTTTACAGAGGAGAAACTGAGGCCCTGAGAAGGGTGATGACTTGGTCAAGGCCACACAACCATTCAGGACCAGAACAGAGGGAAGATCAGGGACCCTGGAGAGAGGCTAGGGTGCTGGGGACTCACCCGTGCCTGCAACAGAGCCGCTTTAGCTTCAGCTCGGAGCAGTTGAGTTGGGCCAGGCCAATGAGGAGGCCAGCGAAAGTGCCCTGGGAGAGGGAGGGGATCCAGGTTTACCCGATGGGACTCAGGGAGCCAGCCAGCCCATGGGAGCCACTGGAGAGCACCCTGGCCCTGACGGTGTCTGGATGCAAGACGTGGCCCCCAGAGGGACTCAGCCACAGCTGACCCCACATGGCCACCCCATCTGACCGCCCCACTTACCACCTGGTCCATCGTGACATGCTTGCCATGGTAATCCAGCCAGATGGGGACCTCGGACGTGAAGCGGAACTCTCTGGGTAGGGGAGCATGAAGAGGGGGTTCTTTGCTCACTGGCCTGGTTCCCAGCGATCTGGCCCAGGAGCCCCCACCCACAGTCCAGCAGCCTACCTGAAGTAGATGGGCTGCTGGTCAGCAGGGGAGGGGCTGTGTCTACCGCCTGGGGCTTCCTGTGAGCCAGTTGTCTCTACGCCCTCCGCCTGCCCTTCCAGGGGACTGCTGGACTGGGCTCGAGTCTCAGGGCGAGCTAGGGGAAGGGAGGTCACAGACTGGGAACCTGGGCTGTCCTGGAAGGCAGAAGGCCCAGATGCTCCCCTCCCCGGCCCAGCCTCTCACCCTCAGCGGAGGTCTCCCCTGGGACCACAGGGTTGACGCCGGCCACCAGGCTAGTGAAGAAGTCCTTGAGGAAGAAGAGGGCATCCTGCAGGGGAAAGGTCCAGGCGCAGATCAGACTCAGAGGCCTGGAGACAGTGGGGTCACCCTGGACTCTGCCCTCACTTGGACCACTCACCTGGTCCACATTGAGCCGCAGGGGCATCAGCGAGACGCGGAGACAGCACTCAGGCCCACCCAGGTTGGTGGTGGGGGCCACATGCAGCGCTTTGATGGTGAGCTGGGAGCAGAGGGTGAGTTCCAGATGCCTGCTGGGCCTCTGGGGCTGCAGCTCACCCAGTCACCCAGCCTCTGAACACACTGTTCCCTTCGCTAACACAGGTCCTAGCTCTGCCCTCCTCCCAGGCTTATAAACAACCTGGGTGTTCGTGTGGGAAATGCGTGTATGTGTGTGAATCCGTGCACGTGTGAAGATGTGTCCCTGACGGCCCCATGCCCTGCCCCAGGGTGGACGGTGCAGGCCGCTCGTACCATGTTAGAGTGGGCGCGTCGTGGCATCCGCTCACTCGTGTGTAGGTACAGGAACTTGTTGATCTGGGAGGAGGCAAGCCGGTCTCGGACCTCCAGCTCCTGCACGATGAACACCTGACGGGACAGCGGCCGCTCCTCCAGCTCCTGGCCAGGGGCTGCAGGGCCTGTGACTGGCTCCGCTGGGTACACCTCGTGCTGGAAGCTTACCTGTGGGGTGGACAGAGGCCTGGCCAGGTGAACAGGGCCCCAAGAGGGAGGGAAGGGCTGGTCCAGACCCCTTCTCTATTCTTTTTTCTTTTTCTTTTTGAGACAGTCTGTCACCCAGGCTGGAGTGCAGTGGCACAATTTCGGCTCATTGCAACCTCTGCCTCCCGGGTTCAAGCGATTCTCCTGCCTCAGCTTCCCCAGTAGCTGGGATTATAGGCATGTGCCACCACACCCAGCTAATTTTTGTATTTTTAGTAGAGACAGGGTTTCATAATGTTGGCCAGGTTGGTCTTGAACTCCTGACCTGAGGTGATCTGTCTGCCTCGTCCTCCCAAAGTGCTGGGACTATAGGCATGAGCCACCACGCCCAGCCCCAACCCCTTCTCTATTCTATGCCCAGCAGAGACCTGCCTCTCCCTCCAGACCTGCCCCTGCCCTTGCTTCCCATGCCAGCTGCACTGGTCTCTGCCACTCAAGGAGTCCAGGCCTGTTTTGCCTTCAGGACTTTGTTCTCGTGGCCCCTCTCCATGGAGAGCCTTCCTTCCCCCTCTTCCTGCACACCTGCCGGCTCGCCATCAGGTCTCAGAGGCCCCTGGTCCCCTGCTCTGACACTCATCTCCCACACCCGATCTGCAGCCAAACCTGTGGCCAGCCCCCATCTAGGCTCTCCTGAACCTGCCCACGCTCAACAGCCCTCCCTGAGTGCTGCAGAGCCCCGTCCCACAGAGGCCTCTCCTCAAAAGCCCTGAGGGGGTTCGTCTCTTGTAAGACCCAAAAGAAATATTCTGGGTCGCTGGTTATGCACAGGCTCTGCTGCTCCTGGAAAGGCCAGGATGCTTCCCGCTTGCAGCTTTTTTTTTTTTTTTAAAACAGGGTCTTACTCTGTTGCCCAGGCTGGAATGCAGTAGGGCGATCTCAGCTCACTGCAATCTCTGCCTCTTGGGCTCAAACCACTCTCCTGCCTCAGCCTCCCGAGTAGCTGGGACTATAGGTGCACACTACTGCAACTGGTTAATTTTATTTTTTAGAAATGGGGTTTTGCCATGTTGCCAGGCGACCACCTCCTGCCTGCTTCTCTCACCACAGGAGCTCCAGATGGCCAGGCAACCACCCTGAGTGTCCCGTCCCCACCCCAAACACACCTGCCTGGACAGGCTGGTCTCAAACTTCTGAGCTCAGGTGATCTGCCCGCTTCGGCCTTCCAAAGTTCTGGGATTACAGGCATAAGCCACCATGCCTGGCCCCAGTTTGCGGCTTTCACGCTGTCCTCTCTGCCTGAAAACTCTTCCTGGCTCACATCCCCACTTGTTCAGGTCTGTGTTCAAATGGTGCCTCCGGAAGAGGGCTTTCCAGACCCTCCCCAGCACACCTGTCTCCTCCACCCCTGCAGACTCCCCTGAGCGCTCTTCACCATCGGACACACTCGATACAGCTTGGTCCCTGCCTGGCTTCCTCCACTACAAAGGCAGGGGTTTTCCTCTGCGTTAGTCATTGCTACACGTGACATCGAGAACAAGGCCCGTGGCTCCATGACACACACGTGCAGTGGGCACTCGCCACCCCACTCACCTTGCTGAGCTGGATCTCCATGAGGACATGGTGCTGCCGCCCGCTGCCCCCCTGCGTGCGCCATGAGTTCTGGGGCCGGTTGGGGCCAGAGCAGCGGGAAGGGGAGCCCCTGGGGCCCGAGAGGCCAGCTCTTGCCCTGGGAAGAGGGACAGGGGCCAAGCTGACTCAGAGGAACCCGATTCCCTCCCTGTCCTCAGCAGGCCTTTTAGCCTGGGACAAGAGACCCCCGCTAGCCCCAGTCCTGGCAGGCAGGTGGGATAAGGAAGGACGAGGAAACTGAGGCCCACCTGGGGTGGATGGGGCTCAAGGTCTCCAGCTGCTGAAAGTCAGAGCTGGACCAGCCTGAGCCCCAACCTTCACTAGCTGCCACCTGTACCCACTCCTCCTCACCTGTGGCCGGGGTGGGGGCCAAAGTCTCGGCCCCCATATAGGTGCCAGACGAGGGAGACCTCACGTAGCACCACCCGAGTGCTGGGCACAGGGAAATGGGCAGGTGCCCGCAGCAAGTCCGAGCTGCCAATCGGCCGTGAGAAGTAACCATCCCGCACAACGATGGGGCCGGGATGCAGCTGTGTCACCACAGGCTCCCCGTCTCGTGGCTGCAGGGAGGCCAGGTGGAGACGTGTGACACAGATGTTCGATCCAGCCCAGCTACCCCAGCTCCAGCTCCTGTTTCTCCCCTGGTCTCACTTCTTTTTTCTTTCTTTTTTTTTAAAAAGACAGGGTCGGGTAATGCTTGGTCACCCAGGCTGGAGTGCAGTGGCACAATCACAGTTCACTGCAACCTCTGCCTCCCAGGCTCAAGCGATCCTCCCATCTCAGCCTCCTGAGTAGCTGGGACTGCAGACATGTGCCACCACATCTGGCTCATTTTATTTTGTTTTGTAGAGAGGGGTCTCACTATGTTGCCCAGGCTAATCTCTCATTCCTGGACTCAAGCAATTGTCCCACCTTCACCTCCCAAACTGCTGGGATTACAGGCGTGACCCACCATGCCTGGCCTCCTCCCCATTTTTGATGAAAGATGACACTCCTGGGTTGCTATCCCCAAGCCTATGCCTGAGTGGTCTGTTCACGAAGAGCCTGAGAGTCCCAGGCTCCTGCCAGCCCTGCCTCCTAAGACCTCAGTGAGTTCAGATACTCCCACCGGCCTTTGCAGCCACATTCTCCACCCCTCTCGCTAACTCCCCTCTCCTCTTCCTCCATTCCTTGAATGTCCCAGTCCCTCTGCCCAGAACACCAGGCTTCCTCTTCCTCTGGAAATCTACCCACTCCATCAAAGCCCAGCATCAGGGCTGCCTCCCGAGGGCAGCACAGACCTAGCACCGTGTCCCCAGGTGACGGCGACTACCTCCTGCCTGCTTCTCTCACCACAGGAGCTCCAGATGGCCAGGCAACCACCCCTGAGTGTCCCATCCCCACCCCAAGCACACCTGCCTGGACAGCAAACCAGTCCACCCATCCCACCACGCACCGGGATGCCCAGGCCAGGAGCGTCAAGGATGCAGAACTCATCACTATCCAGGGTGTCTCCATCGCCCTCCTCTTCCCTTTCATCTTCCTTCTCCTCCGAGCATGACCCTAAGCTGCCAGCAGGGCCCCTGACAGGTGGTGAAGGGGGCGGGGCCCCACTCCGTTCACCTGGGAATAGGTAGACCGAGATGGGCGACGCCTGAGGGAGGTGGCCACCTATAGGAGAGAGGCCAGTTTGGAGAGGCGCCCACAGTGGGTGCCTGACTGTGTCTGCTGTCCCCACAGCACCCCCACTCCACCTGAAGGCTGGGCCAGCTCCCGCAGGCTGCGCTCGGTGTCCAGGAGGGCGTCGGTCAGGTCGCGCTGGTTGATGAGGGCCGTCTCCACTGGCGGGCACGAGGGCAGAGAGGCAGGACTCTCCGAGAGCTGGGCCAGGCAGGGGAGGAGCAATGAGTGAGACAAGACGAGAGCGGCCCCCAGGGCTCCCCCAAACCCAGGCCCGAGACTAGCCTGTGTGGCCAGGCCTCACCTGTACCTTCTGGCCGGCGATCTCCGTGGGGCTGGGGGGCCGGGGTGGGGGATGCAGGTCACCCGTGCTCATTACGTACTGGAGCAGGTTGACCAGCAGGGCACAGGAGTCGGCACAGCTGTGCACGTGTACCACGTTGTTGGAGCAGCGCAGCTCGAATAGCGGTTGGCTCTGTGGGCGGGGCGGGGCGAGCAGCTATGTGAGCACAGGGGCCGCTGCCTGCTGGCCCCACCTGCTCGCTGGGAGGGCACCGCAGTTCTGACCCTGCCACAGGCAGAACAAGGATGGTCTCTCCTGGAGTGGATGTCCTGCCCAGTAACTCCAATGAAGAGGTGAGCAAACTGAGCCCAGAGGGTGAAAGGGGCTTGGCCCAGGGCCATCCAAGGAAGCAGGAGGGTGCCCACCCACCCTACCCCACTCCCCGTGAAGGGCTCTGCATGCCCAGCAAGGCAGGGCCAGTTATCTCCATCTCACAGATGAACCCGGGGACCTACGAAGGCGGCTGACTCCCAAGGCCTTGCTGATACCCTGGCTGCAGCGTCCTCTGGTGGCAGGACTGAAACCCATTCATTCATTCAGCCAGCATCAAGGGACCCCCCCAGGGCTGTACTGTGGCCCTTTGCAGGAGGGGTGCTAACTGCAGCCCAGGAAGGGCAGGTGTGAACTGTGTCCGGAGCCCGGGCACATGAGGGAGCAGTGGCCCCTAAAGAATCCCTTGGCTAGGCCGGGCGCGATGGCTCAAGCCTGTAATCCCAGCACTTTGGGAGGCCGAGGCGGGTGGATCACGAGGTCAGGAGATCGAGACTATCCTGGCTAACATGGTGAAACCCCGTCTCTACTAAAAATACAAAAAAAAAAAAAAAAAAAAAAAAAAAAAAAAAAAGAATCCCTTGGCCCCTGCACCTGCTCTGGCTCCAGGAGCCAGAGTGACAGCCTCACTTACCAGTTTGCCCTCGGTGCTCCCTTTCCAGGTTTTAATCACAAGTTCCAAGAGGTCAACATCCAAGACACAGACATAATCTGCAGCAGAGGCGAGAGAAAGGTCCTGTGGCCCCCTTCCACCCGGCCCCGGCCCCAGCACCTGAGGGAAGGATCCAGCTGATCCGGGTGTAGCCCCTGCTGTGCGGGCTATGCGTGGGAGCTAAGGACCCGGCCAGCAGCTGCGGGGAGACACCTGGCTGCTCTGGGTGTGGCCGGGGCGGTGGTCCCTCAGAGGGGAGGGAGCCCAGTCCCGGCCCTGCCCACCTCGCCGCAGGTCCAGGGTCTCCACCTCACACTTGTCGGACAGGTACAAGGCGGAGTCATCGAGGATGAACCTGGGGGGGAACAGGGCTGAGAAGGGCCCGGGCACCACTGCAGGTGGCAGCTCCACGGGAGCCGAGCAGAGGGGTCCCAAGCCCACAGGAAGTGGTATGGACAGGCCCCTCCAGCCTCAGCGTTCCTGCCTGCACAATGGGGAGAAGGCCCAGACAGCAGGCAGTGGGAGGCAGGCAGCACTTGCAGCTCTCAAAGTGCCTGCAGTTCCGACACCTCGATGGGGCCTCATGACAGTCCTGGAAAGGGGTGTCCATTTTTCCCCCTACTGCATTTGTGGTTCTTTTAAAATAAGTTCTCATTTTTGGCTGGGCACAGTGGCTCACACCTGTAATACTAGCACTTGGAGAGGCTGAGGCAGGCGGATCACCTGATGTCAGGAGTTCGAGACCAGCCTGGCCAACATGGTGAAACCCTGTATCTACTAAAAATACAAAAATTAGCCGGGCATGGTGGCGGGTGCCTGTAATCCCAGCTACTTTGGAGGCTGATCCAGGAGAATCGCTTGAACTAGGGAGGCAGAGGTTGCAGTGAGCCTAGATCACACTACTGCTCTCCAGCCTGGGTGACAAAGTGAGACTCCATCTCAAAAAGAAATAATAATAACAAAGGCCGGGCATGGTGGCTCAAGCCTATAATCCCAGCACCTTTGGAGGCCAAGGCAGGCGGATCACGAGGTCAGGAGTTCGAGACCAGCCAGACCAACAAGGTGAAACCCTGTCTCTACTAAAAATACAAAAATTAGCTGGGTGTGGTGGTGGGTGCCTGTAGTCCTAGCTACTTGGGAGGCTAAGGCAGGAGAATTGCTTGAACCCAGGAGCCAGAGGTTGCAGTGAGCCGAGATCATGCCACTGCACTCCAGCTTGCTGATAGAGTGAGACTCTGTCTCAAAAAAAAAAAAAGTCCTTATTTTAAGGGTAACATAATGAAAACTCCTTTAAGATATTTTAGAATAAAGAAAATAAAAAAATCATTCATCATTCCTAATCCCTAATTCCGAGAAAACCACCACACACATCACCTTCCAAACTTTCTCTCTACAGCTGCACGCAGAGACATATATAAACGTGCCTTCATGAGCTGATTTTAAAACGTACGTAGTCCTGTATCCCATGTTATTCGAGTAAACACTATACTGTGGCATCTTCTTATATTTTATTTATTTATTTATTTAGAGACGGAGTCTCGCTCTGTCACCCAGGCTGGAGTACAGTGGCGCAATCTCGGCTCACTGTAACCTCTGCCTCCTGAGTTCAAGTGATTCTCCTGCCTCAGCCTCCCAAGTAGCTGGGACTACAGGTGCCTGCCACCACCCCCGGCTCATTTTTGTATTTTTAGTAGAGACGAGGTTTCACCATATTGGCCAGGCTGGTCTCGAACTCCTGACCTTGTGATCCGCCCGCCTCGGCCTCCCAAAGTGCTGGGATTACAGGCGTGAGCCACCGCGCCCTCCATCTTGTTATATTTTCAAGTGATTCTTCAGCTTCACCTTAATCCTTGCATGGTTTTCCACCTACTAGGTGGGCCATGCTTATTTGCTCAGGTCGTGTATCTAAACGTATCTAAAACTGATATGTTTTGACTGTTTTAACTTATACTATGTAAGCATTAAATTCCACCTCTCTTATTCTCATATCCCAGGACAGCCCCCAGACGTGAGATTACCAGGTCAGAGAGCACAAATGCTTATAAGGCTCTGATCAGGAGGGTCCAACTGCCCTCCAGGAAGGCGGAAACAATCCACATTCCTGAGAATGGGATCATCACCCGAGTGCACATTAAAACCGAGAGTGCCAGAGGACACACAGCTGGCAGCCAGCTTCGGCCTGGCGAGGGTGGGGCGGCCCGGTGTGGGGCGGCCTACATACCTGAGCAGGAAGGTGGAGGTGTCCACGATGATGTTGCTGGACAGAGTGAAGGTCTCCGCGGTGATGAGGACACGCACAGGGAGGTAGAGTGGCCTGGGGGTGACACTCGGGCTGGGAACGGCTCCTTATACCTGAGAGTCCATCCCTGTCCCTAGCCCCGGGCCCTCCCAGCCCAGTACCTATAGTCCACGGCGCAGGAGAACAGGTGTGTGTGCAGGATGGTGATGACCGTCGGGGGCAGGTAGCCCAGCACAGGGTCATCCAGCACGTCTAGGAACTCCAACAGCTTCAGAGGCCAGGGCAGGAGGAGGCGGTGAGGATCAGGTGGCCTCTTCCCTCCTCTAACCCCTCCCTGTCCTGGCCCCTGCCTGGTACCTCACTTTCTGCCCACTAGCTGTCTCCCACACCCCTTGCCCAGGAGCTCCGGCCAAGGTCAGCGGTGGCCCAGTCCATGTTCCTCCCACCGGCCTCCTCCCACCTAGAGACCTACTTGCCCAAAACAGAAGTCCAGAGTCATTGGGCCATGTGACTTCCCAGGCTACCCATGCTCACCTGGGAATGCCAGCTCTGCTCGGGCAGGGCCATGTAGTGGCGCAGGGTGGCTTTGTGCAACCGCAGTGTCACCAGGAACTCCTGAGGGTGGAGGTGCAGTCAGGGCAGTGCGGAGGCCAGCCCCACGGTGCACTGGGGCCGCACCGCGCACTGGGGTCCCACCACGCACCGGGGCTGCAGCCCAGGCTAGCAGGAGGGGTGGCTGGCAGGCAAGCCCGTACCTTCACATTCTTGTGGGGGTCCAGGTGGATGCGCACAGCAGTGGACAACATGTGGGGGCCCCGGCCCTGGCCCTTGCGGCCCGAGGCTCCCCGCTCAGTCACCCCTTCCTCCGATGGGTAGATGGTTGGGGCCAGCTGAGCCGGGGGAGCGAAACTGGGCAGGTCCAGGTGACTGGGCAGCGGGTAGTCATCCACGGCCGCTGGGGAAGGGTCTCATGAGCCCCCTGACAAGCCGACTGGCTACCCACTCCACCCAGGGCCCACCTCCATCCTGAAAGCCCTCCATTGCCAACCCTGGCCCCCAGCGGTGACCTGCCCCACCGCCAAGCCTGGCCCCCAGCGGTGACCTGCCCCACTGCCAACCCTGGCCCCCAGCGGTGACCCGCCCCCACCCCCAAGCCTGGCCCCCAGCGGTGACCCGCCCCAGGCCTCACACCTCGGTGGTAGAGCGTTGCCTTTTCAGCTTCCAGGCAGAAGTAGCCGAGTCCTGGCTGGCCACAGTACTGGGAGACGCTGAAGAGGGTGCCATGCTCCATGTCCAGCACCAGCTCCCCGTGCACAGCCTCCAGCCGCTTGCCACCCTCGTCCTGCAGAAGGAGCACACAGCGTGGCTTCCCCAGCTGCACTCAGCATCTCTCAAACCCTCAGGGGGTTGGCGGCTCCTGGAGCCCTGGCCTAAGGGGGTCAGCTCCAGTTTCCACCATGGACGCTGCTGGAGGCCCTGGATGGCACTTGCCTCTTCTGCCAGGAGAAAAATAATCTCTGCCGGGTCTGCCCACTCTGCCTCCTCGGAGTGGGAATGGTGGGTGCGCCATGCCCATCCCGACTCCTAGCATGGTGCTTTACATACAGCAGGGGGTCAGAAGGAGCTGATGGGCTGTGATAGGATGGGCAGGCTGGCATGGGTGGGCTGGCACTGCCCACTTAGGCCTCCTGTTCTCCACATTCCTGACCTGGAGCTGCTCGTGCTGGTCTTGTTCTGCCACCAACGGGAGCTCTGAAGTTTGGGACCCACCTGCCCGGGTTGCACTCACCTTGGTCTCACAGAGGGCTGTGATCCGCCCCTTCAGCACTGTCACCAGTGTAGAGAAGGTGCTCTGCAAGTGAAGACTTGGGGCCTCAGGGGCAGGGGGCTGTGGGCCGCCTGATGCCCCCACTGAGAAGAAGTGGGCATCCTCATCATCCGAGTCTGAGTCTGGGGTGAGATCAAAGCAGTTGGCTGGGAAGGAGACCGGGGAGGGCTAGCCTGGCCCATCCCAGACCTGGGGGTCCTCCCTCTAGCCCAGCACAAGCACCTCTCATACCCAACTTGAAGGCTGACTTGCACATCTTAAAGCTGTCATGCCAGAAGCCTGAGGGGCCGGGGAGGCCAGAGGGCTGGGCGGCGGGGTCGGAGGTGGGAAGCAGGTCTGCGGGCTCCCACATGAGCAGGTCGTTGTTGATCCTGACATGGACGGGTGGACGGCAGGTAAGGGCGGCCAGGCCCACCCGTGTCCCGTCCCGCCCCGCTGGCCCCGCGTCTCCACCTGTTGTAGATGCTCTCGTAGACCTCCTTGCTGGGCAGAAAGATGTGGACATTGGGCAGGATCACTTCCAGGCTGCAGCGAGACAGTGCCAGGGTCCGGCTCTGGAACGCCCTCATCTCCTCAGGGTCTCCTGGGATCACCATCTGGACAGGGTGAGGGGGAAAGAGCAGGAGGGCCATCTTAGAGATGCTGGCTGGGGCCTGTCTCTGGTCTCAGTCCTGCCCTCCTATTGTTCATCATTCATTCATTCATAGGAGCCCTTCTCTGCTGGGGATGCACGATAGCCATATGGATACAGTGCTGATGGCACACCTGTGCTGTTCTAAGGGCTTCAGGTATGTTAACTCCTTTAATCGCCACAGCAAGCCTATGACACAGGTCATGGTTAGGCTGGGCGCAGTGGCTCATGCCTATAATCCTAGCACTTTGGGAGGGCTAGGTGGGTAGAGCACTTGAGGTCAAGAGTTCGAGACCAGCCTGGCCAGCATGGCGAAACCCTATCTCTACTAAAAATACAAAATTAGGCCGGGTGCAGTGG
>NW_012104587.1:3854362-3895501 GCF_000951045.1 Mandrillus leucophaeus
GCGGACGCCTGTAATCCCAGCTACTCAGGAGGCTGAGGCAGGAGAATTGCTTGAGCCTGGGATGCGGACGTTGCAGTGAGCTGAGATAATGCCACTGCACTCCAGCCTGGGCAACAAAGCGAAATTCTATCTCAAAAAAAAAAAAGAAGAAAAAAAAGAGAGACAGGTCATGGTGCCCATTTTCCAGGGGAGGAAACTCATCTATAGGTAACTCTTCAAGGTCAGGTAACTCCCCAAGGTGACACAGCCACCAAGTGGCAGAGCCTGGCCCTTAACTGCCTCTCCAAGTGGACAGTGCTGATCGACCATTCAGGTGGGGTGGGACCTGATCTTTCCAATGGAGGACCCATGCTCCCTGGGGCCTACCCTCACCAGTGCCCTTTCAGAAAGACTCTGATTGGCTGGAAAGAACGGAGGAGCCGAAATCCTCACTGGTTTCGGGTCAGCTCATGCCCACCCCATGGGGTCATGCTGCCCTGGCCCGCAGCCACACAGGTGGCTCCTCTGGCAGGAACCCGGGCGGTGGGCAGGAGGGGGTCCTGGGAAGAGGTAGGGCCAAGCCTCACCTCCTCTGTCTCATACATGGTCCTCTTAGAGGAGAAGGGTGAGGGCTCAGGTTCCCGCAGCTCACATGGACTCTCCGCTGACAGCTCCAGCTCCTCTCCCTTCTCCGGGGCCACCTCCCACTGTGCGCTGCTGGACTCGGGGTTCACAGTCACCACTACCCTGCCGAGGCACAGGCCTGTCACTGGCCTGCAGGGTCCCCAGCACCCAGTTCCAAACTGGCCCCCTGCCAGGTCCAGGGCCAGCTCAGCAGTAGAACCCTCCTCTCCTGGGCCCCGTCCAGAGCCCCTACTTACTGGGGCAGGAAGTACTTGCGCCCAGTGCTCTTGGGGTCCAGGGCTTTGGAGACACGCAGGCAGGGGACAGGTGGCTTCTCTCCATCTTCATAGATACCTAAAGGGGGACGGGGAAGTGGGAGGGCCGTCATCACTGCTGACTTTTCCTATTTCTTCCCCAATGCCCAGGTCGGCTCAGAGCTGTGCCCCCGACTCCACACACACTGTGGTGGGCAGAGAAAGCCAGAGACAAAGGGTCCACCCTACCTGTTGGCAAGTAGGCCAGGGACTGGCAGTGCTGGGACCCCAAGAGCTGGTAAAGGCCTGGGCTAGGGGCTGCTCGGGTTGTGAATGGGTCCCTTCCATAGCCCCAAGCCCACCTCTCCTAGAAGCCAGGCCTCTCGCCCCAGGTTCTGTCACTCAGGGAGCTCTTACCATGTAGGTCGGAGCAGGTGAGTTCCAGGCGGGTGGGGACTGGGGGACCAGGCCCACTGCTAAGCTCTGACCGGAACTGGGGCTCACTCAGCTCCAGCCGAAGTTGCTCAGCCCGCACAGACTGGCCCGCCCAGGGGTCCCGCTCAGGCCGCAGGTCAGCAATGGGGAAGCGCAGTCGCAGTGTAGCCCGGGGTGCGGAAAGCAGAAATACTGTCTGCTCCTCCATTGCCGGCAGGGGCTCTGTCTGCAGGAGGATTCCGGGTCAGAGCTGCTGTCAGAGCCCCTCCCACTGTGACCAAGAGCCGAAGAACCCAGGCCCTGCACCCGACCCCGGCCTGGCCCTGGCGGGGCCTCTCACCAGCAGGCCAGTTGGAGGCTCGGCAGTTACAGTGGCCAGGCGCAGTAGGGCAGCCAGCCGGTCCAGGGCCCCCAGTTCCACGTCTGCCTGGAAGTTGGCCAGGTCCAGGGCCAGTTCTGAGTGGCAATGGCAGGCAACTGAGCGCCGGGGTCGGCTCTGAGGGCGAGGGAGTTCAGGTCAGTGAGGGTTCAGTGGCACTCGGCGTGTGGGACAGGAAGGCCCTCTCTGGTAGTGGGAGAAGAGCTGGAGCAGGGGCCAGGAGGGCACTGAGGAGGCCTGCCCCACCTTTGCCCAGTGCACACAATGTGCTTGTTTATTTATAAAAGCCGCCCGAGATGCGCCTTTCTTAGCCACAGAGGCCCAGCAGGGGTTGCCATGTTGAGACAGGGCAAGGGCATGACCAGGCTAAGAGACTGGCATGGGAAGGGCCAGGCAGGTATTTGAAGGCCCTGGCATGGTGAGGTGTGGAGCACAGGGGAAAAGAGACAGGGCTGGGCAGCAGAGGAGGCCATGGCAGAGGCCAGGGTGGGGTCAACACGCCATGGGGAGCAGTCGACAGCCTGGTGACCTGGAGCGAGTGGGTTACCTTAGGCACACGGCGCAGGGTCTGTGTGTGGCGCAGATGGGCGCAGGGCCGAGCTGAGGCCTGGGAGCCCAGGGTACCAGGAAAGGTCAGGATCTGGGGTGGGACCCGGGAGGCACACAGGGTCAGGCCTGGCCCCACAGCCACCCAAACCTCCAGACCCCGCCTCGCACACATTCTGTCTCTGCCCTCACCTCCGTGTACTCAGGCTCGGAGGTGCCCCGGGGCCACAGACACTCCAGCACCTCGAGCTGCCCAAAGCGCATTTCCATGCTGGTTGTCCGCCGACCCCGACTGCCTGTCCGCAGCTCCCAGGACAGCTGCACGGCTGTGCCCGTTAGCCTGCGGGAAAGAGGACAGGCATCAGAAGGTGCACTTAGGGAACTCCGATGGTCTCTCCTCAGGCCCTGGCCTCGGGCTTATACCGAACATGGCTACAGGGACAGGCCCTCTGGAAGCGTGGTCGAAGGTGGTGGAAGTCTCGGGAACCGAAGGGCCCATCCTTGGTGGCATCAAACTCGGTGAAAAAGTGCGTGGCGAGGTCAGGTGGTCCGGAAGATGGGGCAGACGTCTGAAGCAAGGTCAGGGTCACACCCCCCAAGGTCATCTTCAGCAGCGAGTCAGGGCGCATGGTGTCCAGGAGGGGATTGGGGGCCATCTTGCCTGAGAGGACAGAGGTTTCACCAGGGGCTCCCAAGAGATTCTGGGTACCCCAGGTGGAGCAATGGTTGCTGGGGGTTGGGAGGCCAAGTCTGCCACACCATGTGGCTCTGGCAAAAGGCTTGGTCACGCAGGGGTGACACCGGTGCCTCCAGTAGGCCAGGCCCTCTGCCCAGGCTCAACTGAACCCTCCACAGGGTGCTGGAAGGATAGGATGTGATGAAGCACCCAGCCTAGCACCCACCCACAATAAGCTCTCAATAAACCTGAACCCAAATATACAGCCTGGCAAAGGCCCATCTCACCATTCTCCTCCTATGGAAGAGGAAGCTGAGTCTCAGAGAGTTTAAGTGCTTGACTAAGATCAATGACTGAAAAACCTGGGCTCTGTGCACTATATCACCAGCTACTACCTCGTTTGGTCCCCAGGGAACCAAGTCACAGATGGTAGATATCCAGGCATCGCTGGGGGTTTCCTGACATCCCACAGCACTAAGGCCTCTTCCAGTCCTTTCTATCCCTGGAGTACCTCCAGGGTGCTCCAACTCACCAGCTGGGTGGGCCTGGGCAGAGAGCCGGCGGGAGGCCACGTCACTGTGCACAGAGGACGCCAGGTCTACATCGGAGAGGGACAGCTCAGAGAGGGCTGAGGCCACACTGCTTGTGAGGCCAGCCATGGAGAAGAAGAGGTCTGTGGGTGCAGTGAGGAGTGTCAGGGACAGCCGGCCCCAGCCCCTAGGCTCCTGCACCCACACTAGCTGCCCCTCCAACCATGTCCGACTCCACACCCACCAGTGCTATCCAGGTTGAGAAGGGGGTTGGTAAGGGGGTCTGGGCTGAGGGGCTCAGCCACCACCCCGGCCTGCAGCTGCTGGTTCAGGTCCTGCTCAATCAGCCACAGGTCTTCGGCACCTAGCGGGCGGCTCTTGTTCAGCTTGTCAGCCAGGCCCTCGTGGTCTGCAGGGGAGGAGGCTTCAGTCTGGGCTGGCCGGCCCTCCCAGCCACCCCAGCCCCATGCCACCCAGAGGCCTCACCTGTAAGGCTCACAGCGCTGAGCAGTTCCTGAAGGTGCTGGAGCTGCCTCGGGGTCAGAAGCAGGTGCAGGGAGCCCAGCTGTCCCGCTACCTCCAACTGGGGGCCAAGGGGGCAGCCATGGAGCCCAGGCCCACCACCCAGCTCCTCTAAGAGCTACCACCCGCCTGCCCTTGCCCTGGGAAAGCAGGATGCTGGCTGCCAAACTAAACTGTGTTACCAGCTAGCTGTATGAACCGGGCCACAGCTTGACCTCTCTGCCTCAGTTTCTTTTCTTTTTTTTTTTTTTAATGAGATGGAGTTTCGCTCTTGTTGCCCAGGCTGTAGTGCAATGGCACAATCTTGGCTCACTGCAACCTCTGCCTCCCGGGTTCGAGCAATTCGCCTGCCTCAGCCTTCTGAGTAGCTGGGATTACAGGCATGCGCCACCATGCCTGGCTAATTTTGTATTTTCGTAGAGACGGGGTTTCACTGTGTTGGCCAGGCTGGTCTCGAACTCCTGACCTCAGATGATCCACCCACCTCGGCCTCCCAAAGCGCTGGGATTACAGGCGTGAACCCTGTGCCTGGCCTACAGCCTCAGTTTCTTTAGCTGCCAAGAAGGAAGTAAATCCCCCACTTGACATCCCCACTCTGGTCTGTGGATAATCAGCCTTGCTGAGGAGGAGGAGTCTTGAGATGGGGTACTCACCCTCCTCCCCAGGAGCCTGGGGACCCACCTTGGGGCCAGGGAAGGCCTCATTTTGCTTCAACTTCACCATCAGCTCCATGTACCCTGAGCAGCTGCCAATCTGCAAGGGGGGCTCTGCAGGCTCTTCCTGGGAGGTGGGAGGATACAAGAGGGGAAGGTTGAGAAAATGGGGTCAGAGATGGATGGTCAGGAAGGATGGGAGGGGGGTCAGAGGGCTCAAGGGATAGGAGACAGGGGCTGTGGGAATCACAGCCCACTCACCTGTGCGGGGAGCTCCTCGTAGTGCAGGCGGACCCCTGCCAGCTGCAGCAGCTTGTGCAGGAAGGCAGGTGGCTGATGCACGTCCACCGGCGGCGCCTGGCTCGGGTCCCGCACTGCCTCGTCACAGTACTCCAGTCTGGAGAGTGTAGGGTCAGCCCGTGCCCTGGCCACCCCAGGCCTGGAGCCCCTCTCTCCACACAGTGCTCTGTTCTAGGGGCATGGGGTCAGGGAGCCTGGCCTGCAGAACTGCCCCATCTTACCCAGGCTGCCCTGAACCGCCACGTCCAGCTCAGAGGCTCAGGCCAGCCCTTGCTCCTCAGACCCTCAGCATCTAACTTGGTTCTTGGGGCCTCGGCCACTCTGGGCCTGTATCACCCGGCCTCTGGACACCAGTCCGGGCTCACGATACAGCCCACCTCCCCAACCCTACCACCACCGAGGCCCACCCAGGCCCACCCTGCCTCTTCCCAGGAACCTAGGCTGTGGGTGGGGACCATTCAGCAGCTCCCACTCCCTCTCTTCACACCAGTCCACCCCAGATCACCCTGCCCTTACCTCTGCACACGGACCTCCACGGCCACACCACGTTCCCCATCACCCGGAGAGTGCTCCACCCTCACGACAGTGTCCAGGAAGGTCACTTTGATCCTCCGAAGCACTGAGGAGTCGGGGAGGGGTCTCAGGTCAAGTGGAGCAGCAAAAGGGAGGCAAAATTTCCCATCTGGGCACCAGGTGGCCATGCCGCTGTCTGGAGCCCTTGTCCTGTGTGCCATGGAGGGGCAGGGGACAGGGCGGCCAGGAGGGGCCTGCTCACCAGTCTCAATGGTCTGGGCAAACATCTCCAGCCCCTCCAGGGGCTGTGGTGGCTCAGAGGGCTCTGGTAGCCCATCCCGTAGACACTCCTGGGCCAGCTGCAGGCTTGTGGTCATGCATGAGGCCCAGCTCTGTGAGTCGGCAGCCCCTGGCGCTGTAGGGAGAAACAGGGTCTCAAGGCAGGCTGGCTCAGTCAGGTCCTGGACACCCTGGCCCTCCCCACTTGCCTGCCCCCAGCCTGCCCTGCCCTCACCTGGACCCCGGCGGGGCTGCAAGGTGAGCTGGAGGCCGGACACACGCACTGTGCAGTGGTCGGTGAGCAGAGCAGCCCAGGGCACGGCCACCTCGATGGAGCCCACGAAGCCTTCCACCAGCTCCAGCGGTGACTCCATCGACTCCAGCACCTCGTTCACAGACTGGGAGCAAGCAAGGGACAAAACCAGCTCAGGGAAGCCCCAAATCCCACAGGCTGGCACAGGCTTACCTGGCCACGGTGCCTTGGAGAGCACCCTTGGCTTGCCCCGTCCCTCCACGTGTTATCTACAAGGTCCTACCTATGCTCATGCTGTCCCCTGCTACAGGCCAGCCCCCCCACCCTATCACCCAAAGATGCCTAATCCTTCAAGCCAGAGCAAATGTTTCCCTCACCACTTAATTCAAGATAATATTTACTGAGTACTTTCTACATGCTGACATTGAGACTAGATGGGTAAATAAAATGTCTTCATTCTCCAGCCAAGCTAGGCTCCAGCCAGGGACTCAGAGCAACTAGGATGAAACTGAGAGGTGAGCAGATGCTGGGGGCTGGTGAGGGGGCCATGGGGAAGACGCCTAACCCAGCCTGGTCTGTCAGAGGAGGGGCAAGCTGAAGAATAAAGGGAGGGGGGTAGGCGCTGGTAGAAGGTGGTGTGTTGCAGGCACAGGACAACATGGGTACATGTCTGGCAGAGTCTGGAAAACCCATGTTCACCCTGGGTGAGGAGAGTTCAAAGGGACAGTGTCCAGGAGAGAGGGGTTGACCTGATGCCAGATGGGACCCCCCCTCAACCCCAAACACCTAGTGTAGCTGTACCTCTCTGTGAGGCACAAGGCTGAGCCCCTGGCTAAAATGTCCATGCTGGAGTTGTACCCCTGCCAACCTGGAAGCTCCTTGAAGGCTGTACCCCACCTGCTTCCCCCGTGACCCCAGGTGCCACCCAGAAAGGGCCTCAGTGAACTGGTTGGATCCAAGAATAAAAAAGCACATGGCAGAGCAGATGGAGTCCAAATTCCTCACCCAGAGACCCACAGCTCGGGAAACTGAGGCCTAGAGACAGGACTAATCTAGTCACCCAGTATACAACAGGGACTGAGACTGGGATCCGGGCCTCTCTCTCTTCAGGCCACTTCAGAGGTCCTAGGCACTCAGCTTCTTTGGGGGCCTTCAAGGTGGGGTCTGCAGGCTGAGCTGGGAGGAGAGGCTGGTTATCAAGAAAGCACTTGCATTCCACCAGGGCCCTAGAGAAGCCAATTCGACCCCCAGCAAGAGGGCAGGGAACACGAGTAGGGGCGTTTTCTGGAGCTGAAAGTAAAAAGGGGAAGCCTAGGGCTGGGTATGGTGGTTCACGCCTGTAATCTCAGCACTCTGGGAGGCTGAGGTGGGAGGATCGCTTCAGGAGTTCAAGACTAGCCTGGGCAACATAGCGAAATCCTGTCTCTATAAAAATAAAATAAAAAAGGGGCAGCCTAGAAGTCTGGGCCGTCTTTCAGGCCAGCCTTAGAGGCTAAGGTTACAGATCACAGAGGGCTTCCTACACCATAATTCACAGACAGCAGGCCACTGGGAGGTGCCCCCAGTTCAGGGCCGAGGGTTATCCTACCCCACATTTGCTCACCAGGGCCTGGCCTACCCCCAAAGCCTAGCTCTTCCATCCAGATTAGCAGACCCCTGAGTCCAGCCACAAAACTGAGAAGTCCCTGCCTCCATGCCCACCCCTGCTGCTCTGGACCTGGTGGATTGACCAGGACGCGCCTCTAATTGGTGGCTCCTTCAAAGCTCCCCAGGTCAGCTGAGCTGTGAGTCAGGGCTCCTTACCATTCCCAGCCTCAAGTCTCTGACCCAGACCTCACACCTCTTGGCCTCCCTGGCATCTCCCTTGGCCTCCTCCAGGCTTGAAGCCAGATCTCCCGACCTTTCCTCGAGGGCCCCCCTCGAGGCAGGGACACTGACCCCGGCGGGTGGGTGGGAGATGTGGGTGGGGGCCATCCAGTCCCTCCCTAGACACCCACTTAGCCCATCCCACTCTCCCAAAAACAGGAAGTAGGCAGCGACCCAGGCACACAAGGTGTTGATCAACACTGGTGCTGACGCGGTTGTTGACATACACATCCAGTGGTTTGTTGATCCCACCTACGGGCCCAGGACCGTGGGGTCAAGAGGTCAGGGCACATGATCCACAGGTGTCCTCGCCAGGGCTCCGGACCCCTACCAGCTTCCCCGACCAGCTGCACAGGCCCAAGTCTGTCACTGCCCTGGCCCAGCTCGGTTCCTATGCTACCTCCCCAGCCCCTCCTCGGCCACCCTCCTTAACTCAGCCCCCAAACTCGACGAGTTTGTCTTGCATTCTCCAGACAGGTGATCTCGCCCTCTCCAGCCTCAGTTTCTCCTCCTGTGGAGATGGAAACCCCTTCCCGCTCAGTTTCTGGCTCTGGTAAGGAACTGAAGCAGCCAGCCGGGGTGCCTCTGACGCCTGGAGAGGGCAAGATTCCCCTGGCCTCTCTACGCCCGGTGCCTGATCCCCCCGGCCCGATCTTTCCGCAGGGAGCCTCAGGTCGCTGCGCTCCCGCCCTCCGCACCTTCCTGGCCTCGGGCCTGGCTTCTCACCCAGATTTCCAGGTGGATGTCTCGCAGGGCAACGCTGCCCTTGTACAGATCGAGGCTGAGCTGGTCCAGGCTGAGGTGCTCTTGGAAGAAGTGACCTAAGTAGTGGTGCAGCAAGTAGCGGCAGACCCGCTCTTTCACACAGTTTGACCATGGCCACAGCCATCGTGACATCTCGGAGACCGCCGGGGCCGGGCCGCCTCCGCTTGCCGCCCGCCGGCGATCCCCGTGCGGCTCTGCTGTTCACTAGAGCCCCCGGCTCGCCCCGCCGCTTCTCTAGGCGCCAGGCCGCGCCCCCGGACGCCCAGCCACGCCCCTACGCTCACTGTCATTGGCTATTGCAAAGGGTGAAGCCTACTGATTGGCTGCGCGGGGCGGAGCCTTCGGGCGCGAAAAAGGGACTGGGCTCTCTGCATGATATAGTGCCCTCAATCATGATTTACGCTTGCGTAAAGTACTGTGTGGGCGGACCTTTAACCTTCCTTCTACAGGCTCTGGGAAGGCTGTTGCTCCAGGTGCCGGCCCCGCAAAGGAATGCGCATGTGCTGATTCGTCCAACCACTTTAAGTGGTTGGGGAGGATTTAAAGGTACAGTGTCCCATCAAACTTCGCAGAAGCCTTCCCCAGAGGAATAAACTCAGTGCGCGATCTTAAGCGCGCATCTGTGGAAACAATTAAGTGGGTAAACATTTGCATTTTGCAAAATCCTTTACCACCCTTTATCTCATTGAGCCCTCTTAACAATCGTTCAAGGTAGGGATTATTGCCACCGCTTTACAGGTAAGAAAAGAGATTTAGACACAAGAGAGACCCTGCCTCAAAAACAAACAAAAATAAAGGTTCTGAGCCCATCACCAAGGAAGGTCTTTTTTTCCCTCCTCACCCCGGAATGCTCAGCGGGAGATTAACTGACCCTCCCTTCTCTCTGCCGTGAATCAGGCCTTAGGCACCTCTCTGGAATAATAATAGCTTTTCATATCTCTAGTCCTAAAATCAAAGAATGGGTTCTGCCTCCTTTAAGCAGGGGGGCATTGTTTTTGTACAGCTTGTGAGCTAAGTATGGTTTTTATGTTTTTTAAAAGGTTAGGGAAAAAATCAAAAGAAGAATGAACATTTCATGGCATATGAAAATCATATGGAATTCACATTCCAGTGTTTATTAATAATGTTTTGGTGTCACACAGCCATGCTCATTTGCTCAAGTTCTGTCCAGGGTTGCTTTCTTGCTACAAGAGCAGAATTCAGTACTTGCGACAGAGGCCTGCAAAGCCTAAAATATTTGTTTTCTGGCCCTTCACAGAAAAAGTTTGCCAACCATTGCTCTGTAGGGGGCGGCCACACAAAACCTCTTACATCATGGGCAACTTCAGGAACAGCCATAGATAATTATGTTTCTTTTCTTTTCTTTTTGAGACGGAGTCTTGCTCTGTCACCCAGGCTGGAGTTCAGTGGCACAATCTTGGCTCACTGCAACCTCTGCCTCCTGGGTTCAAATTATTCTCCTGCCTCGGCCTCCCGGAGTAGCTGGGATTACAGGTGTGAGCCACCACACCCGGCTAATTACCGTGTTGGTCAGGCTGGTCTCGAACTCCTGACCTTAGGTGATCAGCCCGCCTTGGCCTCCCAAAGTGTTGGGATTACAGGCATGAGCCACCGCGCCCAGCCTATGTTTCTATTTTATTTTTATTTATTTATGTATTTATTCTGAGACGGAGTCTTGCTCTGTTGCCCAGGCTGGAGTGCAGTGGTACAGTCTCGGCTCACACAACCTCTGCCTCCTGGGTTCAAAGGATTCCTGAATAGCTGGGATTACGGGTGTGAGCTACCCCGCCTAGCCTGTGTTTCCATTTTAATCTTACTTGGGAGCTGGACTCTTAAATTCTAATGCCAAAACTCAGCCTGAAGCAAGGGCAACCACCCTGGCCCACGGGACAGGGACCTGTATTCCAGTCCCACCCATGGGTGGTTTCTTCTCCTCTTGTGACCCTCAGTTTTATCCTCTGTAACTGGGCTTGAGTTAGTAGGTGGAGACAGTTCATTACCAGGAAGGAACAGGCTCCATTCAGGGAGGCAGGCTGATAGGACAGCAATTCAGAAAGTGCTTATGGGCCGGGCGCAGTGGCTCAAGCCTGTAATCCCAGCACTTTGGGAGGCTAGGGCGGGTGGATCACGAGGTCAGGAGATCGAGACCATCCTGGCTAACACGGTGAAACCCCGTCTCTACTAAAAAATACAAAAAAAAATTAGCCGAGCGTGATGGCGGGCGCCTGTAGTCCCAGCTACCGGGGAGGCTGAGGCAGGAGAATGGTGTAAACCTGGGAGGTGGAGCTTGCAGTGAGCCGAGAGTTTGTGCCACTGCACTCTCCGTCTCAAAAAAAAAAAAAGAAACTGCTTGTGGAAGGAATCGAGAGCTCTGCCTTCTTCCATGGCAGGCCGGGGGCAGTACTGTGCTCACCAACTGATCATTGCATTAATAATAATAGACCGGGTTGGGTTGCTCACTCCTGTAATCCCAGCACTTTGGGAGGTTGAGGCAGGATTGCTTGAGCCCAGGAGTTTGAGACCAGCCTGAGCAACATAGCTGAATCCCTGTGTCTACAAAAAAAAAAAAAGTTTCAAAAGATTAGCCAGGCGTGGTGGTGCGTACATGTGGTCATTTGAGCCCAGGAGTTTGAAATTGCAGTGAAGTCATGAATGCACCATGGCACTCCGGCCTGGGTGACAGACGGAGATCTTGTCTAAAAAAAAAATTAATAGTAAATATAATTGCCACCATGAATTAAGCCTGTGTGATGTCCTAGGCCCTGGGCTTGTTACTTTACATGCACGATCTCATCTGCTCTGCTGTTCACCATATGCTCGTGAGGGAGGTTCTATTAATATCCCCATTCTTAAGGGAGAGGAGACCAAGGCTACGTGCCTAAGTGCTGTGGAGCGAATGAATGAAAAAGCATTAAGATTCAGAAATCATAAAAAGAAAAAAGAGGCTGGGAACGGTGGCTTACTCGTGTAATCCCAGCATTTTTGGAAGGCTGAGGTGGCCAGAGTCACTTGATCCCAGGAGGCAGAGGTTGCTGTGAGCCAAGATTGCACCACTGCACTCCAGCCTGGGCGACAGAGCAAGACTCCATCTCAAAAACAAAAAAAGGAAAGAAAAAAGAAAAAACACCACTTCTCCCTTCCAAAGGTGGTGGGGATAGAAGGGGATATTCTCTTGGTCCAAGAAAAGTTGTCCTTTCTAGGCCCCTGGAGCCACTCTGGGCGTTTGCTCTCCTCCAGTGAGGGAGGAGAGCAAACACATCTGCCTCACATCTGTCTCTTGTAACTTAACTGGTGGGCACATCCATCTCTTAGGAGTTGGTGCCTGCAGGACCATTCCTGAGCTCTAATTCCCAGTGCCGTGAGTGTGCCGCAGCAGAAGATCACATAGAACTGAGAGGACGCAAAGATACTTCCCCAGACAAGCTCCGTAGAAAACCAACTCCAGAGACAGTCATTCCCCAACCTAGCCTCGGAGGAGGAGCTAAAGGAGTAATCAAAAAATCCTGGCACAGTAAAGGGGACGATATTCTCTTGGGAGGAAAGGTGGTGTTGGGAACCCCATGGGGCATTCTGCAGCGAAGTCTCAAGCCCCACTTTAGGTCCAGCAGTTTTTTGTTTTTTGTTTTTTTTGAGACAGAGTCTTGCTCTGTCTCCCAGCCTGGAGTGCAATAGTGTGATCTCAGCTCACTGCAACTTCCACCTCCTGGGTTCAAGTGATTCTCCTGCCTCAGCTTCCTGAGTAGCTGGAATTACAGGTGCGCACCACCACGCCTGGCTAATTTTTGTATTTTTAGTAGAGACGGGGTTTCACCATGTTGGCTAGGTTGGTCTCGAACTTTTGACCTTGTGATCTGGCCGCCTAGTCCTCCCAAAGTGCTAGGATTACAGGTGTGAGCCACCATGCCTAGCCTTAGGTCTAGCAGTTCTATATGTAATTTTTTTTTTTTTTTTTTTTTGAGACAGTACCTCTTGCTCAGGCTGGAGTGCAGGGGCATGATCACAGTTCACTGCAACCTCTGCCTCCCGGGCTCAAGCAATCCTCCCACCTCAGCCTCCCCAAGTAGCTGGGACTATAGGCTCATGCCACCATGCCCAGCTAATTTTTCTATTTTTTTGTAGAGATGGAGTTTCACCATGTGGCCCAGGCTGGTCTTGAACTCTTGGTCTCAAGCAGTCTGCCTGCCTCTACCTCCCAAGGTGCTGGGATTACAGGCGTGAGCCCCTGCACCTGGCCTAGGTCCAGCAGTTCTAACAAATACACTGGCCCTGGCCACTGCATTTAGGGACTTCTTCTACTGGACAACTGGATTCCAGTCAACTCAAGAGGTCTGGGGAAGTTTGGGGCCAGGATTCCTCCCCATAGAGAGAAAACGGGGAGGGCCAGGCTTTGCCCAGGGGTGAGCTCCCGGGGGCATCCTTCCTACCTTAGATTAGGCGAAAACTCATCAGGTAAACTGTGTGCTTTAGGCCTCAGGGGCCCTGAAGGAGTCTCTCCCTTCCCCCATGGATGGCCCACCCTCTCGGTGAGAAAGGGATCACGGAGGTGGCCTGGGGACTGTGGCTTTTGACTCTGTCCTGGGTGGAGAGCTTGGGTTTTATCAGAGGGAAGGGCTCTTATGGAGGAAGAGCAGCCATCCCTCAAGGCTGGGTGGAGTGGAGGAAGGAGATCCCAGGCAGATGGCAGGGAACTGGGTGTCCAGGCCAGAGAAGCTCCTTTAGGTAGCTCAGGGGCAGCCAGGAGAACAGGGGGATCTGGACACACCTCAAAAAACAAATTTCATCTATAAATACATGGAACTTCATCTATACATTGTACAACTAAAATGGGTGACTGTTTTTTTTGTTTTGAACATATATCTGTTGTTGCATATAACACAATGTAATGCATTTCATTTAAATTGTGGTAAAAGCCACACATGGTGGCTCACACTTGTAGTCCCAGCACTTTGGGAGGCCAAGGTGGGAGGATCACTTGAGCCCAGGAGTTAGAGACCAGTCTGGGCAACATGACAAAACCCTATCTCTACAAAAAATACAAAAAATTAGCCAGGAGTGGTAGTATGCACCTGTGGTCCCAGTTACTCGGGACTGAGGCTGAGGTGGGAGGATTGCTTGAATCCGGGAGGCAGAGGTTGCAGCGAGCCAGGATCACGCCACTGCAAAAAAAAAAAAAAAAAAAAAAAGACTCTGTCTCAAAAAAAAAAAAAAAAAAAAAGCCAGGTGCAGTGGCTCACACCTGTAATTAGGAGCATTTAGGAGGCTGAGGCAAATGGATCACTTGAGCTCAGGAGTTTGAGACCAGCCTGGGCAACATGGCGAAACCCTGTCTCTACCGAAAAAACAAAAATTAGCCCGGCATGATGGCGCATGTCTGTGTTTCCAGCTACTTGGGAGGCTGAGGCAGGAGGACTGCTTGGGCCCGGGAGGCAGAGGTTGCAGCAGTGAGCCGAGATGGTGCCACTGCACTCAAGCCTGGGTGACAGAGTGAGACTCTGTCTCAAAAACAAAAAAAAGAATATTCAACCTTGCATACCCCCAAGTGACACTGTGCCTATTTCGAGACCCAGTTCAAATGCCACCACTTCAAAAGTCTTTTTTTTCAACCAGGTACGGTGGCTCACGCCTGTAATCCCAGCACTTTGGGAGGCCGAGGCGGGCGGATCACGAGGTCAGGAGATCGAGACCATCCTGGCTAACACCGTGAAACCCCATCTCTACTAAAAACACAACAAAATTAGCTGGACTTGGTGGCAGTTACCTGAAGTTCCAGCTATTCGGGAGGCTGAGGCAGGAGAATGGTGTGTGAACCTGGGAGGCGGAGCTTGCAGTGAGCGGAGATCGCGCCACTGCACTCCAGCCCGGGCGACCGAGCGAGACTCCATCTCAAAAAAAAAAAAGTTTTTTTCTTCCAAAAGTCTTATGCCTATCCTCTACTCTTCAGTGCCCCAGTTCTCAAATGGAGCACTTTTGTTTTTTGTTTTATTTTTGAGACACGGTCTCTGTCACCCAGGCTGGAGTGCGACACCACAATCATGGCTTACTGCAGCCTCTAACTCCTGGGCTCATGTGATCTTCCCACCTCAGCCTCCGAAAGTATCGAGATTACAAGTGTGAGCTATCACACCTGGCCTTAGCACTTCCTTTATATAAAACACCAGTCCTGTGTGGTCAGTCTAGCCTTGAGACCAGGGCACTGGTACCCAGGGGGCTTGTGGAGGTGGGCTGCAGCCATCTGGGAGGTGGAGGCCTGCCCTCTGGCCCCAACTTTTGATGACACGCTGTGTGACTCTGGGCAAGGCGCTTCTCCTCTCTTGGCCTCAGGGTCCTTGCCTGGCTGCAGAGGCTCTGTGGGCCTGCCCTCCCTCAGCTTGTTCAGGGATGCAGAAGAGCCTGGGAGGTGGGCAAGGAGGGAGATCATGGATTCCCACTGGACAGACAGGGACACCAAGGGCCGGATGGGCAAGGCTGCCGGAGGTTCCTGAGCAAGCAGAGCACTTGCTGGGTCTCCAGTGCTGGAGTCCTGGACCCCAGCCTGGTGAACTGCGGCCCTCAGTGCAGGCCTCTGTCTTCTGTTGCTTTGGTAGATGGGCACCTCTCGCACACCCAGGCTTCCTCTGCAAGCCATTCCGGGAGGATGGCTGGGCGGTTCCACTGGAGCACTGAGTGGTCACCAAGACCCAAAGCAGGATGGGGCAGACTCTGAAAAGGCCCCTAGCCCCTTCCCGGACCTCATTATCTGGTCTCATCACCCTTTCCTGCTGCTCACCGTGGACCAGCTGCTTATCCAGGCAACATTTCAGGGTGGAGATTTCACAGCAGTGTAGTGGGATGGAGTTCAGGGCTATAAAGAGTGTTGGGGTCCAGGATCCTAGGAGGGGGCCCAGGACTGCAGGCTGGGAACTTTTGGTCAGCATGCCGAACTCCTGCCTTGCACACCAGCAGTGGGATTTTGAGCAAGAGACACTGTCCCACCCAGCACATCTTAGGGCCCAGCGGGGCTGAAAGGTCCATCCGGGAAGGCCAGGCTGCCTGGGATGAGGTGGCAGCTCCAGGAGAAAACCTCCTCTCGGGCTTTGCCACTCCAGGACTGGCCCTTTAAACCGGAGACCATGATGTCACTATAGACAGCAAGGGACGGGAGGGGGACTGCAGGCCTGAGGATGGACTGCATTTCCCAGCAGCCTTGAGTGCACCACACCCCTCCCAGCAAGCACTGACTCATCGAAGACTTTTAACTAGTCCAGTGCTGGTTTCCAAGGGGTTTCTGAAGTGTCTCTTGGTTCTGGGGTGAGGGTGAGGTTCCTAGGGGGATGGCCTAGGGCATAGAAGGCCCAGGCCAAATCTGTGGGCCTGGCATAGCTGGCTGCGACTCCTTCCTGTCAGTGTCCTGGCATCACCCCACTTTTCTGGTGCAAACTCCTAAGCCCTCCTCTTTCGCTGTTCTGCCTCCCTTCCAGAATCCACGCTTCCCGCCCCCAGCTAGAGCCCATCCCACTCTGCTCTCTGGCTTCAAAAGCTTCGGCCTTCACCCCAGAGTCTGCCCTCAAGGGTGTCCCCTTTGGTCTGGCAGCTCACTTTAAACGGCACGGGGACTACATCTCCCAGCGGCCCCGGGCCTTCCTGACGCAGCCCCCACTTTCAGCCCGCGGGGAGGTGCGGGCCGGGCGGGGGGAGGTGACTTGATGTCATCCTGAGCAGCTGGGCGGCGGGTGCCGGTGCGCACGGAGCCGAGCCGGGGCTCCCGCTGCGCTGCACCGCGCTGGGTCGGAGTCCCAGGACTTCAGCGGAGATCCGCGCGCTGCGAAGGCCGGTGCAGAGCCCGCCGAGCGCCCGGTCCCGGCCCGGGGCTGAGTTGGGGGCATGCTCCAGCCCCCCCGGAGCCCGGGAGAGAACCCAGGAGCGCCGCCGCCCAGCCCCAGCGCCCCGAGCGGAACCGCTACGAAGGGGCCCTGAACGGCTGTCGCCCTCCCCACGGGCAGCCCCCGCGGGTTGGCGACCGAAGTCTGGGCTTCCGAGAAGTGAGTGTCCCCCACCCCATGAGGTTTGGGGGGCCAGGAAGGAGGAGCTGAGGTGGGGGAGGGTGCCGGGTTCTAGGAGCGGGGTGGCATCGGGACAGCACCTCCAGTCTTGGGGTTGTCCCAAGAGGCCGGGGTTAGTGGAGCAGCGATGCGTTCCATTCTGAAAAGGGCAGGGATGACGATCGGGGCTCCATTCTGAGTCGGGGCTGGCTTGGGGGATAGGCCCTATTCTGGGAGGGGTTGTTTTGGAGCCTTTCTGTCTGAGAGAAGGGAGGAACATGTCCAGGATGGGAGGGGGCTGCACCCCTATTTTAGGGTCTGGGCAAGGATAGGAGGGAAAAGACCTGGCGCTCCACACAGCCTGCCGGCTCTCCTGAGGAACTGACGGGCTTTCTCTGTCTCTTTCTTGCTGACCTTTCTGCCTGACTTCGTTTTCAAAAGAGCCAGGGTGGGAACCCTAACTGGACTCTTCAGGACCCCTAGGAAGGATCTGAGGCCTGAGCCATCCTCCTTTCTACCCTGCCTGCCCCCCAGGACTGGGCAGTTGCCGGAGGCCCTGGGGGGGGGCCCAGGACTGTGGTTGTGCCCCCCCCCCAAGACCGGACAGGATGGGACCAAGTTAGTCTGTCCAGTCTCACCCAGCACCTCCCAGGCCCAGAGAGAACCCCCGGGGCTCTGAAAGCTTGACCTGCCGCCTGACCGCCATGGAGACGAAGCTGCCCCCTGCAAGCACCCCCACCAGCCCCTCCTCCCCCGGGCTGTCGCCTGTGCCCCCACCCGACAAGGTGGACGGCTTCTCCCGCCGTTCGCTCCGCAGAGCCCGGCCCCGGCGCTCCCACAGCTCCTCTCAGTTCCGCTATCAGAGCAACCAGCAGGAGCTCACGCCACTGCCCCTGCTCAAAGGTGAGCTGGCTGCTGGCCACCAGGGGAACCGAGCCCCCGAGGGGACCAGCAGGGCCGTGGGGTGGGGTGGGAGGCAGCAGGCAACTGCCAAGAGAGAGAGTTTGGATACCCCTCCAGGCTAGGTTCTACGCCATCAGAACTGACCCCAGCCCTCCAGCCCTCTCTGCTGACGCATGGCCTGACTGGCCTGTCATCCTTGGAGGTGGGACATCCGAAGGTGGCGCCACCCTAGGGGCAGACCAGGGCCAAGGGTGGGGCCCATAGCCTGGGTTCCAGGGGCCACTATCAGCCCAGCCAGCTGCCGGATCCCTAGAGCAGGCTCTTGGCAGGGTTCCCTGGGATCACCACGTAGCTCCCTTCCCCAGCCCTGGGCCACAGGGGCCAGACTGGCCAAGCCTGAGGACACCATAGAGATCCTTGGCCCTGAACCCCTCCCCATGTCTGGCCCTTAGAACAGGGTGCCACCTGAGAGGGAGGCAGCAGCTGTTTGGGGCACCTGTGGAAAGCCTCTGCATCCAGGATTTGTGATCTCATTTTAAAAATCGGGCCACCGTACTCTCTGAGCCTGGATTAGGAGGAAGAAAAGCAACCCTCAACCCCCAGGAATGGAGGAAGGGACAGTAGTTGTCTGCTGTCTGCAAGGAGCAGGAGATGGCACAAGAGCATGGGGGCTGGGGACAGCAGAGACTGCCCTGGAGATTAGGAGGGTCTGTCCCACCCAGAGCTGGGGCAGCGGGGGGAGCTGGGGTTCAGGCTCAGGATGCCCTCCCCTCCCCAGATGTGCCAGCTTCTGAGCTGCACGAGCTGCTGAGCCGGAAGCTGGCCCAGTGTGGGGTGATGTTTGACTTCTTGGACTGTGTGGCTGACCTCAAGGGGAAGGAGGTGAAGCGGGCGGCCCTCAACGAGCTGGTGGAGTGTGTGGGGAGTACCCGGGGTGTCCTCATCGAGCCCGTCTACCCAGACATCATCCGCATGGTAAGCACCTGCCACCCAGGCTCCGAGGGTCAGCCAAGAGGGTGCGTGAGCCCCGTGACCTGTCCACAGGACCCCTGCGTGGAGAATAACCCTGCACTCATCGGCTTGGCCTTAGTCCACGTCCTCCTTCCCCGTGACCCGCTGCTGCCCGACACCCACTGAATGCCTCCGGGCCTGCCCCACCTTCACACCTTTGCTTATACTTGCCTGAGGCCTGGAGTGCTCTACCCCACACCCCTTACCATCCGTGGCCTGGCTCAGGTGCTGCCTCTGCCGAGAAGCTGCTCTCAATGCCCAAGCTGGAAATCTCTCTTTTCCTGCCCGTAGACCTCACAGCTTCCAACCTTGTTCTCCCCACTGGATTGCACCTGCCTAGAAGGCAGGGATGTGTCCCATTCACCCTTGGGTTCCCAGCCCCTGGCCCAGGTCTTGCACGAACTAGGCGTTCAGGTGATGATTGCCCAAGGAATGAACTGCTTGCTGGGGCAGGTGCTGAAATCAACCTGTTAGAACTTTGAATGAGGGCTGGGAGCAGCAGCTCACATCTGTAATCCCAGCACTTTGGGCTGAGGCGAGAGGATCACTTGAGGCAAGGGGTTCGAGACCAGCCTGACAGTGAGAATACACCACTACAAACATTAAAAAATTTGCCGGGCATGGTGGTGTGCTACTGTAGTCCAGCTACTCAGAAGGCTGAGGTGGGAGGATGGCTTGAGCCTGGGAGGTTGAGGTTGCAGTGAGTCGAGATTGCACCACTGTGCTCCAGCTTGGGCAACAGAGCGAGACCCTGTCTTGGGAAAGAAAAAAAAAAAAGAAAGAAAGAATTTTGAATGAGAGACTCCCTGGCTTCTGGCTTCAAGGGCTTTTCCTTAATGAACCCCACCTCTGTCACTTAGATCTCAGTGAATATCTTCCGGACTCTGCCGCCCAGTGAGAACCCTGAATTTGACCCTGAAGAGGATGAGCCCAACCTTGAGCCTTCGTGGCCACACCTGCAGGTCCGAAGGGTTGGGGAAGACAGAGATCCAAGTTTCGGAAGAGATCCAAGGCATGGGGAAAGGGCCTCTTTAACCCCTAGACAGTTGGATGAGGGCCATAGGGTGGAATGAGTGGGTGAGGCTGTTACTGAACTCACCTTTTTGTCTGTCCCCCTCCCCCAGCTGGTATATGAGTTTTTCCTGCGTTTCTTGGAGAGCCCAGACTTCCAGCCCTCCGTGGCCAAGAGATATGTGGATCAAAAGTTTGTCCTGATGGTGAAGTGGGGAGCCCAGGCTGGGTGGTACCACAAGGCAGGGGCAGGCTCTCTGAGGGGCCAGGGATAGGATGGAAGCAACCTGGGGTGGACCTTTCCCCTGACCCTGACCCTGACTCTGGTTCCTACAGCTCCTGGAGCTATTTGACAGTGAGGACCCCCGGGAGCGTGAGTACCTCAAGACCATCCTGCACCGGGTCTACGGCAAGTTCCTGGGTCTCCGGGCCTACATCCGCAAACAGTGCAACCACATCTTCCTCCGGTGAGTGGCTGCTGCCTGCCCAGCAGAGACCTGGAGAGGGCAAGAGGGCTGTTAGAAGACTGCGGCAAAGGCCGTGTGTGGTGGCTCATGCCCGTAATGCCAGTGCTTTGGGAGGCCGAGGTGGGTGGATCACCTAAGGTGAGGAGTTTGAGACCAACCTGGCCAACATGGTAAAACCCCGTCTCTAATAAAAATACAAACATTAGCCGGGCATGGTGGTAGGCACCTGTAATCCCAGCTACTCAGGAGGCTGAGACAAGAATTACTTGAACCCAGGAGGTGGAGTTTGCAGTGAGCTGAGATCATGCCACTGCACTCCAGCCTGGGCGACAGAGGGAGACTGCGTCTCGGAAAAAAAAAAAAAATAAAAGGAAAGAAAAAAAAGAACACTGCTACAGCAAAAAGCAAAGGCTCCTGGGCTGCAGGGGCCCTTGTGGAACTTCTGTTTTCCAAGCCGTTTCTCAGTAACGTAATACATATTGATTATACAAAGTCTGTGAAGCCGGCAGAGAATGGGTATTTATTTCCATTTTACAGATGAGAAAGTAGAGGCCGAGAGAGATGAACTGGTTTGCAGGGACTGGGTCAGTCCGGGGGCCTAGGAGCTAAATCTTTTGACCTTTATCAAGCCATAAGGACCCAGAGAGAGGTTCTTTCTGCAAATGTGCACTGAGCACCAGCACACACTGGGCATCAAGGCTCACATGGCCTTATAGTTGAGACCATGGCTCTGAAGCAATATAGCCTACATTTGAGTTTGGTTCCAACATTTGGGTGAACTTGGGCAAATTACTTAAGCTCTCTCCTAGTTTGCTCGTCTTTAAAATGGGAATGCTGGCAGGGTGCAGTGGCTCATGCCTGTAATCCCAGCACTTTGGGAGTTGAAGGTGGGCAGATCACTTGAGATCAGGAGTTCAAGACCAGCCTGGCCACTATGGTGAAACCCGGTCTCTACTAAAAATACGAAAATTAGCTGAGTGTGGTGGTAAACACGTGTAATACCAGCTACTTGGGAGGCTGAGGCAGGAGAATCACTTGAGCCTGGGAGGTGGAGGTTGCAGTAAGGCAAGATTGTGCCACTGCACTCCTGCCTGGGCGACAGGGTGAGATTCCATCTCAAAGATAAGATAAAAATGGGGGTGCTGCTTGTACTAACTCAGGGACCATCATCAAGATGACATGGGGCCTTGCCTCCAAAGCACTCAGCATAGCTACTGGACTGAGGCTGGGACTCTGAAACATTAGTTGTTATTGTTTTTTGTTTGTTTTCTTTTTTTTTTTTTTTGAGACAGTCTCGCTCTGTCGCCCAGGCTGGAGTGCAGTGGCCGGATCTCAGCTCACTGCAAGCTCCGCCCCGGGTTTACGCCATTCTCCTGCCTCAGCCTCCCGAGTAGCTGGGACTACAGGCGCCCGCCACCTCGCCCGGCTAGTTTTTTTGTATTTTTTAGTAGAGACGGGGTTTCACCGTATTAGCCAGGATAGTCTCGATCTCCTGACCTCGTGATCCGCCCGTCTCGGCCTCCCAAAGTGCTGGGATTACAGGCTTGAGCCACCGTGCCCGGCCAGTTGTTATTGTTTTTAGCTACAAAAGGGGTGAGCCATGATCCCTGTCCTCCAGTACCTTGAAGTCTGTTAGATTCCCTGCCTATTAACATTAGGGTTGTTTCATTTAACCGCCGAGTCTTGGTTTCTTCATCCGTGTGATGGATTTCATAAGCCCCATCTCCCTGGATAATTTTGAGACTTACATGGCACAGAGTAGATGTGCCAAGTGTTTGTCATTCTCTTGGTTGACTGGCAAGAGCTTGGGACTCAGTGGCAGAGGTGGCTGGGCTGAGAAGGGCATTTCAGTGTGGGGGGCGGGGATCTCAATGGGGCCTGGTTTGGGATGTTGGGAAGGGAGCATGGCCTCTGGGTTGGGGGGAGTTGGATGAGCGTGCTGTGCGGGTGAGGGTGGGCAGGCAGGATGCCTAAGCGGGTACTGGGCCTACCCTGCTTGCTTTGAGCCCACCTGCGTTCTTCTCTTGCAGGTTCATCTATGAGTTCGAGCACTTCAATGGTGTGGCTGAGCTGCTGGAGATCCTAGGAAGGTGATTCTCCCTGGGCCTCAACTGGAGCTCCGGATTCTGGAAGGAGGGACTGGGGCCAGGTCAACTGAGCCCTCTTCCTCTCTTCTGCCTCCTCCTCAGCATCATCAATGGCTTTGCGCTGCCCCTGAAGACGGAGCACAAGCAGTTCCTGGTTCGCGTCCTGATCCCCCTGCACTCTGTCAAGTCGCTGTCTGTCTTTCACGCCCAGGTGAGGCCCAGGCCTGGCCCCGCTGCAGCAGGAGCTCCAGACAGTCAGGGTTGCCAGTGGGTCCTGGAGGTCAGATCCTCCAGGGATCCTATCTCACCATTTTTGTTTTTATAATTCTGTTCCATTTACCTTAGAGAATTCCCACTGGCGCTTTAAGGCTAACCTCAGGTATCAGCTCTGTGAGGCCAGGCTTTTCTTCTCTATCCTCCCTTGGCAGAATGAAATTCTCCTCCCTCTATATTCCCAAAGATTTGGATACACAAATCTATTATGGGAGATTTTGATACACAAATTGTTTTTTTGAGACAAAACCCTACTCTGTTGCCTAGGCTGGAGAGGAGTGGTACGAACATGGCTCACTGAATCCTCTACCTCCTGGGTTCCAGCAGTCCTCCCTCCTCAGCCTCCCGAGTAGCTGGGACCACAGATTTATGCCACATACCTGGCTAATTAAAGAAAAAAGTTTTTTTGTAGAGACAGTGTCTTGCTATGTTACCTAGGCTGGTCTCAAACTCCTGGGCTCAAGTGATTCTGCCGCCTCAGCCTCCCAAAGTGCTTGAGCTACAGGCGTGAGCCACCACTCTAGCCATATTATGGAACCTTTTGCAAAATTTATAAAGATGAGTTTGTTGACCGTCCCCCCTCCCCGTGAGATCATAGTTGTATTCCCAGCACACTGAGTGTGATGCCTGGTACATCCTAGACAGGTGATAAATGCTTGGTGAATAAGAAAGTAACAGGCCGTGGGGGAGCAGTGTCTGGCATTCTGTCCTGGGCAGCAAGTCCTTGGCACCTGATGCCTTCCTGACCCATCTTCCTTCTCTCCACCTCTGCCCCCTTGCAGCTGGCATACTGTGTGGTGCAGTTCCTGGAGAAGGATGCCACTCTGACGGAGCACGTGAGTACCTCTGGGGGCTAAGGCAGCCTCTCACCTCCGCAGGCGTGACTCCTCTCTGTCTTACCTCCCACAGGTGATCCGGGGGCTGCTCAAATACTGGCCAAAAACCTGCACCCAGAAGGAGGTATGAAGAAGGGTTTTGATGCCCACCAGAGGGAGGCTGGGAGGGCTCGGCCTCTAGAAGGCAGTCAGGTGTGTGTATGTGTAGGGGGAGATGTGAGCTGCTGCCCCTCTGTCCCTACTCCCCTCCCCACCCCACCCAGGTGATGTTTCTGGGGGAGATGGAAGAGATTCTTGATGTCATCGAGCCCTCCCAGTTTGTGAAGATCCAGGAGCCCCTTTTTAAGCAGGTGGCTCGCTGTGTTTCCAGCCCCCATTTCCAGGTATGAGGCAGGACAGGCGGGGATGGGAGCAGGGCTGGCCTGGAAAGGTTGGGTAGCTGACCTAATACAGCTCCCTTTGCCCTCAGTTTCTCCTCCAATCCTGGGTCTGGTAATGGGGAGATGCCGGACTTAGGGTCAGGAGACCTAGGGTGAAGCCTCCGACTGCCTTCCACTGGCTGAGGGGCCTTGAGCAAATCACTGCGCCCCTCTGATTCTGATTAAGCTTCTGCAGCTGTAAAATGGGCCAACAACCTCTTCACAGGGTGGGGATGAGGATGGAAGAGATTGTGAGTGTAAACATGTTTGGTAAACTGAAGTGTGCTCCATAATGGGATGGAGGACTGTTATCGCTTTTCCCCTTTTGCTAGTGGCCTTAGATTTCATTAGACTCGCTTTGGGATGCAGTCAGGCTTCCCCACGTCATCCCAGCTAACTCAAACTCATGTTCTGCTGCAGGCACGTGCAGACTTCCTCTCGTTCTTATGGGTCATAAACCAGTGGAAGTCAAGTCTTCCTCACAGTGATTCTGGCCCTTCGGTTCATTAAACACCTGAAAGTCTAGTATCTCATTGGATTCTTATAACATCCTGTGGACATAGGTATTATTAGCCCATTTTACAGATGAGAAAACTGAGGCTGGGAGGTTAAATGCCTCTCCCAAGGTCACGTGGTGTAGTAGAGTCTGTAGTGGTTAGGATTCCCCCGCAGCATTGGATTCCATATCTAATGCTCTTTTCCCTTCAACACTGTTGCTTCCTCCAGGGCTCAGATGAGCCTTGAAGGTGGGGTGTGTGAAGGTCAGGGGGCCTGGGCATTGAGGTAGTGATGGACACCAGACCTTGCACACAGAGAGAAGCCACTGCCCTCACTCTGCCATCTTGTCTGCCCCAGGTTGCAGAGCGGGCTCTGTATTTCTGGAACAATGAGTATATCCTAAGCCTCATTGAGGACAACTGCCACACTGTGCTGCCTGCCGTGTTTGGGACCCTCTACCAAGTCTCCAAGGAGCACTGGAACCAGTGAGTGCCAGGCCGTGATCTAACTCACAGAAACTGGGACCAGGGCCAGCCAGTCCAGACCCTAGGGTTACTCCTAGCTGGAGAGTATCAGAGAAAGCGTCAAAAGATGGCCCAGGGGTGGTGAAAAGGACAGGGAAGTGGGCAGTGCTTGTGTTCAGGCTGGAATGCTGCATGTGAAGGGCAGGGAAAGGGAGAGGTGGGCAAACCAAAGCTGTTTCATCTCCTTGTCCCTCCTTGACCTTGCCAAGAACCATCGTATCGCTGATCTACAATGTGCTCAAGACCTTCATGGAGATGAATGGAAAGCTGTTTGATGAGCTCACGGCCTCCTACAAGCTGGAAAAGCAGCAGTGAGTGTTGGGGGCTGGGCGTGGGGGAAGGGAGAAGAGCAGGGAGGAATCAGACCCCCATGACTGGAGGGAACCTGAGGACCACCCCGAACCCTATCTGATCAGACGTGCAAGACTCTGCGTGCTCCTGCCATCCTATGCCTGTCTGCCCCTGTGTCCTCCCATCATTCTTCGAGTAGCTCGGACTTGTTCTGAATCCCTGCAGCTTCCTACAGAAGCCAGAACCACTCAGAGCCCCACCCATCGTCTTCTCCGTGACTGCAGGCTGGGATCTGTCTCTCTCTGCTCTCTTCCCTCAGCAGAGGGTTTTTATGGAGTCACAGAACAAAAATGGTTCCACGCCTTCCCATTGCCGCTGGGGTGGTAGTGAGGGAGTCTGGACTGTGGGGGGCCCCAGGAAAGGGAGCTGCCTCACCCTCTCTCCCCAGGGAGCAGCAGAAGGCCCAGGAGCGTCAGGAGTTATGGCAAGGTCTGGAGGAACTGCGGCTACGCCGGCTACAGGGGACCCAGGGGGCCAAGGAGGCCCCTCTCCAGCGGCTTACACCCCAGGTGGCCACCAGTGGGGGTCAGAGCTAGACAGCACCTCAGAAGGGGAGAAGCTAACCCAGAGCTGTCAGTCCCTCTATCCCTTCTCCTGTCCAGGGGCCCAGAGAGAAACACACCTACCCCTGGCCTTGCCAGAGTGGCTTCTAAGGACTCCCTGCCCAGCCCAGCTTTCACTGGGGGGAGACGAGGAGAGGCAATGGTGGTCTTGGCAACAGAATGCTCAGCCCCTCGCGGCAGGACTTGACAAGGGCAAGCTTGACCAGGAAGCTGCCATCAGGGATCTTCCCCTGCCCCACAAAGCTGGGCTCCGGGCTGCAGGCGGGCTCCCACCCTCTGCTCCTGGCCTTGGGCAAGGGCACTCAGCGCCTCGCCTGCCCCTGCCTCTGCCAGCGTGAGGTCCTTCCTCATCCCCACCATGGGGTCCATGGTCTATTTATTCTCGCCCAGCTCACCCTCTACACAGACACTGTCCTGGGTGCACACTCCTCCCCTCCCTTGCTGTGTACTTCCTTGTCCCCTTTTTATTTATTGGGCAGGGGGAGGGTGAGGGCACAGGCAAGAAGAGATTCACAGTGTCCTGGGGTAAGGGGGGGTCACAGTAATCATGGTCTACCCCTCTTTCCCTGGCTGTGGGTAGACTTAATAAAGAGAGAAACTCAAGAACTGCTTGCTTTATTTCGGGGTAAGGGCAAAGAGGGAAGTAAAATGATAAAGATTGGTTTAGAAGGGCCAGGCAAAGGCAGGGAAGAAAGCAGAAACTCCCCTCTTCTCAGGTGACAGTCACGAAATCTTACAAAGGGTCAAAGCTGGAACAACCCTCCCTTATTTAAAAAAATTCCATAGCAAGTAACCAGCAGGGTTGGAGCTCCTTCCAGTTTTTGAAGCTCAAACACAGGTTTCCCCCACCAGAATGTCAAGTCCTGTGACCCAGGGGAGGAAGGAGGGGAGAGGATGGGCTAGTAGCGAGAGAGGCGACACATGTCACACTGGCAGGCCCGGGCAGTAAAGATCTCGAGCTCCTCCCTCCGGCTCCCCACACACTGCAGCTGTACTCTGACCTGCGGGAGAGGGGAGTCTGTGCTGCAGTCCCCTTTCTCAGGGCTGTCTTAGATCTCCGTCTCCCGAGTCTTCCCCCAACCCCAACGTCCATCCATCGGGCTCGGGCCCTCCTCACCTTCTTCAGGCCACTGATGGTGCAGCACTGAGAGACGGAGGTGATGTTGTGTCGGTAGCCACTGGCCACCAGCACAGAGTACCGAGAAGGGAAGGCGCTGGACTCACAGTGACCCACACAGGCCTGTGCCATGTGGGAGCCCTGGCAGGTGCCTTGGCGGTCACTTCGCACTGTCACATTGAAGGCTAGAGGGAGACAGGCAAGCAGTAGACGGCGCCTCTGCCAAGGTTTGCCTCGCCCCAGCTCCTGTTGCCTGTGCCTCAGTGTGGGGCCCTCTAGGGTACTGCTTGCCCCACCGTCCACTCTATCAGCTCTTTGCTCCCACCCAGAACCTCCACTCCTCCTAGCCATCTGCTGCCAGAGGTACTCACGGTGCAAGTGGCAGCCTGGGATGACTGCCTCCTGGCCGCAGGCTTCAGTGACTGCCAGGACCAGCAGACAGAGAACCAGGGTTTGAGGGGACGCCATGAGCATCTGAAACACAGTGGGGAGATGTCTCTATGTGGGTGTGCAGGTGGGATGGTGAGTTCTTTAAATACTGCATTCCAGGTGAGTGAGCCAGGGCTGGCTGGTCTGATAGGTGGTGTGCCTGAGTGGTGCTGCCTTTTCCCTGTATCTACCTTTGTATGTGTGTGTATGGGTGTGAGTGTGAGCAGCTGTCTCTGGAAAGGACCTGTGTGTCAGCCCTCTGTGCAGTGATTCTCCCTTCCCTGGAATTTCCTTCGCCAACTGGAGCGCAAACATCTTCCTCCCTCCACCTGCCCCATCTTGGCCTGCAGGGCCCTTGTCCACATTCCCAGACCCTCCCCAGAGCGCCTCCTGCCTCAGCGAGCTCACCACTTCCTAGGCCCAGGAACAGAGCGGCTTGCAGTTTTCCTGTCCCTCCTGCTGGTCTCCAGACTGTTGCTGGCTCTCCAGGCTTTATTTGCCAGCATTTTGGAGCCACGCCCTCTTGGAGATCGGCTTTCAAGCCAGCCTCCTCTGCCTGAAGCCTCAGAGCGATCCCACCTGGGGATCTTACTCTTTGAGGTGTGGTCCTTGGAGAGCAGCTCCTGCTGCTTTCTGCTTCTTTCTGTCCAAAAAGCTACCCACAGTCCAGGCCTGGAGAAGTCAGATGTGGAGAGAAGCCTAGGAGCTGGTGGAGTGTGCAGCACGAGTGCAGTTGACGACAGAGGGGTCAAGACTCTTGGCTGAGTTGTGGGCACCTGGGTTCTCTTTGCTCTGTGACCTTGGACAGAACACTTCCCTGTTCAGGGCCTGATCACTCCTAACTTTATTATTATTTATTACTATCATTTTGAGAGGGTCTGGCTCTGTCACCCAGGCTGGAGTGTGGTGGTGTTATCTCAGCTCACTGCAACCTCCACCTCCCAGCCTCCCAGGCTCAAGCCATCCTCCCCCTTAGCCTTCGGAGTAGCTGGGACCACAGGTGCACCACTAGGACCAGCTAACTTTTGTATTTTTTTGTAGAGATGGGATTTTACCATGTTGCCCATGGTGGTCTTGAACTGCTAAGCTCAAGTGATCCGCCTGCCTAGGCCTCCCAAAGGGCTGGAATTACAGGCATGAAACACTGTGCCTGGCCACACCCCTAATTTTAAAACCACTAAACTCAGCCCTGCTTGCCTTTTTCTAATGCAAAGGAAAGGGACTGGGGAAGGAGATTGTTAGGGCCAAGGGAAATTATACCAGTGGAGGTCTCCTGAGATGTGCTTGGTGGCAGGGCTGGGGGGTTGGGCTGCTGTCTGTTTCAGAGCTGCATGGCCACGGTGTCAGTGGGTGATTCTCATCCTGTGCTACAGAGTGCCATTCTGAGCTGGAGTGCTTCCCTAGCCCTGGAATAACAGGGACCTGACTCCTGAAAGGGCCTCAACTCATCAACCCCAGCAAAGCTGATCGATTTGTCCAGCTCTGGTTTTATAGATGAGGCAACTAAGGCTCAAGGAAGGAAAGTTACTAAAAGTCACCCAGCTGGGTAATGTCAGGGCTGATTTCAAATTCAAATCTGCTGTCCATCCATGGTGCTAAACTACATTTGAGCAAGAATGTGGCAAGTGGGAGAAAGACCCCTAGGCAGCAGTGGCCAGAGGGGTTGGGGCAGGGTGGGGAGCCAAAGGAAGCCTGTGGTGATTCTGGGCAGCCCCCTTCGGGGTCATTGCCTCACTGACCTGCTCGGAAAGAGCAGGGCCAGTCACAGACTGCCAGAGCTAGAAGGCACTTTATAACTCACCAAATCCTACCCCCGCATTTTCTGGATGAGAAAATAAGAGCTCAGCGGAAAACAACTTCCCAAAGCTTCACTGTAAGCTAGTCAGAGTCAGGGTGGGCACTCAGCTGTGCTTCTTAGCAGCTTTGTAAAGCAGGCCATGCTTGGGACAGTCCAGTAAAGGCTGTAAACACAATTTGAGAGGAATTGATGTTACTAATGTCACTAATCCTTAAATTCCCACACCCTGTGGTTTCCCCATCAGCCCCCATCCCCTCAAGTCCTGGGTCCTCGATTGCCAGGTCCTCCGCAGCAGTCCATCTCTTCTCTTCTCCCCGCCAAGGATGCAGGCAGCATAGCAACAGGATGCAGCGGGAACTCAGCAGTTCAGCCCCTACTCTCCCACTCATGAGGGGCACCCTCTGGCATGTGACAGATGATGACTTCTGTATAAAGCATTTGGGTGACGAGGCTCATTACCTTATGAGGTAGCCCATTCTAATATTGGACATCTCTAACAAGTAAAAAGTGACTCCTTTGTTGTGAGCTAAAATGAGTTTCCATACATTTCCATAGATCATTTTGGTTCTCCACGGCCACACAAGGCTAAAGTGTCTGTTACAGATCAGTCCTTTAGTTGAAGGCAGCTCAGGTGCCCAGGCTTTCTCCAGGGGTGCCAACCTGGATTGACTTCCAGTTAATCTGAAAAACGAATCTGCATTACTGTCAAACAGTTAGAGGGATAGAGAGGTGGGAAACATTTTGTCTATGGAGAGGCTACCATTTGGGGCCAAACTGGAACCGGGGAAGAGGTCTCTTGGGTGAGCAGGGCTCAGGACAGTGAGTCTTGAAAGACCCCATTCCCTAACCTCTGGCACAGAGTCACCTATCCAAAGTGATCCTGTGAACAGTAACCAGGTAGACCTAGGGAAGTTTCATGCATTTTCTCTCTATCTTGAGGGAAGAATTTGTTCTCTCTTACTCTATTCCACTAAATTCAATCAATAACTCTTCATAAATAATTTATTGTCATTAGGATCCTAAGTACTGAAGACAAAAGGCCTAAACGGGCCCTCCGGACATGAACATTTTAGAAAGTTCCATTCTTAATGTTTTAAATTGGAAAAAAAATATATAAAGGGGCAAAGGACAGGATAAAACCACAGAGGACTCAGCATGGGGACCTCATTCTCCATGACTGAAGTGTCATAAGAAAAGGAAAGAGTTGGAGGAAGAATGATTCGGGAGGAGTCACTGCAAGAGATGATCCTCTTTCCAGCGCTGCATTTGGAAGGCTCAAGAGTGGCTGCTCTTCCTGAAGAAATATCGAAACGGGAAGAGAGAGCTGCAAGAATGAGAACAGAGTAGGCTGAGGCTCTATGAGGTCTCCTTCCCTTCTCCCCATTTCCCATTAGTGCTTCACTAGCTAGGGCATTTTTGCTCTGGGGAACCATTGAATGGAGATTCAAGACTGGAATAGCATTTGAAAAGGTACCCAAATTAGATTATACTCAGGAGGGGGAATAAAACAAAAGAATTGCAATGGGATGGCAGAGAGAGAGAGAGAGACATTTGCTAACTGTCCTCTGCAAACACAACCTAGATTCAGAGGGGAGAATGGAAATATTTTGTAACCAAATCATCTGAATGGCTCAAGTAAACTAAGAATAGACTTTGTTCAAATTAGTGTTTTTGTTTGTTTGTTTTGAGACGGAGTCTCACTCTGTCACCCAGGCTGGAGTGCAGTGGCACGATCTCAGCTCACTGCAAGCTCCACCTCCCGGGTTAAAGCAAGTCTCCTGCCTCAGCACCCCCTAGTAGCTGGGATTACAGGAACGTGCCATCTCACCCGGCTAATTTTATCTTATTTTATTTTTTTTAATCTCAGCTCACTGCAACGTCTACCTCTCAGGTTCAAGCAATTCTCCTGCCTCAGCCTCCCTCCCACGTAGCTGGGATTACAGGCATGTGCCACCATGCCTGCCTAATTTTGTATTTTTAGTAGAAACGGGGTTTCACCATGTTGGCCAGGCTGGTCTTGAACTCCTGACCTCAAGTGATCCGCCCGCCTCGGCCTCCCAAGGTACTGGGATTACAGGCATGAGCCACCACGCCTGGCCCAAGTTAATGTTTATGGAGCTTGGCTTTATCCTGGACACATCAGGGTGGAGGTGGGTTGTGTAAAAATAAGTAAGACGCAGTCTTTATTAAATGCACAGTTAGGGCTTTTGTTCTCAATCTCATTTCCATTGTCTATCTTAGACATAAGTGAGAAGCCTCTGTGAGTAATCTGCTTTCTTTTCTATTCTAATTTCCCTGAAAGACTCAATGAGCTGCTCTGAGCTGGATCTCGAGTCTCATGGCCAGATAGAAGCTGTCTTACCTTAGAAACCCAACGAAGCCGCTGGCTGCTCGCTCCTTAGGTGGAGGTGTGTTGTGCTGCAGGGGTGGCACAACTGGCCCTGGCAGGCTGTGCCCCCACTCAGAATCTGTAAGGAAAACAATCAGGCAGGAGCAAGATGTTTGAGCATAGGCCGTTTTCATGTGAGTAGAAGGCAAAACACCCAGTATGAGCCAGAGGCAGTCTCACACCAAGAGTTCCTTAAAGCCAGGTGAATTGTTTGTTCTGACCTTCCCAATTTCATCTCAGCTCAGTAAGATGCTATTCTGACCTCAGAGTATTTTCAGTCAAGCTCCTGGGATATTTACACAGCTCAAGTTCCAGCCATGCACTCCGGCTGCTATGTCTTCACATAAAATGACAAGTTGTTGAAGGACTCACTTGCCTACATCCCTGTTTCTGTGATAACTGCAGTCCACATTGAATCCTCATGCTGGGTAAAAGATCAGCAAGTAGGGAGGGCAATAGCTTGACATGCATTCCCAGCCCCTGCAAAGCATCCATTTGCAACTTCAATATTAACTCTAATGCCCCAAAGGGAAGAGATCATTCTCCAACAGTACAGAAAAGGGAAACACATCTCTCTCAACATTTCTATAAAGTTTATCACCTCACTTGGAAATGTTTTGAAATGGTCAGAGCATAACTTCACTATCAGAAGCAAAGGAAGGGCATGCACTGCCTCCTTTCACTATTTCTGGGAGCTGGGGGGCTTCTATTACTCTAGGACAGGCCCCCCGACCAGAGTTTGGTTAACAAGCACCTCCACGGGAGCAAGGCACATTACCCACTGAGGGCACCCAGACTCAGCTCTGTGCTGCTCTACGTATCAGAGAACTACAAGGGAAAGGGTGATTATTAAAGCAGAATAAATGGAAATTTCCCAGGACCTACCTTGTTTCTGGACACCAGTGATATCAGAGGCCAGAGTCTCCTGCAATCCTTGTTGGGTTTTTCTTTCCCTGTTCTGTTTAAAAGAACACCAAGAAAAGTCTTAAACTTTACTCCTACACTGCATGGCAATCTGAATGCTATTTGCTGGTGAACTGATTTCACATTAGCACTAGGGCCTGTCTTCTGACTGCCTAGATAGGTTCTGTATTTCTTTCCATTTCTTTCCATAGGACTGTCCTTTTTTCTTTTTCTTTTTGAGACTGAATCTTGCTCTGTTGCCAGGCTGCAGTGCAGTGGCGCCATCTCGGCTCACTGTAAGCTCCGCCTCCTGGGTTCACGCCATTCTCCTGCCTCAGCCTCCTGAGTAGCTGGGACTACAGGCGCCCGCCACCACGCCCGGCTAATTTTTTGTATTTTTAGTAGAGACATGGTTTCACCATGTTAGCCAGGATGGTCTTGATCTCCTGACCTCATGATCTGCCCACCTCGGCCTCCCAAAGTGCTGGAATTATAGGCATGAGCCACCGCGCCAGGCCAGGACTTCCCTTTTTTCATTTCAACATCCTAACTATTGTCCCTCTAAAACCGTAAGATTTAAAAGCCAAGAATAAATCAAGGTGGGTTTAACTTATCATCCCATGTTACTGAGTGCCTACTCAGTAACATGAGGTTTCAGAAATCAGGAGGACCTTAAATTGACCTTGGAGAAATGTATACTCTATGGAGCAAATGGACATAAACTAAGTCAAGACAGTATGATGGCCGGGCATGGTGACTCATGCCTGTGTAATCGCAGCAATTTGGGAGGCTGAGACGCATGGATCATCCGAGGTCAGCAGTTCGAGATCAGCCTGGCCAACATGGTGAAACCCTGTCTCTACTAAAAATAGAAAAAATCAGCCAGGCGTGGTGGTGGGCACCTTTAATCTCAGCTACTCAGGAGGCTGAGGCAGGAGAATCGCTTGAACCCAGGAGGCAGAGTGAGCCAAGGTCGTGCCATTGCACTCCAGCCTGGGAGACAGAGCGAGACTCTGTCTCGGGAAAAAAAAAAAAAAAGAGTGTGATAAGACCAACGAATCCGTATAGAGTGCTGTGGTTGCTGAAAGGACATTAATGGAGCAGGTGGCGTTAGTCAAGGAAGGCTTCACAGGGGAAGTGATATTTGAATGGAGTCTTCATAGATGGATGGATGGATGAGTGGGATGTTGTCATAACGGGGGTGAGGAGATGGTCAGTCACAGCAGGGCATTCCAGACAGGGACATGATGTATGAGGGCACAGTGCCATTAAAGAATAAATAGGATCAGCATGGCTAGAGCCAGGCATGGTAGAAACATGACTGTGGCATTAGCAGCTAGCATAATATAACACAATCTTATTATTTCTCCATGTGCTGCTCCTTTATATAAATTTCTTTGTACTCTGAAGAGGACATTTTACAACCTGATTCCAGGCCCACAACATTTTCCAGTAAACACCCTGATAATCAGAAATACGATTATTATATTTTCTTTGGGAATCTCTGCCACTGGCTACTACTCTCTTCACCCAGTCTGAACCTAGGGGCTTTACCCAGCAATGATGGAGCTCCTCAAGCTGTTTTGCTGGTGAAGAGTTCTTTTTTTCTTTCTTTTGGGTGTGCAGTTCTGTGAATTTTTTTCCCATTTTTTAAAATTTATTTTTTATTTCAATAGGTTTTTGGGGAGCAGGTGGTGTCTGGTTACATGAATAAGTTTTTTTAGTGATGATTTCTGAGATTTTGGTGCACCCATCACCCAAGTAGTGTACACTATACCCAACGTATAGTCTTATCTCTCACCCCCTTCCCACTCTTTCCCCCAAGCCCCCAAAGCCCATTGTATCATTCTTAAGCCTTTACGTTCCCATAGCTTAGCTCCCATGGCTAAGAGTTCTAGAGCAAGGGGCTGCAGACCGTAAAGGTAGGTTCTGGGAGGCAGAGGCATGGCAAGTCTCTAGAAAAGCTAGGACTAGCCCCCATCCTAAGAATAAACTTCCGGTTAGAATGGCAGCTATCTCTGAACTGAGCCTCTTCACAAACCGCTCAAATCCCAGACCACATGGGCAGCTACCTAAGTCATATTCCTATAAAAGCGACAGGGAACTCTGGGGAGGAAGGAGACCATTCTTACCTTTTCTATAGACGGTGGAGATGGAATTTAGAGGGCCAAGCTCTGGTTTCTGGCTTGAGGGAATGATTCTTACAAATTTAATGAAACTATGGTTCGGGGCTTTAATCCTGCTGCATACAGTAGCCCTAATGAAAGCATCTATTAAGGGTGGTAGGAGGAACAAGAGGGCAAAGGCCCTGGGACAGAGGTACAGCCTACCTCTGAACCAGGGAAGAGTCCCCTCATAAGACAGTGTAGCCTTTTTGTGATCTCCCAAAATTTTGAGAGATGTCTTCTCAAGAAAAAGTCATAAGGGAGGAAAAACATTATAGCTGGAATTCAGACTGAAGGTATCATCTGGGACCTCCATCAGAACATAATACTCTGAAAACCTGATGCAAGACTGTCCTTTGCATGTTCAGGGCCAGATCTGTTTAGAAGTGCAGTTCAAGCAGATATAGCAAAACAACAACAACAACAAAATGCGACGTGCAGTTAGTCTGTTTCATTTCTGGGTCATTCATCTGCTCCCTCCCATATTTTTATCCTTCCAAAGTCTGGATCTCTAGATCTGGGACCTGAAGTAACAAAGGCAAGGGGGTTCTGCTCTTCCTTCCCATTCTCCCTAAACACTTCTTATGAAACAGAGGTACGTGTTGTATTCTTCTAAGCTTTCCCCACACAGGCTCCCAATGTGTTCAGACATGCACATGCACAGTGACTGTGATTCTACACCATAACTCCCTGCAAAGAGGGCAGAACATATTAAGCAATGGACCATAGGAGCAAATTCAATTTTTCCAGCTCAAGTGACTTATACTGAGAGTCACTGTGATCACTAATTTAGGAGAAATCATCTTTCTGGGAACAGGGTCCATGATGGGCCTTGAGTCAAAATCAATAAACATGTTCCTTTTACTAGAGTTTTTTCTAAATCCAGAATCAGGTTGAAAAGGTAATTATGTTGAGTAAGAAGCTGTGGGTACTGTTCTTGAGGGAGATGATGTGTCAAACTAAGAATAGGAAGATATGAAGTTAGAGAGCGAGGAAAATGTTCCTTTAATAGTAATTATCTTGGTTGTATAAAGTGTTTTTGTTCTCCAGAGCTTCAAGTACTCCTCATGTACTTTCTCATTTCTTTTTCTTACCATCCTAAAGGATGGGAGGCATAGAAGGGGTTGACCATCTGCCCAAAATCACTCAGTGGGCCAGCTGGCCACAGCACAACTGGGGCCCTGGACTCTGCCCCCGCACACAGAGGCAGAGGTATAAATCCCCAAAGATACACTCCTTCCCCAACTAAATTACAAGCTCCTAGAAAAAAGAAATCAGGGTTTACATATGTTTGTGTATGCCCCAGCACCCAACACAATGCCTTATGAGCAGGAGACAGAACAATCCCTTAGAAATGAAAGTAACTTAATTTTTCTACTTAAAAATGTTTTAGAGAAGTCCTGTGATCTTGAAGGTAGTCTCAAGGCTTTTCATGATCCAGTCCATTCTGACTTTTCCAGTAACATTTCTCAGCACTGGACTTCAAGCTACTCTGGGAATCCTTCCCTCCTGGCCACTTTATGCTCCCTTTGTATCCTGTGCTTCCTTCTACCCCTGCACATGGCACATCTATCAGTAATTGTCTACCTAGCTGTACACTGCTGGTGTATCCCTGGTACTTGGCACATAGTAGACACTCAAAGAAAATTTGTTGAATGCATCCTGGGCAACATGGCAAAACTCCATCTCTACAAAAAATACAAAAATTAGTCAGGTGTGGTGACACATGCCAGTAGTCCTAGCTACTCCAGAGGCTGAAATGAGAGGATTGCTTGAGCCTGAGAGGTAGAGGTTGCAGTGAGCCGAGATTGCACCACTGCACTCCAGCCTGGGCAACAGAGTGTGACCCTGTCTCAAAAAAGAAAAAAAAAATTGTTGAATGAATGCATATGTAAATGTTTACTTGATAACTGCTCATGTTATGGGTCCTGGAAAGGTGAAGAAAGTGAGTTGTTTGTGTTTGGATACTTAGGGTCAGAGCAACTTTGAAGACATAGAGAAAAACAGGAAGGATCTTTAAGGCATGGATACCAGCTAACAGCTATTTAAAGAGGGGAGGAAAAGAAAAAGGTCACTATTTTAGAGAATACATAGAAAAGAAGTCCTAAAATGGAGGAGGGGTACCAGATATATGAATATCTAAATGGGAAACATACCCCATAAATGAAATCTAATTCCATCAGGGGCCAACCCTTCACTGCTCTAGAAGTTTTCTCTTACCAGTTATCAGTGCTGATACATGCCTAGCTCATTTGTTAAAACTAGATGTTCCTAGACTCAGACCCCAGTATAGATGAAGGCGAAAAGTTTCCTAAAGGGAAAATTCTATACTGGATTCCACCTCAATCCTATATAGACATATTTTCTTATTTCAACTGCAGAGTACAAGTAGCTTTTTAAGCTGAAAAGAGAGGATTTTTTTTTTTTTTTTTTTTTTTTGAGTCTCGCTCTGTCACCCAGGCTACAGTGCAGTGGTGCAATCTCGGCTCACTGCCAGTTCTGCCTCCTGGGTTCACGCCATTCTCCTGCCTCAGCCTCCCCAGCAACTGGGACTACAGGCACCTGCCGCCACGCCTGGCTAATGTTCTGTATTTTTTTTTTAGTAGAGACAGGGTTTCACCGTCTTAGCCAGGATGGTCTCGATCTCCTGACCTCGTGATCCACCGGCCTCGGCCTCCCAAAGTGCTAGGATTACAGGCATCAGCCACCGTGCCTGGTCTTTTTTTTTTTTTTTTTTTGAGATGGAGTCTCACTCTGTTGCCAGGCTGGAGTGAAGTGGCACGACCTTGGCTCACTGCAACCTCCGCCTCCTGGGTTCAAGTGATTCTCCTGCCTCAGCCTCCCGAGTAGCTGGGATTATAGGCGTTCACCACCACACTTGGCTAATAGTTTGTATTTTTAGTAGAGACTGGGTCTCACCAGGTTGGCCAGCCTGGTCTTGAACTCCTGACTTCAGGTGATTCGCCCGCCTCAGCCTCCCAAAGTGCTGGGATTACAGGCATGAGTCACCGTACCAGGCAAAGAGAGGACTTTTTAACAAAAAGATTCATGGATGCGTGTTATTATGCAGCCACTTTGGGATGTGCTGTGGCAAGGGCATAATAGTTGAATGTTATTCTGCAGACGGTGAAACCCAAGAATGAGTTCAGTCAATTCAATCTGCATGAAAAACCAAGATGTGCTGGTAACCGGAATCCCGACTTGTAACAGAACAGGAATAGCTGACAGCCTCTAAGCCTCCATTTTAGTACTTACTCTCCTGGTTTCCATAGGGGGCTTCTTTTTGCTGGAGCCTTGGCTGGAAGTCCCTATCTTGGCCCTGAGGCGGGGGAAAAATATGCAGGGAATGTTACTGGCAGAGGCAATATCACTACATTCAAGCAAATGTGGCCCAAATGAATATTTCAGCAGGTTGGCTATTTTTATACCACTCCTGGCCGGCAGAATAAATTGGGTGGCCAAATTTTCTTTGGGTGCTGCTTTACTTCACAGCAGAATCCCAGTTTCAGACACTTAGGGATCTGGGGTTTGAGAAAGTGAAAATGTGACTGACAGCAGGTATCAGATTTTGAAACACTTGACTGTGCATCAAAACCCAGAGAAAGGGAAGATCTGAGACCTCACTTACATGGAAAATTCAGTCGAATGGAACACAACAAAGCTTCATACCTCCAAGTACCCTCACGTTCCACCTGGCTTGAAAAGGAGCTCCCTATCTCTTCATCTACATGTGCATCTGGAGAGCATGGGGTCAGCTTCTTAGTCTACCTTACTTCTCCTATATGTCTAGGGATCCACAGTGTCCCAGGAAAAGGGTAGCTCTTCTCTGTGGGCCTAGGGTGGAAGCATCTTGGGCTACGAAACAAACCACACTTTGGATTATTCCAGCAGCATTCTTATTAGCTTTCTAGGGTGCTAATAAGAATGACTGAATTGTCTTACTGACTCATTTTGTCGCTGATAGAGAACTGAAAGAAGAACATAAGTAGCCTCCACAGTAACAATATGTTAGGGATGGCTCAACATTCCCCCTAATATCACAGTACCCCACCCAATGATTGATACATACCCTCTTGCAAACATTTACATTTTAGTCTGGACTGCCTCTTAAGGTTCCAAAAGCTAACTGCTCACTGGGTAAAATAGAATTATATTTTATTTGTTCTTATTCTTTCAAGAGTTTCCCTATGTTTTTGTATAATATTTTGAGACTTCGTAAGTCTTTTGCCTTCTGGTGATATTACCATAGTAAGTATTATTGAATGTGCTCAATTCAATTGTTTAGATCGGGCTGTATTTCTTCTCAGCCTTCATCTTGCGAAGAAAAATCATACTTTGCTGAAAAAGGGACTATGTTCAAATTATATTGTAAATATTAACTTGCTCCCTTTCCTTAGTCCACCCACTGGAATAGGCAGATACTGATGAAGTCCTGAAAAAGAAAGTGACTTGCCCAAGGACAGGATCAACCAATGGTAATAGCTGGCAAAGCCTAATTAGGATGAAGGAGCGAGACTGTCTCCCCACACCACTGACCTGTCCAGCCCTGGCCTGCTGGGGGAGCTGGGCTCGTCCATGTGTTTTCGTTTCCTCATCACAGCTCCTACTGCTTTCTTCTCAGCTGGGACCTTCAGAGAGGAAGCAGATGCCTGTGACTCCTCCTTTCCAGAGTTGCTCCCAGTTCATGAAGGCACAGTGAAGAAAACTCCCCATTCTTAAACTGCCAAAGGCAACTTTTAACACCAGCTTTCCAAGTCAGAATAGACATTCTGTTACAGACATGGTCTCAGAAATCTAGCCAAGGGGGAAAATACTGTCTTATGTTTACAATTCTGATTGGATCTGGGCAGCAACTGAGGGGCAAAGTAAGAGGAAGAGGCAAGAGCAGGACTTTTTGGACAAAAGAAGGTGATAAAGGCAATTTTCATTTTGTACAGAAAAGGCAAACTTACCAACCCAAGAGGACTGTCACTCATTGGTTTCCCTACAATACGAAATTTGAGTGTCATAATAAAATAATACTTTTTTTTTTTTGGAGATTAAGTTGCCCAGACTGGAGTGCAGTGGTGTGATCTCGGCTCACTGCAACCTCCGCCTCTTGAGTTCAAGCGATTCTCCTCCCTCAGCCTCCCAAGTAGCTGGGACTACAGGCATGTGTCACCACACCTGGCTAATTTTTGCATTTTTAGTAGAGAGGGGGGTTTCACCACGTTGGCCAGGCTGGTGTCAAACTCCTGACCTCGGGTGATCCACCTGCCTTGGCCTCCCAAAGTGAGCCACCAGGCCTAACCATGATGCTGTTTTACCTGGATTTCTGGCTACTATTTATTTCTTGGAACTGATCCTAGACAAAGACTCCTCATGTGCCCTTCTCCCTTCTACCTGGTACCATTTTCCCTAAAAATAGTGTCTTCAAACTCTCTTCCTCCCTTGTTTCAGAATGACTATAATCTATAAGTTAGAAGGGGTTTGAAAAGGGAGGGGACGATTCTTACTACAAAAGAAAAAAGTAGAACTTCAGCTACCTGTGACAAATGAAAAGGGGAGATATTTTGAGGCAAGGCCTTTGCACCCCTTTTCCTTTTTTCTTTTTTGAGACCTGATGGTGCAATATAGTGAGACCCTGTCTCTACTAAAAAAAAAAAAAAAAAAAAAAAAAATAAAATTAGCCGGAGATGGTCGCACATGCCTGTAATTCCAGCTACTTGGGAGGCTGAGGGAGGAGGAACACTTGAGCCCAGGAGTTAGAGGTTACGGTGAACTACGATCACACCACTGTACTCCAGCCTAGGTAACAGAGTGAGACTCTGTCTAAATAAAAATAAAATTGGGAGATACCTTTAAGACAGCTCTAAAGTGAAAATCATGGAATTTACTCTAATGGAAGGGTTTATATAATACTTATCTTTCATTCAGTGATTAAGTCAGGCTTTGTACTTTTCATCTACTATTATTTATTTAATCCTTTTAACAACTCAATGATATAGGTAGTAATATTATACTTCACAATTTCACAAGGGAGGCACAGAGAGATTAATTTATCTAACTTCACACAGCTGTTAAGTGGCAGGGCCACCAGTATTTGAACTAGTCAATCTGGCCTGGAGCACATGATCCTGACCTGTGCACTGTATGGCTGGAGCCCAATCTGGTAGCCCATTTCACCATATCCAGCTGGCACTGCTAAACCATTTTCTTCTCTGCCATTCACATTCACATCATTCCACTTACCAGGTGACAGGTTTTCATGGAACCATTTCATCTCCACGTATAGAGTCAAAACAAATGGGTAGGGGATCAAGATAATTTCTCCATGTTTGAATTTCAGGTGGGAAACTCTCTCCCATTTGCTTTTATCTGGAAAATGATGCTAAGGAGTAAGGAAAGATGCCAGTATGCATTCCTAAGTACTATTTTAGGGAGAAACTCTCTCTCCTTCCCCTGACCTACCCTCCAAACTGCCTATGGTTTTGCTACTTTCATTTGAGTCTAAAATGTGGGCCGTAGCTCATTTCCAGCCAGAAAAGAAAGGATAGGCTGGGCGCGGTGGCTCACGGCTGTAATCCCAGCACTTTGGGAGGCGGAGGCGGGCGGATTACCTGAGGTCAGGAGTTCAAGACCAGTCTGGCCAACATGGTGAAACACTGCCTCTACTAAAAATACCAAAATTAGCCAGGCGTGATGGCACGTACCTGTAATCCCAGCTACTCGAGAGGCTGAGGCAGGAGAATCGCTTGAACCTGGGAGGCTGAGGTTGCAGTGCGCCAAGATCACACCATTGCACTCCAGCCTGGGCAACAGAG
>NW_012104587.1:3895875-3901966 GCF_000951045.1 Mandrillus leucophaeus
TGGTCTCGATCTCCTGACCTCGTGATCCGCCCGCCTCGGCCTCCCAAAGTGCTGGGATTACAGGCGTGAGCCACCGCGCCCGGCCTCTTTTTTTTTTTTTTGAGAGAGCCTTGCTTTGTGGCCCAGGCTGAAGTGCAGTTGCATGATCTCTGCTCACTGCAATCTCTGCCTCCTGGGCTCAAGTGATCCTCCCACCTCAACCTCCCCAGTAGCTGGGACTAAAGGCGTGCACCACCACACCCGTCTAATTTTTTTATTTTTTATAGAGATGTGGTTTCACCATGTTGCCCAGGATGGTCTTGAACTCCTAGGCTCAGGAGTTTCTTTTTTTTTTTTTTTTTTTTTTGGAGACAAGGTTTCACTCTGTCGCCTAGGCTAGAGTGCAGTGACGCAATCATAGCTCACTATGCTCTGCCCTCCTTGGTCTCCCAAAGTGCTGGGATTACAGGCGTGAGCCACTGCACCCATCCTACTTCTCCGTTTCTACACTTTTGCATAGAAAGGGAATTTCTCTTCCTGAAATGCCCTTTCCACCCATCAGCACTTGTCCAAATTCAACTATCCTTTAAGGCATAGTTCAAAAGTCATCTCCCCCAGAAAGCTTTCCCTGATTTACCAAGTTGTAATTAACTGTTAGTATCAAACTGAACAGTAGTTAGCCTGGAGTCTTTACTACATTCCACATACAAATGTTTTATATTCCTTACTGTGAGATCTACTTGAAGTAGAATATACACCTGATTTATCTTAGTATCCCTCCTATGGTGTCTACTATCGTGAATAACGCACAACAAGTCTTCACTAAATGTACATTGAATGAATGAACAACACTGGTATTTACTGATATATAGTATTTTGCTTTTGTTTAAGTCAAACTTTTTTTCCCATTCACTTTAAATTTGAATCGATTAGTCCCTAATTAAGCTAATGCTTATTAGTCTACACTAATTAATTTGGCATCATAAAGACTACTAAATTTCTATGGGGAAAAAGTCTCAATTTCAGTCCCAGGCTTGTCATTTCACCCTAAGCTTCAGTGTTCTCATGTTTGGGTTCAAAGAAGATAGAAACTGTGGCCAGCACAGTGGCTCATGCCTGTCATCCCAGCACTCTGGGAGGACAAGGCAGGTGGATTGCTTGAGCCCAGGAGTTCGAGACTGGCCTAGGCAACATGGCAAAACTCCATCTCTCCAAAAATACAAAAATGAGTTGGGTGTGGTGGCACACGCCAGTAGTCGTAGCTACTCGGGAGGCTGAGGTGGGAGGGTCACCTGAACCTGGGAGATCAAGGCTGCAGTGAGCTATGATTGCATCACGGCACTCTAGCCTAGCAACAGAGTGAAACCTTGTCTCAAAAAAAAAAAAAAAAAAGAAATTGTGTCTTATCTTTGTATTGTCCATAGTAGCACAGTGTCTAGCTTATAATTACACTGGCTAATATTTATTGAGTAATTACTATGGGAAGTGTTTCTGTTTTTTGTTTTTTTTGAGACAGAATCTCATTATGTCACCCATGCTGGAGTGCGGTGGCACAATCTTGGCTCATTGCAACCTCCACCTCCTGAGTTCAAGCAGTGCTCGTGCCTCAGCCTCCCAAGTAGCTAGGATTATAGGCACGCACCACCACGCCCAGCTATTTTTTTGTATTTTTAGTAGAAATGGGGTTTCGCCATGTTGCCCAGGCTGGTGTCGAACACCTGAGCTCAGGCAATCTGCCGACCTTGGCCTCCCGAAGTGCTAGGATTACAGGCATGAGCGACCACGCCCAGCCTTTTGTTTGTTTTTGAGATGAAGTTTTGTTCTTCTGCCCAGACTGGAGTATGGAGTGCAATGGCATGATCTCCGCTCACTGCAACCTCTGCCTTCCGGGTTCAAGCGATTCTCCTGCCTCAGTCTCCCAAGTAGCTGGGATTACAGGTACCTGCCACCACACCTGACTAACTTTTATATTTTTGGTATAGATGGGGTTTCACTATGTTGGCCAGGCTGGTCACGAACTCCTAACCTCAGGTGATCCTCCTGCCTTGGCCTCCTAAAGCGCTGGGATGACAGGCGTGAGCCACCAAGCCCGGCCGTGTTTTCATACATATTAATTAATTTAACTCTCACAAAACCCCTGTGAGATAGGCAATTCTGTTATTCCCATTTTATAGACGAGGAAACAGACAAAGAGAAGTGAAAAAATGTAGTCTAGATTACATAACTAGAAATAGCGGGGCCAAGATCTGAACCAAGGTAGTAGGGTTCCAGAGCTCCTAGTCTTAACCCATAGGCTATCCTGCTTCTCAGTAAATGTTTTCCGGGGTTTTTTTGAGATGGAGTCTCACTCTGTTGTCCAGGCTGGAGTGCAGTGGTGCGATCTTGGCTCACTGCAACCTCCGCCTCCGAGGTTCAAGCAATTCTCCTGCCTCAGTCTCCTGAGTAGCTTGGACTACAGATACGTGCCACCACACCCAGCTAATTTTTGTATTTTTAGTAGAGATGGGGTTTTGCCATGTTGGCCAGGCTGGTCTTAAACTCCTGACTCCAGGTGATCCACCTGCCTTGGCCTCCCAAAGTGCTGGGATTAAAGGTGTGAGCCACAGTGCCCGGCTTCAGTGTTTTCTAAATGACCAAAACAGAATGATAACATCTGACCCCAAACTAGTGAGTATAAGAGAAAGACGCATATGCATATCAAATGCATCTTGGAAATATGACATATGGTGAATGTAAATGCTCTCAAGCTACTAATTATTGAGCTACTGTGTGGCAGGCATTGCAGACATCTATTTCTAATCCTCAGTCTTGAAACAGGCCTTCTTTATTAACCCCATTTGACAGGTAAGGAAACAGACTCAGAGAGGGTAGGTAATTTGCCCAAAGTCAAATTGTGAATGGCAGAACACTTCCCATAGTAATTACTCAATAAATATTAGCTATTATAATTAGAAGCTAGACACTATCCTAGTATGGACACTTCAAATCCAGGTTTGATTGGCTCTAAAGTCTGTATTCCCTCCTCTCTGTTACGCTTCCATGAGCTTTTCACTGCTCAGGTTAACTGAAACAAAGTGAAATAAAGCCTACTCTGCCCATAATTAAAATAGGTAGAACAGCCGGGCGCAGTGGCTCACACCTGTAATCCCAACACTTTGGGAGACTGAGGTGGGTGAATCATGAGGTCAAGAGATCAAGACCATCCTGGCCAACATGGTGAAACCCCATCTCTACTAACAATACAAAAATTAGCTGGGCGTGGTGGTGCACGCTGGTAGTCCCAGCTACTTGGGAGGCTGAGGCAGGAGAATCACTGGAACCCGGGAGGTGGAGGTTGCAGTGAGCCGAAATCGCGCCACTGCACTCCAGCCTGGTGACAGAGCAAAACTCCATCTCAAACAAAAACAAAAACCAGGTAGAACATTTTCTTGGTCCTATGTTAAAATAACTCATTCATAATGATGTCCTTGAGGGTCCTGCAAGATCCTAATGTATCTTTTAACACTTAGCCAAAGAGGTACCTTCTTAAGGGTATGACTCAGTTTTGGTTTCACAGAGTTTTGTGTTTAAGTGTATTTAATTGCTTTGAAATGTGGAGGCATATGTCTTAAGAAATCACAATAGTCACAAATCACTGAATTGTGAAGTCAGAAGAGGAAAAGCTAGTTTAAACCTCTCATTTTCCAAATGAGGCAATTAAGATCCAAGTTGATATATGATTTGCCAACGGTCACATAGCTAATTGGTGGCTACGCCAGAACTGGAATCCAGGGCCAAACCCGAGAACTCTAACTCCTTGTCCATTGTTTTCACCAATTTGTAAAGCTGACCACCTGCTCAGTCTTCTTTCTGTAGAAAAACCTAAAGCTAGAGGAACTGGGTAGAAAGGAATGAAAATGAAGTCGGAATAAGGCAATTGCAAATGTTTCCAATTAAAATGAATACACAGCAGCCTTGTCTGTGTATTTACAGTCGAGTTTCCTGAACGTCAAGTACCAGGCAGTGGTTGGGATGGTGGGTTTCCCAGAGCCCTGGAAGGAGGTAGTCCTTCGGAATCTTTCTCTATGCCAGCTGCCACAAAAGAGAGCTGCCCAAGGCTGGAAACTCTGGTGAAAACAAAAAGCTCTCAGCCTCAAAGGTGCTGACACTTCAACTAGGAAAACTGAGAAAGAATACAGGCTTTAAATTTCCCTGGAAAAACAGTAAAGTTCCTCTGCAAAGGAGATGTAGCAGGAAGAAGCCAAGTTATCAAGCGGAGGTTGTGACTCAGTTTGTAGGAAATAATTAAAACCTGAATGTGGATGCATCCTTAGCTTAAAGAGTCACTTTTCCAGAAGTCGTATGCTTCTTTCCCTACCTCCAGCTCCTGGATGATGACCTCCTTATTTTCTATCTCTTCTCCTCTAGAAGGTAAACAAACAAGAGACAAGTAAGACATGAAGGAAAGCTCTGGAGAGAGTAGACATTACTAGAGTAAAAATGACACTTCCACTGTGCTAAAGAAGCATAAGTCAAACTGTGTGTGCTGATCCAGTCCTCATGGGGAAGAAGTGATCACCTAGGTGGTGTGGTCTGAACATTGGTACAGAATGACTTCTCGACCTGCCAAGACCTGAAATTCCCACTGTGAAAGTTAATCATTTGTTAGAGCACTTGTACTTTAAGTGTGCTTTGGGGACCCTTAAGGGTCTTGAAGACCCTTTCAATGGATCTTCAAGGGTAAAACTATTTTCATAATAATACTAAGGTGTTATTTGCCTTTCTCACTGTGTTAATATTTGTAACCATGATTGCAAAAGCAATGGTGGGCAAAATTGCCAGTGCCTTAGCACAAATCTAGCCAGTTGCACTAGGCTGTACTATCAGTCAAAGTAATCTTTACTGCTGCACAGGAAAAAAAAAAAAATCCAGTTTCACTGAATATCCTTGAGGAAGCAGGAAAAAAAAAGCAACCATTTTATAAAATCTCAATCTTTAACTACATATCTTTTTAAATGTTATGTGATAAAACACAAAGTATGCATAAAGCGCTTCTGCTGCATACCAAAATATGATGGTTATTTTAGGGAAACTTACATGTGTGACTGTTTAAGCTGCAAACTGAACTGTCTGCTTTTCTTCATGGAATATTTTACTTGAATGATCAGCTAACAGACAAACTATGGTTGTTATTCATACTTGGAAGTTTGACAGACACTTTCTTAAAAATGAATAAAATAGGCATGTCAACTCAAGGAAAAGAACTGACAATACTTGTTGTCAACAATAAATTTTGGGCTTTCAAGTGAAAATTTAAATTTTGGAAAGTTTCCGTCCACCATTCTGAGTTTGACAGTTTCCAAATACGTCAACACTTTTAAGATTGTAGTGATACTAACAAATATTTTTCGATACTGTATAATGAAATGTATCAATATTTGGAGGATGTGCATAATTCAGTGAACCAAAATGTTCCAAACCACCAATGAAACATCACGTTACAAATCATCCCAGGTCAGGCCGGGGCTAGTGGCGCAATCATGGCTAACTGCAGCCTCAACTCCCTGGGCCAATGGATCCTCCTGCCTCAGCCTTCCAAGCAGCTGGGATCACAGGTGCAAACCACCATGTCCACCTAATTTCTTTTATTTTTTGTAGCAATGGGGTCTCACTTTGTTGCCCAGGCTGATCTCAAACTCCTATGCTGAAGCGATCCTCCCATTTGAGCCTCCTAAAGTACTGGGATTACAAGAGTGAGCCACTGCACCTACCCAAAAGTTCCCTTCTATTTCTAGTTTATAGTTTTGCTTTGTTTTGAGACAGAGTCTCGCTCTGTTGCACAGGCTGGAGTGCAGTGGTACAATCTGCTCACTGCAGCCTCTGCCTCCTAGGTTGAACTGATTCTCCTGTCAGCCTCCCAAGTAGCTGGGACTACAGGTGTGCACCACCATGCTCAGCTAATTTTTGTATTTTTAGTACAGACAGGGTTTTACCATGCTGACCAGGCTGCTCTTGAACTCCTGACTTCAGGTGATCTGTCTGATTCGGCCTCCCAAAGTGCTGGTATTACAGGTGTGAGCCACGGCGCCCAGCTATGTGTGTGTGTGTGTGTGTTTTTTTTTTTTTTTTTTTT
>NW_012104587.1:3902026-3905533 GCF_000951045.1 Mandrillus leucophaeus
CGCCTCAGCCTCCCAAGTAGCTGAGACTACAGGCGCCCACCACCACGCCCGGCTAGTTTTTTGTATTTTTAGTAGAGACGGGGTTTCACCATGTTAGTCAGGATAGTCTCGATCTCCTGACCTCGTGATCCATCCGCCTCGGCCTCCCAAAGTGCTGGGATTACAGGCTTGAGCCACCGCGCCCGGCCGTGTGTGTGTTTTTAAATTGAGTGTTTTTATCATGAAAGGGTGAGGTGCTGGGTTTGATCAAATTCAGTACAGTGGCAAGATCTCGGCTCACTGCAACCTCCGCCTCCCGGGTTCAAGCGATTCTCCTGCCTCAGCCTCCTGAATAGCTGGGACTACAGGTGCATGCCACCACACCCAGCTACTTTTTTGTAATTTTAGTATAGATGGGGTTTTGCCATGTTGGCCAGGCTGGTCTTGAACTCCTAACCTCAAGTCATCTATTCACCTCGGCCTGCCAAAGTGCTGGGATTACAGGTGTGAGCTACTGCTCCCAGCCTGATTGTTTTTACATGCTGAAACCACCCTGGTACCCCTGGGGTAAATCCCAGGAATGTAAATAATGCCAATCTTCTCAATTTTTAAATATAATTTTATTTTACTTATTTATTTTTGAGATGGAGGTTAACTCTGTCGGGCAGTCTGGAGTGCAGTGGCATGATCTCAGCTCACTGCAACCTCCAACTCCCGGCTTCAAGTGATTCTCGTGCCTCAGCCTCCTGAGTAGCTGATATTACAGGCGTGACCCATCATGCCCGCCCGGTTCACTAAATATAACTTTAATAATATCATATTTGTTACATATATTATTCTTAAATTAATAAACTTTTAAATTTTTGCTTTTTTTTTTTTTTTTTTTTTTGAGACAGAGTTTCACACTGTTGCTTGGGCTGGAGTGCAGTGCGCCTGCCCATCTCTGCTCACTGCAACCTCCATCTCCCGAGTTCAAGCGATTTTCCTGCCTCAGCCTCCTGGTTAGCTGGGATTATAGGCGCCTGCCACTACACTCAGCTAATTTTTTGTATTTTTAGTAGAGACAGGGTTTCACCATGTTGGCCAGGCTGGTCTCAAACTCCTGACCTCATGATTCACCTGCCTCGGTCTCCTAAAGTGCTGGGATTACAGGCCTGAGCCAGTGCACCCGGCCAAATTTTTGCTTTAATTTTTATGACAAATATTGACAGATTAATCAAAAGCTCTTTGGGGTCCTTAATAATTTTAAAGAGTGCAAGTTGGGTGCAGGTGCCTCATGCCTGGAATCCCAACACTTTGGAAAGCTGAGGAGGGAGGATCCCTTGGGCCCAGGAGTTTGAGACCAGCCTGAGCAACATAGTGAGACTTCATTTCTACCAAAAGTATTTTAAAATTAGCCTGGTGTGGTGGCACTATGCCTGTAGTCCTAGCTTCTCTGGAGGCTGACCCTTAAGCCCAGCAGGTCAAGGCTGCGGTGATCATACAACTACATGTGAAACCCTGTCTTCGGAAAAAAAAAAAAAGAAATAAAGAAAAATTGCAAGGGAGTCCTGAGATGGAAAAAAAAATTTTTTTTTGAGACAGAGTCTCACTCTGTGGCCCAGACTGGAGTGCAGTGGCACAATCTCAGCTCACTGCAACCTCCGTCTTCCAGGTTCAAGCGATTCTCCTGCCTCAGCCTCCCACCACCATGCCTGGCTAATTTTTGTATTTTTAGTAGAGACGGTGTTTCACCATGTTGGCCAGGCTGGTCTTGAACTCCTGACCTCAAGTGATACATCCACCTCAGCCTCCCAAAGTGCTGGGATTATAGCCATGAGCCACTATGCCCGGCCCTGAGATGTAAAATTTTGAGAAACACTGCTTCAAAGATATGTTGTCCTAGGCTGGGTGTGGTGGCTCACACCTATAATCCCAACACTTGGGGAGGCAGAGGTGAGAGGATTGCTTGAGGTCAGGGGTTTGAGACTAGCCTAGACAACATAGAGATCTGCTTCTCTTTAAAAAAAAAAAAAGGTTGTCCCTAATTTAGAAACTCATATGAATAATATATATACTGGGAAAGACAGTCCTGCAAGATGCTACTTTACCAGTCTCCTGAGCTGGGTGAAGGTAGAGAAGAGGTGACCTAGTCTCCTGAACCGGGTGAAGATAGAGAAGAGGAGACCTGTGGGAATGCACGAGCACTAACTGGTGTTTACATAGGCTACCCTCCGACTTTTGAAATTACCTGATACTGTTCCCATATCTGATTTTGAATTTATACACATTGGGTCCTGCATGAAGAAATCTCGTCTCTGGAAATGGGTAGGTAAAGGGTTTTAAACTCATTGCTCCCAAACGATAGCCTAAATAAAATAGAAATATTAGATAATTACTAAAAAGCTAATGATTATTCCTTATTTACAGGAAAGGGAACCCGCCCAATCTGTAACATCTCTTCATGAGTAAAACGTCCAACACTCATCACTATTGCCTATGAACCAAGATCATCACCTGGAGCATTCTCCTACCTGCATGGGGAAAATACAGTGTGTTGGGATAATCTTTATGCTTGCAGTTAAAAGCCCAGAATTCAAGTTTGATCATTTATGGCTTTCTGTAAATCATTTCTCTTCGAGAAGACTAATGATACTAGTATCTGCCCTGATGACTCACAGTCTTTGTTAGAATTAAATGTTTCTCCCAAGTATCTATTGAATCTGTTCTTCTCTCCCATCTCCACTTTCACTGGAATCTTAGTGGATACATAGAGGGCTCAAGTTAAATAATGACACAATCCAAAGGATACACCAATTACAGGCCAATTAGGAGGATGTTTGCTATCAATTTTAGATGAAATTAAGATATTACTACAACTTCCTGCCACAATCAATGTAGCAAATAAGGGTGTACACTAATGTTTTTGAGTGGCACCAAAGAATGGCTTATTTTCTAGATCTATCAATTACTCTTCCTCTCCCCTACTTGTGAGGCTTCCCTGTGTCCCAAGAGTGCCTACTATACCCCAGCACTTTTTGTTTTATTTCTCCTGTTCTAAAATCTCTGTCCACTTAAGGTCCTCTCTGTGGGAAGTTAAGGAAAGGAAAGAGATGGGAAAAATAAAAATAAATAATTAGAGGAGATCCAGAGTTCCTAATGATCAAAACTAGTTATATTCATTAGTACAAGTATACAAATATACATGGTATTGCTTTCAGAGGCAGCTGAGATGGAGTCAACAGAACAGGCCCAAAATAAGGAGAATTTGAGTTTGAATCTCATTTCAATGTCCCTAATTTCTCTAAGCCTTGGTTTTCTTTCTTACACAATAACAACTCTCAATAACAACTTTTGCCATGCCCTATTCTAAATTTAATCTCAATCCTCACAACAAGCCTATAAGTCTAAATTTGATAGGTGAGGAAATTGAGGCACTGAGGGATGAAGTAAACTGCCCATAGCTATATGAATGTTGGAATTTGAATTTATTTATTTTATTTATTTATTTATTTTTTGAGACAGAGTCTCGCTCTCTCACCCAGGCTG
>NW_012104587.1:3905715-3906995 GCF_000951045.1 Mandrillus leucophaeus
TTTTTTGTATTTTTAGTAGAGACGGGGTTTCACCGTGTTAGCCAGGATGGTCTCGATCTCCTGACCTCGTGAAACGCCCGCCTTGGCCTCCCAAAGTGCTGGGATTACAGGCGTGAGCCACTGAGCCTGGCCGGAATTTGAATTTAAACTAAGGCAATACAGATCCAGAATTGATATTCTTTTTTTTTTTTTTTTTTGAGATGGAGTCTCACTCTGTTGCCCAGGTTTGAGTGCAGTGACCGGATCTTGGCTCACTGCAAGCTCCGCCTCCCGGATTTACCCCATTCTCCTGCCTCAGCCTCCCGAGTAGCTGAGACTACAGGCGCCCGCCACCTCGCCTAGCTAGTTTTTTGTATTTTTTAGTAGAGCCGGGGTTTCACCGTGTCAGCCAGGATGGTCTCGATCTCCTGACCTCGTGATCCGCCCATCTCTGCCTCCCAAAGTGCTGGGATTACAGGCTTGAGCCACCGCGCCTGGCCCACAATTGATATTCTTAACCACTTTGCCAGTCTGCTTCCTGGGGTTATAAGGAGGAAAAAACAAGATAATAAACATAAAATCACTTTTTAAGTAGTAAAATATCATATACACATAAAGGACTATTTTCATTATGCTTTTCTCCATATTATTCTGATGCCATTTCTACTCAGCAGGGAAAACTCTTCTATGGTAGAAACTCTTCTATGGTAGAGTCACAAGTACTACGTGCCCAAAGAATGGAATTTCCCACAATTTCCAAAGTTCAAGTCTGGGGTTGCCAGTAAAGAGATACCCCAGTGTCTGATCTTGGCTGCTTGGGATTAGAATGACAGGAGATTGGAGCCAGAGCCCATGAGACTATTTAGACTAGAATTGCAGTCAAAAATGAAAAGAAATAGTTGTGCCAACTGCAAAGTCCCCAGAGGGGAAATAGTGATCATATCCTGAGAAAAAAACTGATGCCCCATGCCAAAGGCATGGCAGGAACCCAGGCTAGTTTTGATGTTTTAGTGCCAGATGACTCTTCTCAGTAGGCAGTGAGCCCACCGGTGAGACTCACATTACTGCCACAGAAATTTAACTCTTAATTCTTCTGAGGATTCTCTTTTTGTTTTTGTTTTTGATTTTTTTTGAGACAGGGTCTCACTCTGTCACCCAGGCTGGAATGCAGTGGTACGATCTCGGCTCACTGCAACTTCTGTCTCCCAGGTTCAAGTGATCCTCCTGCCTCAGCCTCCCAAGTAGCAGGGACTACAGGTGCATGCCACCATGCCCAGCTAATTTTTGTATTTTTAGTAGAG
>NW_012104587.1:3907500-3911506 GCF_000951045.1 Mandrillus leucophaeus
AGGACTACAGATGCATACCACCATGCCCAGCTAATTTTTAAAATTTTTGGAGACAGGGTCTCACTATGTTGCCCAGGCTGGTCTTGAACTCCTGGCCTCAAGTGATCCTCCTGCCTCTGCCTGCCAAAATGCTGGATTACAGGCATGAGCCACTGCCATCTGGCCAGGGGATTCTACTAGGATGCAGTAACTTGCCTCCCGCCCCACCCCCAACAGAGGGATGGGGCATCAGAGCAAAGGAAATAAAGGACATTTGCTCGAAATGACAGTCCAAAGAGGAAATTTCACGTGCTGTACCACAGCTGGCTGTCTGAAATAAAAAACAGCCCTCTTCTAGCTAGGGCCTGTTCCTGTTAATTGCTGGCTGCCCGATTCAGAAACAAACACCATACACTAATTATCTCATTTGAAAATAAAGATTAGACAGTGTATCCCAAACAACCACATAGGAGTAATGATTCAAATACTTCATGGGGTTATTTTCCAACATTGAGTACTGTGGCCATAGTGATACTATGTCCCAGTAACTATTATTAAGTTGATGAGATCTTGCATATGAAGGGTCAGACTCTCCTCACATTTTTAGGTGACCACAAATGATGGCTTTAAAACAAAGGAAGAAAACTTACAGGCAGTATGGGATAGTGCAAAAGACATAAGATTTGGAATTGGAGGACTAAGGCTTGAGTCCTGCTTCTGCCTCTATTAGTCATTAGTCCCTGAGCAAGTCACTTAACTTCTTCATTTCCTAGTTTCTATGTCTACAAATGGGGATTCCAACAACCCCTGTAATGTGGGGATTAAATGAGGTAATGCTGTAAGTAGCTACTTTGTAAATTCCAGAGTATTATATAAATATTAGCCATTATGATAGATTTGAAGAGTTTCTCCCTAATGCTTCACTAGAAAAGCAAATTCAAGGCCGGGCATGGTGGCTCACACCTGTAATCCCAGCACTTTGGGAGGCCGAGGTGGGCAGATCACTTGAGGTCAGGAGTTTGAGAGCTGTCCAGCCAATGTGGCGAAACCCCGTCTCTACTAAAAATATAAAAATTAGCCGAGTGTGGTGGCGGATACCTGCAATCCCAGCTACTTGGTAGGCTAAGGCATGAAAATCGCTTGAACCCAGGTTGTGGAGGTTGCAGTGAGCCCAGATCGTGCCACTGCACTCCAGCATGGGGGATAGAGTGAGACTCTATCTCAAAAAAAAAAAAAAAAAAAAAAAAAATTCAAGAGAGCAGTACTTTCCAGGAAATCAATTCTTGAGACAGAGAGCACACGCATGCAAAACTGATTAGCTTTAATCTCAATGCAAAATCTGACAAATTCCAACCAAGAACTTTTCCTTGAAAATACCCAAGAATTAGATGTAAATGACACATAGGGACTAATGCTTGAAGGAAAATTATTTTTCAAGGTTTTAGTAATTTGCTTCACATAAACATCTGGGTCAGTGCATAGAACCTGAGGCAGGGCCAAATGCTATATGAGAATAGTAATATTGACTACTGAGGCAGAAGGAGCTGATGATTTAGTACTCCGCTACTAAATATGTCTGGTGACAGTTGATAAGTCTTTCACAGTGTTGAGAAATAAAAGAGCTTCCATAGCATTTATTCAAAATACACTGACTAGGCTGGTAGCAGTGATTCACACCTGTAATCTCAGCACTTTGGGAGGCCGCAGCGGGCAGATCACCTGAGGTCAGGAGTTCCAGACCAGGCTGGCCAACATGGTGAAACCCCGTCTCTACTAAAAATACAAAAATTAGCCGGGCATGGTGGCAGGCGCCTGTCATCCCAGTTACTCGGGAGACTGAGGCAAGAGAATCGCTTGAACCTGGGGAGGTGGAGGCTGCGGTGAGCTGAGATTGCGCCCCTGCACTCCAGTCTGGGCAACAGAGAAAGACCCCATCTCAAGACCATTAATGAGTGTGGGTAACAAAATATAACAGGAAAATCTCACTGATGCTATGAATCCAACACCCATGTTTTAGAAATGAGGCTGTTCCTTCCACTTTTTTTTTTTTTTTTGAGACACAGTCTCACTCTATTGCCCAAGCTGGAGTGCAGTGGCATGATCTCAGCTCACTGCAACCTCTGCCTCTCAGGTTCAAGTGATTCTCCTGCCTCAGCCTCCCACATAACTGGGATTACAGGCATGTGCCACCACACCTGGCTAAGTTTTGTATTTTTTTTAGTAAAGATAGGATTTGACCAGGCTGGTCTTGAACTTCGGGCCTCAGTTGATCTACCTGCTTCAGCCTTCCAAAGTGCTGGGATTACAAGTGTGAGCCACTGCGCCTAGCCTCCTTCCACTTTCAAAAGTCCTTGGCTGGGCCAGGCACAGTGGCTCACACCTGTAATCCCAGCACTTTGGGAGGCCGAGGTGGGTGGATCACAAGGTCAGGAGACTGAGACTATCCTGGCTAACACGGTGAAACCCCGTCTCTACTAAAAATACAAAAAATTAGCCAGGCGTGGTGGCGGGCACCTGTAGTCCCAGCTACTAGAGAGGCTGAGGCAGGAGAATGCCGTGAACCCAGGAGGCGGAGCTTGCAGTGAGCCGAGATTGCACCACTGCACTCCAGCCTGGGCGACAGTGTGAGACTCCGTCTCAAAAAAAAAAAAAAAAAAAAAGTCCTTGGCTGGTCTCAGAGGTCTGTCCACCTTTGCTGAAGCAGATTCATGAACACTTATACCTGGAAATGCCTTCCATTTTGGTGGGGATAAGAGGGAAGTGACTTCTCCAAAGAAGGAAATGATTTCACAAAGTCACATAATCCAGGATTAGCCCCTCAAGATTGTTGACTTCTTTGATACACGCGTTTTTCATTACAACATATCACTCGGTCAGTCATTTTACCAAACTGTAACCCTGGTCACGCTCACCACTCTACGTGACAAAGGCAATTCATTCTGGATACAAAGACATCAAAGCAAAATTTAATTTTTTTTTTTTTTTTGAGACAGAGTCTCGCTCTCTCACCCAGGCTGAAGTGCTGAAGTGCTGCAGTGCTGCAGTATGTCAGCTCACTGTAACCTCTGCCTCCGAGGTTCAAGCAATTCTCATGCCTTGGTGTCTCAATTTTCTGTAGAAAATTGCATCTCTATTTTCTGTAGAGATGGGGTTTTGCTCTGTTGCCAGGCTGGTCTCGAACTCCTGAGCTCAAGGGATCCACCCACTTCAGCCTCCCAAAGTGCTGGCATTACAGGTGTGAGCCACTGCACCTGGCCTAATGTAAGCTTTTTGATTAAAGTTTCTTAGAATTATAATTTTGTACATAAAGGGTTACATCCACATTTGTTTGTCATCAAGCTGTTATCTATTCTGTTTTCTCACCTTGCATGGTGATTAGGTGATTAGGATGATTAGTGAAATAATGCATGTATAATTGTTTTTTCTAGTACTTAGTACTTAGTTTTTTCTAGTACTTAGTATACAGGTTACTGGATAAAGTCTTTTTTGTAAGTGTTAAAGTCTTTTTTGTAAGTGTTAAAATATGGAACAGGAAGAGACTAATGACATAAGACTACCCAGAATACTTCCATGTTTATCGACATCATTCTGTTTTCTCATAGGTTTCTTCCTGCCCTTTCTGGTAAGATGCAACCTTTAAAATGCCATTTGTACAGGAATGGATTTGCTCTTAGAACTGTGTCAGATTTAATTTTGTTTTGTTTGGGAGTAGGGGGAATAACTAACTAGGAAGCTGTTCTGAAGAGAAATCAAAAGGCCTCAGTGGGTAATTCAATAAACCAGAAGGGAGTCTAAATTAACCTCTTAAGTTAACTTTGTTTCTCTTTGCTACTCTTTGCACTTAAGTTACTTTTTTGTTTTGTTTTGGAGACTGAGTCTCCCTCTGTTGCCCAGGCTGGAGTGCAGGGGCGCTATCTCGGCTCACTGCAAGCTCCACCTCCTGAGTTCACGCCATTCTGCTGCCTCAGCCTCCCAAGTAGGTGGGACTACAGGAGCCCGCCACAACGCCTGGCTAATTGTTTCTTTG
>NW_012104587.1:3912457-3915972 GCF_000951045.1 Mandrillus leucophaeus
AAAAAAAAAAAAAAAAAGAAAAGAAAAAAGAAAATGACTTTTTATATAAACAGGGCAAATTTTACTACCCTTAATCCAATTCTGGTGAGATATTGAGGAGATAAGAATTGTACTCGTGACCAGGCATGCTGTGGCTCACGTCCTGTAATCCCAGCACTTTGGGAGGCTGAGGTGGGTGGAACACTTGAGGTCAGGAGTTCGAGACCAGCCTGACCAACATGGTGAAACCCAGTTCCTACTAAAAATATAAAAATTAGCCGGGCATGGTGGCGGGTGCCTGTAATCCCAGCTACTCAGGGGGCTGAGGCAGGAGAATCACTTGAACCTGGGAGATGGAGGTTGTAGTGAGCCGATATCACACCACTGCACTCCAGTATGAGCAACAGAATGACTCTGTCTTGGAAAAAAAAAAAAAGAATTGTACTTGCTTGGTTTATAGAAAGATATGCTTGGCCAGGTGTGGTGGCTCATGCCTGTAATCCCCCTTTCAGAGGCTGAGGCAGGAGGACTACTTGAGCCCAGGAGTTTGAAACCAGCCTGGGCAACACAGTGAGCCCTCGTCTCTATTATTAAAAAAAAAAAAAAAAAAAAAAGCCAGGTATGGTGGCTCACACCTGTAGTAGTCTCAGCACTTCGGGAGGCTGAGTCGAGTAGATCACTTGAGGTCAGGAGTTCAAGATGAACCTGGCCAACCTGGTGAAAGCCCACCTCTACTAGAATACAAAAATTAACCGGGTGTGGTGGTGGTGTCTGTAATCCCAGCTACTCTGGAGGGTGAGGCAGGAGAATCGCTTGACCTCAGGAGGCAGAGGGTGCAGTGAGCTGAGATCATGCCATTGCACCCCAGCCTGGGCAACAAGAGCAAAACTCTGTCTCAAAAAAAGAAAAAGAAAAAAGAAAATGAAACTAAGTGCTGATTTCCCCGTAACATGTTAGGGAAGCCTACTCTAAGTGAGTGACTAAGTTCTAAAGGAAGAATATGAGCTAGTGAGGCACAAATGGAGGGTGGATGGGGGGTCAGGGGTAGGTAGAGGAAATAGCAGGTACAAGAGTACTCAGTTGAGAAAAAGCATGGCACTTTCAAAAGAGAGAAGTACAGTAACCCGAACACAGCGGGCAAGAAAGACAGTGCTACAAGGTGAGACTATACATATAAGTGAGTTTGTCAGCACTTATCTGAGACCCTACAGTGCATCAGGCGCTGTTCTGGACACTAATACGGTAAGTAACAAGAGAGACATGATCCCTTGTCTTTAAGGGCTTACATTTCAGGAGGTGTGGAGAGCAACATACAACATATAAATAGATAAATAAATATAAATTGAGGTACTCTAAGTAGCATGAAGAAAATAATATTTGGTTTTATTTAGGATGACTAGAAGGCTGCTTTAGCTAGTATGGCCAATGATGGCCTTTCAGAAGAGATCACAACTGCTAGAGCCCTTCATGGAAAGGAGCAACGATCATGGGGAAAAGCATTCCAAGCAGAAAAACCAGCAAGTGCAGATGTCTGTGATGAGTTTAATGGACAGAAAGGTCAGTGTGGCTAGAACATTGAAAATGAAGACAGAGAGGAGGGAGATGAAGACAGAGTGTTAGGCAGGGACCAGATCATGTAAAGTTTGTAGGCCATCATAAAAAGTCCAGATTTTATGTTAAGGATCTTATAAAGCGGAGATAAATGATTTGATGCATGCTTTATAAATATCTAAATATCTATTTTAATTTTATTTTAGAGACAAGATTTCTCTCTGGCACCCAGGCTGGAGTACAGTGGCACAATCACAGCTCAGGGCAGCCTCAACCTCCCAAGCTCAAGCAATCCTCCCACCTCAGCCTCCCAAATAGCTGGGACTGCAGGTGCCCACCACCATACCCAGCTAATTTTTGCAGAGATGGGGTTTCACTATGTTGCCCACGCTGGTCTCGAACTCCTGAGTTCAAGTGATCTGCCCACCTCAGCTTCCCTAAATGCTGGGATTACAAGCATGAGCCACCAGGCTTGGTCCAAAATATCTAAACATCTGGTGACTGAAAGATGAACTGTAAAGGGACAGGATGAGAAGCAGGGAGACCAGTTAAGAAGCTTCTGTAGTCGTCCAGGAGAAAGATGCTGCTGATTTGGACTTGGAATTTTAGAAATTAGTAAATAGTTAGATGTGAGATATATTTTAGACTAACTAATGGACTAGATGTGGGAATCAAGGATGGCTCTCAGGTTTTTTGCCTTTGCAATTAGGTAGACAATGGTACATATTCTACTGAGATGGGGAATAATTCTAGGGAAAGAGATTTGGGGTGGGAAGGAGCAGGGGAAATTAGTAGTTGTGTTTTAAGTCTAAGAGGCCTATGAGACATCCAAGTGGATATACTGAGGAGGCAGTCTCCTAATGTGTAAGGGACAGAAATCAGGACGGAAATATACATTTGAGTCACCAGTGTTTAGATGGTATGTGAAACTACTGGAATAGATGATGAGATCATCTAGGGAGAAATTATAGAGAAGGGATGAGGGCCTTCCTTATAAGCCAGGTTACGGATTGTGGAATCTATTGTAAGAACAATCAGAAGGCACTGAAGGGTATAATAAAAAAATGGTATGACCAGATGGCTGTGACTTTAAAAAAAAAAAAAAAAATTCCCTCCTGGCTGCAATGTGGGAAACAACCCGGAACAAGAACAGATGAAAGGAGACCAGCTAGGAGCCTTCTACAGCTCAAGGCAGAAGCTGATAGTAGCCTGGTCTAGAGTGATAAAAGTAAAGATGAGGAAAAGTGGACTGATTTGGAAGATGCTACTCAGGAGGCTGAGGCAGGCAAGACTCCGTCTTTTTTTTTTTTTTTTTTTTTTTGAGACCGAGTCTTGCTCTGTTCTCCAGGCTGGAGTGTAGTGGTGCGATCTTGGCTGCAACTTCCGCCTCCCGGGTTCGAGCAATTCTCCTGCCTCAGTAATGACTTGGTGACTTTATAAGGGGAGAGACAGCAATGACTCCTGGTTGCTTGAGCAACTAACTGAAGAGGTAAAAGCACCATTTCTGGAAATAGAAGCCTCATAAAATAAATTTTTGAGGGCAAGTGGTTGAGTCTGTATCTGGACATGCTCAAGTTTGAGATGCCAATGAGATAGCCAAAGAGAGATTCTACATAGACTGCTGGAAACTGGCTTCCTACCTGCAGATGCACACATGAAGGAACTAGAGTTCAAAAAAGGAAACGATGGGCTGGGCACAGTGACTCTCACCTGTAATCCCAGCACTTGGGAGGCCAAAGTGGGTGGATCACCTGAGGTCAGGAGTTTGAGACCAGCTTGGCCAACATGATGAAACCCCCTCTCTACTAAGAATACAAAAATTAGCCAGGTGTGGTGGCAGACGCCTGTAATCCCAGCTACTTGGGAGGCTGAGGCAGGTGAATCGCTTGAACCCAGGAGGCGGAGGATGCAGTGAACCCAAATCTTGCCATTGCACTCCAGCCTGGGCGACAAGAGCAAGACTCCGTCTTTTTTACTTTCTTTCT
>NW_012104587.1:3917365-3918789 GCF_000951045.1 Mandrillus leucophaeus
AGGAGGAGGAGGAGGAGGAGGAGGAGGAGGAGAAGGAGGAGAAGGAGGAGGAGAAGGAGGAGTTGGGAGGGAGTTGGGGGGAGGAGGAGAAGGAGGAGGAGGAGGGAGAGGCGCTGGGTGTGGAGTGGGGAAAGGGGAAGAAGGAAGAAGGAAGGAGGAGGAGGAGGAGTTGGGAGGGCGTTGGGGGGAGGAGGAGGAGGAGGAGGAGGAGGGAGTGGCGCTGGGTGTGGCGTGGGGAAAGGGCAGTCTCTGGAGTCTGCGGATGACAGGGATCCCGGACTCTGTGCCGGTCACTCGCCCGAGGGAAGGGGCAGAGACCTGGAACCCCCCCGGTCTCCCTCGCACTCTCCCGGCCTGCAACCCGCGCCAGTCCCGCGGCCTCCCCGTGGGAGCCCTGCAGTGGCACGGCCTGCACCCTGGGCGAGCTTGCTGGGTGTCCCGGGAGCCCGGCGTTGAGAATGGGACCTCAGGGGGCAGGGGGGACTGCACTTTGGCGGCAGAGGGTGGGGCCCGGCCCGGAAACTTCCCTCAGAAACAACAGAAACGCAAAGGCAACTTCCCGAGGGCCCCGGGCTGTCGTGTGCCGTTACCTCAGCCCCAGGCGGCTCCAGGCTCGGCCAGGCTGTGTTTCACACACTGACTAGGAGTCCTTCGGCCTCAGAAAAGGGGCCCCGTCCAGCATACCCACTAATAAGTGCTCTCTGAAAAGGGCGGGCGCCAACCTCGAACGAAGTCAGCTCTAGGGACTGGCTCGCCTGCTCCTCAGCGACTTCGGAGCTCGTGCCGCGCGCCCGCCAGGCCTTCTGCGCACGCGCAGGCCTGGCCGTGGTCTGCGCGTGCGCATTTCATTGTCGCTGCCGAGGACGCGCGCGGCCCCACCCACCGGATGTCCTGTCGCCTTCAGGTCCCTCCCGGACTTACCAGTCCATTGTTTATTTCGCGCCTGCTTTCGCGTGGTCTCGTGGGGAACTAGCGACTGCGGAGTCCTTAGTGTGTGTACTGTTATGCAGGGCACCTTCCTTTATTCCTCGGCGACATGTTCTGCAGCAGGCATTAATGTCCCAAACTTAGGATCGCTTGAGCTCAGGAGGCCGAGGCTGCAGTGACCTGAGATCGCGTCACTGCACTCCAGTCTGTGCGACCAAGCGAGACCTGTTACACACACACACACACACACACACACACACTCTCCCACTTTTTTTACTTAAATCTTATTTTTAAAAACAGAGACAGGTGCCGGGCGCGGTGGCTCAAGCCTGTAATCCCAGCTCTTTGGGAGGCCGAGGTCAGGAGATCAAGACCATCCTTGCTAACACGGTGAAATCCCGTCTCTACTAAAAATACAAAAAAATTAGCCGGCCGTGGTGGCGGGCGCCTGTAGTCCCAGCTACTCAGGAGGCTGAGGCAGGAGAATGGCGTGAACA
>NW_012104587.1:3920154-3925158 GCF_000951045.1 Mandrillus leucophaeus
AAAAAGAAAAGAAAAAGGAAAAGAAACAAAGAAACTGCAGAGCAGTTGTCCAGAGTGGCTGTACCATTCTGCACTCCTGCCAGCAGAGTGTGAGAGTTGCTCTGCATCCTTGCCAGCACTTGATATTTTCAGTTAAAATTTTTTTGCCATCCTAATAGATGTGTAGTGGTATCTAGTTATAGATTTAATTTGCATTTCCCTAACGACTAATAACGTTGAGCACCATTTTTATGGGCCCTTGGGATTCTTGAGAATTAATAAACCTATACCCTAACTCAGAAACAATTTACAGTGCTAAAGAGACTCACATGGATTCAGACTTAGCCTGCCATGCTGGAACATTTCAACAGCAATGCTCGCAGATGACAACAGAATTCAAAGCACATATACCAGATCTGTCAAGCCAGCCAGCACATGGCAAAAGCCTGGCAACAAAAAATAGCATGCTGTGTGTGTGTCTGTCTCCAAGAAGTTCAGTGTCACTTAAATATAAGAAACAGGTGGCCGGGTGTGGTGGCTCACACCTGTTATCCAAGCACTTTGGGAGGTGGGGGTGGGCAGATCACCTGAGGTCAGGAGTTCGAGACCAACCTGGCCAACATGGTGAAACCCTGTCTCTACTAAAACAAACAAACAAACAAACAAACAAACAAAAAAACACAAAATTAGCCAGGCGAGGTGGCATGCACCTTAATCCCAGTTGGAGGCTGAGGCAGAGAATCACTTGAAATCGGTGGGTGCAGGTTGCAGTGAGCTGAGATTGTGCCATTGCACTCCCGCCTGGGCCAAAAGAGCAAAACTTCATCTCAAAAAAAAAAAAAGAAAAGAAAAGAAAAGAAAGAAAGAAACAGGTGTGGAGTGGCAGGAGATAGGGTTGAGTGGGGACACAGGAGCTAGACTACGAAGAAGCTTGTGCTGAGGTAATTGAATTTATCCCTACAGCAATAAGATGCTTTTAAAAGTTGGATTTTGGTTTCAGAAAAATGTTCCTGAGGCCAGGTGCGATGGTTCACACTTGTAATCCCAACACGTTGGGAGGTTGAGACAGGAGGATCTCTTGAGGTCAGGAGTTCAAGACTAGCCTGGGCAACACAGTAAGACTTCATCTCTACAAAAAATAAAAAAATTAGCCAGACGTGGAAGTGCACGCTCGTATTCCCAGCTATTCGGGAGGCTGAGGGGGAAGATTGCTTGAGCCCAGGGATTCAAGGCTGCAGTGAGCTGTGATCATGCCACTGCAGTCTGGCCTGGGGGACAGAGCAAGACCCCCGCACCCCCACACCCCCCCCGCCGCTAAAAAAAAAAGTTCCTGGAACCCTGGCTTCTTCATTTTCATTTTCTGCCTATTTATTCTTTCTTATTGTTCAAGGTCCAGCCCAAATGCCACCTCCTCTGAGAAGCCCTCTGTAATCCCCCTAGCCAGAAGATCAGGTCCTTTTTCTTTTTTTGCCTTTCCTTGTATTGACTGGCCAGTCTGCCTAGAGGGTGGGAACTGTAATTTACCCCACTTTGGGCTTTTTTTTTTTTGAGAGGGAGTCTTGCTCTGTCACCCAGGCTGGAGTACAGTGGCGCGATCTCGGCTCACTGCAAGCTCCGCCTCCCAGATTCACGCCGTTCTCCTGCCTCGGCCTCCTGAGTAGCTGGGACTACAGGCACCTGCCACCACACCTGGCTAATTTTTTGTATTTTTAGTAGAGACGGGGTTTCACCATGTTAACCAGGATGGTCTCAATCTCCTGCCCTTGTGATCTGCCAGCCTTGGCCTCCCAAAGTGCTTGGATTACAGGTGTGAGCCATGGTGCCGGCCACTTCTTATGTGGCTTGACAAGGGATCTAGCACATAGAAGGTGCTAATCCATGTTTGATGAATGTCGATGAATTTTCAAATGAAGGAAGTTTACTGGGCAATCCAGCTCTGGAGTCCTGTCAGATTACACCAGTATTAGTTCTCAAACTAGGGCATGCATCAGAACTACCTAGAGGGCTTGTAGATTGCTGGACCAAGCCCCCAAGTTTCTAATTTGGTAGATCTGGGGGTCTGAGGATTTGCCTTTTGAACAAGTAAGTTCCCAGGTGCTGCTGCTGCTGGCAGAAGGGACCATACTCAGATAAACTTTGGATGAAACAGTCCCTACATGTGGCTGTGGGTACAGTTCAGGTGCTTCTCAGAATCAAGCTCTGGCCTGGACACTCTCAAGGGACCATCATTCCTGTGCTTTATCACAACCATCTGACCACCAGACCCTCCAGCGGATGTCTTTGGTCTTGACTACTGTCCCACTCCTTTGACCTGGAGGCAGGATTACTTTACCCTCTCCTGGTCCCTTTATTTATTTATTTATTTATTTTATTTATTTTTGAAACAGAGTATCACTCCTTCGCCCAGGTTGGAGTGCAATGACACGATCTTGGCTCACTGCAACCTCTGCCTCCTGGGTTCAAGCAATTCTCCTGCCTCAGCCTCCCAAGTAGCTGGGATTACAGGCACCCACCACCACATCCAGCTAATTTTTTTTGTATTTTTTGTAGAGATGGGGTTTTGCCATGTTGGCCAGGCTGGTCTTTAACTCCTGACCTCTGCCAATTCACCCACCTCGGCTTCCCAAAGTGCTGGGATTACAAGCGTGAGCCACCGTGCCTGGGCTATTTATTTATTTATCTATTTGAGACGGTGTCTCACTGTTGCTCAGGCTGGAGTGCAGTGGTGCAGTCTCGGCTCACTGCAACCTCTGCCTCCCAGGTTCAAGCAGTTCTCCTGCCTCAGCCTCCCAAGTAGCTGAGATTACAAGCATGCACCACCACTCCTGGCTAATTTTTGTATTTTTAGTAGAGATGGGTGTTCACCATGTTGGCCAGGCTAGTTTTGAACTCCTGACCTCAGCTAATCTGCCCGCCTCGGCCTCCCAAAGTGCTGGGATTACAGGCGTGAGCCACTGTGCCCGGTCCTCTCCTGGTCCCTTTTTCCCAGGGACTCCCAGAAAGGCTTCTCCTAGGAGCCCTGGTCACACAGTCACATTCTATAACTGGCTTTCCTCCCCCTAAGCAGTTCAGTCTAAGAGCCTCAGAGGACAAAAGAAATCCTGTCCTAGGAAGGGCCTAGCATGTACAGAGGAAGAATGGGGTGCTGGGAATAGGGCCCCCATTAACTGCCAGCCCCTGAAGTTCTTAGGGAAATGCTCCGCAGACCCATGATCTCCTGGAGAGGATCAGAACCAGGTCTTGTTCCTTAGAGAGCTGCTGCTGCTTCTTGGGCCTGTGCAGCTTCCTAGCCTCCAAGGCTGAGCGAAGGAGCCAGTTAATCAACAGCTCCATTTCCTGCAGCACCTGGGGCTCCCCAACCCCTATCACCTCCCTTTGGGCTTCCCAAGTCAATTACCTGCCAAGCAACGGGCCTCAGCTCAGAAAAGCTGGCCAACCAGAGACTGGTCTGACGGGGCCATGGGGAGTTGAAATGATCTGACTCAGAGAGGCAACCCTGGGGGTGGGCGCAGGGGGGTCTGCCCCCACCCCTAGGGCAGTGTAATTTAGTCTTCAGTTCACCACTCCCTCTCTGTGTGTTGGGTGTCTGGCTCACAGTAAGGCTGTGAAACCCAGTGACCATCCAGATATGAGCCTTGTGGAGCTTGAGGAGGTGATAGGGTGGGATAGGTTTGCTCAAAGAGGCCTCCAAATCCTTCCAGGCTCAGCTCAGACCTTGAAGGCCTTTGTGCAGTTTTAGTAACAGGAGTTGATTCCTGTGGTTGGTGGCTGTCACAGGACAGAAGCAGAGGACACCAGGAAGGAGGTGAAACTTCCAAGAAGGAGGTGAACCACTAACCCAGGAGTCCCCTCCCAAACCACAGAGTCCTTCAGAAAAGCTCTCTTTGGCGACGTTTTGTGTTTGAATGTAACTCAAAATACCAGGTTGTTAGAGGCTCAAGTGTTCCCAAGAATCGTCCATGGAAACTGTTCTAGACACTGGGTCCAGGCCCACCCCAGGGAGTCAGATTCAGGAGTCTTGGCATGATTGAGAGATCTGTCCTAGGTTATTTTTACCCTGACTGGAGTCTCTTCCCTGTCCACTGCCTCACTAGATAAACAGAAGCCAAGACACAAGGAGGAAAGCTTGCAAGGGCCTGGGCACGCTGTCGGATGTAGTGGAGGCAGGACTGGCCTCTCTGGAGAGACTTCAGCATTCTCCGCTTTGAAAAACGGGGCTGTTGGCCGGGCGCGGTGGCTCAAGCCTGTAATCCCAGCACTTTGGGAGTCTGAGACGGGCGGATCACGAGGTCAGGAGATCGAGACCATCCTGGCTAACACGGTGAAACCCCGTCTCTACTAAAAATACAAGAAAATTAGCCGGGCGAGGTGGTGGGCGCCTGTAGTCCCAGCTACTCGGGAGGCTGAGGCAGGAGAATGGAGTGAACCCGGTGGGGCGGAGCTTGCAGTGAGCCGAGATCGCGCTACTGCACTCCAGCCTGGGGCACAGAGCAAGACTCCGTCTCAAAAAAAAAAAAAAAAGAAAAAGAAAAACGGGGCTGTAGACCTTTTTAAATGGCATGCATTTCTGCAGGAACACACACACAGACACTTACAGTCCCCAAGGAATAGTCTCTCCTACAGGATGGGAATGCCCCCAGAGGGCACTGAACCACTAACCCAAGAGGAAAGATCTCAGATTCCTTCTTGCCTCAGGTACCCTGTATCAGACCTGAGATTTTTCCTTCAATCTTCCCTGAGTACAGGCTCTGATCTGTCCATGGTTCTGATTTTAAATGGATTTCACTTGGGGGCAAGTCATGAGTTCTTTCATTCATTTGGAGCAGCTAACATTTACTGAACACTTACTATGTGCCAGGGACTGTGAGCTACTTCTTACATGCAACCCGCTTTTTCCAAAGTAACCAGACATAATAGAAAAAAACCGGCTGGGCGCGGTGGCTCAAGCCTGTAATCCCAGCACTTTGGGAGGCCGAGACGGGCGAATCACGAGGTCAGGAGATCGAGACCATCCTGGCTGACACG
>NW_012104587.1:3925368-3950113 GCF_000951045.1 Mandrillus leucophaeus
AAAAAAAAAAAAGAAAAAAACCACAGATCAGGCCGGGTGTGGTGGTTCATGCCTGTAATCCCAGCACTTTGGGAGGCCGAGGCGGGCACATCATGAGGTCAGGATATCGAGACCATCCTGGCTAACACAGTGAAACCCGTCTCTACTATAAATACAAAAAATTAGCCGAGCGTGGTGGCAGGCACCTGTAGTCCCAGCTACTTGGGAGGCTGAGGCAAGAGAATGGCATGAACCCAGAAAGCAGAGCTTGCAATAAGCCGAGATCGTGCCACTGCACTCCAGCCTGGGCGACAGAGCGAGACTCTGTCTCAAAAACAAAACAAAACAAAACAAAACAAAAACCCACCACAGATCATAAATGTGTAGCTCAATGAATTTTCTTTTTCTTTTTCTTTTTTGAGATGGAGTCTCATTCTGTTGCCCAGGCTGGTCTTGAACTCTTGGGCTCAAGCCATCCTCTCACCTGGCTTCCCAAAGTGTTGGGATTACAAGTGTGAGCCACCATGCCTGGCTGAACATATACTTTTCTATTATACCTTTTGTATTAGTTTTCACACTGCTGACAAAGACATACTTGAAACTGGAAAGAAAAAGAGGTTTAATTAGACTTACAGTTCCACATGGCTGGGGAGGTCTCAGCATGGCGGGAGGCAAAAGATACTTCTTACATGACAGCAGCAAGAGAAAAATGAGGAAGCAGCAAAAGCAGAAACCCCTGATAAACCCATCAGATCTCATGACACTTACTCACTATCACGAGAATAGCACAGGAAACACGGACCCCCATGATTCAATTACCTTTCCCTGAGTCCCTCCCACAACAGGCGGGAATTCTGGGAGATACAATTCAAGTTGAGATTTGGGTGGGGACACAAGCAAATCATATCACCTGTCTACATTATACATTCTATCTTTGTCTGTACACACACACATATATATTGGGTGGACTGTAGGTGGGTACCTTTTTAAATCTCCATTTTCCAGATGAGAGAGCTGAGTCTTGAAGTTGAGTGAGGAAATAATAGAGCTGGGACTCGAACCTAATCCTATCTGACCCTGGAGTCTATGCTGTCTAACCACTATGCTCCACTGCCTCCGAAAGCACAGGCTTTTTAAAAGTACTCATTGGCCGGACACAGTGGCTCATGCCTGTAACCGCAGAACTTTGGGAGGCCGAGATGGGAGAATCGTTTGAGGCCAGGAGCTCAAGACCAGCCTGGTCAACATAGCAAGACCCCATCTCTAACGAAAATTTTAAAAAGTGAAAAATTAAAAAATAAAAGTATTCATTATGTGTTGGCCAAGTGTGGTGACTCACACTTGAAAATCTAGCACCTTGGGAGGCCAAGGAGGGAGAATCACTTGAGCCTTGGAGGTCAAGGCTACAGTGAGTTGTGTTTGTGCCATTGCACTCCAGCCTGGGCCTCCCTGTCTCAGTAATAATAATAATAATAATCATTATGTGCCACACTGGTGCTGTCATTGAGGGCGATAAGAGGGTAGCAAGACGCAGTCACACAAAAAGGGAGATGATAGAAAAGCACATGGTGAGGAAAGCAGGTCACTTTTTTTTTTTTTTTTTTTGAGATGGAGTTTCGCTCCTGTTACCCAGGCTGGAGTGTAATGGCGTGGTCTTGGCTCACCACAACCTCCGCCTCCTGGGTTCAAGCAATTCTCCTGCCTCAACCTCCCGAGTAGCTGGGATTACAGGCATGCACCAACCACGCCAAGCTAATTTTGTATTTTTAGTGGAGATGGGGTTTCTCCATGTTGGTCAGGTTGGTCTTGAACTCCCGACCTCAGATGATCCACCTACCTTAGCCTCCCAAAGTGTTGGGATTACAGGAGTGAGCCAATGCACTGGGCCTGCAGGTCACTTTTATCTTGGAAAATTACAGGAGGCTTCCTGGAGGAAGGAGCATTTGAAGAGGAAGGATGGGGGCAAATTCTGGGCATGAAGGAGTGATAAGGGAAAGACTATCAGGCTGAGAGCTCTGGGTGCACAAGAAGACACAGGCTGCAAAGGCCCTCAGAGGTCACCCTGCCCATCTCTCATTGTCCACCAACCTACTGATGGCTTCCAAATTTATTTATCCAGTTCTGACCTTTCCCAGACTCCAGACTCTTATTTAAACCAGTTGGATGTCAAATAGGTATCTCAAATTTAACATGGCCAAAACAGGGCTCCTGATCCCCACCATGAAACCCCAAACTGCTCCTCTTCCAGCCTTTCTTGCTTTTTGGCACTACCAGTTGCTCAGGTCCCAAATCTCAGAGTCATCCTTCCTTCCTCCCTTTCACCACACTCAATCCATGAGCATATCCCATCAGCTCTATCTGTAAAGCACACCCTGAATCCGACCACTTCTTTTTTGTTAATTTTTGATTTTTGTGAATACACAGTAGGCGTGCATGAGATGTTTTGATATAAACATGCAATGCACAATAATCACATCATGGAGAATGAGGTATCCACTCCTCAAGCATTTATCCCTGGTGTTACAAACAATACAATTACACTCTTTTAGTTCTTTCCAAGTGTACAATTAAATGATTATTGACTATAGTCACCCTACTATATGCTATCAAATAGTAGGTCTTATTTGTTCTTTTTTTTTTTTTTTAATCTCTTAATCATCCCCACCTCCCCCCACCCACCCCCAATCCTCTTCTTAGCCTCTGGTAATCATCCTTCTACTCTCCATCTCCATTACTACAATTATTTTGAGTTTTAGATCCCACAAATAAGTGAAAACATGTGATGTTTGTCTTTCTGTGCCTGGCTTATTTCATTTAACATAATGATCTTCAGTTCCATCCATGTTGCAAATGACAGAATCTCATTCTTTTTGTAGCTGAATAGTACTTCATTGTGCATATGTACCACATTTTCCTTATCCATTCTTCTGTTGATGGACACTTAGGTTGGTTCCACATCCTGGCTATTGTGAACAGTGCTGCAACATGAGAGTGCAGATATTTCTTCGATATACTGATTTCCTTTCTTTTGGATCCATACCCAGCAGTGGGAGTGCTGGATCATATGGTAGCTCTATTTTTAGTTTTTTGGGGAACCTCCAAACTGTTCTCCATAGTGGTTGTACTAATTTACATTCCCACCAACAGTGTTCAAGGGTTCCCTTTCTTGCACATCCTCGCCAGCATTTGTTATTGACTGTCTTTTGGGTATAAGCCATTTGAACTGGGGTGGGGTGGTATCTCATTGTAGTTTTCATTAGCATTACTCTGATGATTAATGATGTTAGCACCTTTTCATATGTCTATTTGCCATTTGTATATCTTCTTTTGAGAAATGTCTACTGGAATCTTTTGCCTCCCCCCACTTTTTTTTTTTTTTTTTTTTTTTTGAAGGAAGTCTGGCTGTGTCTCCCAGGCTGGAGTGCAGTGGCATGATCTGAGCTCACTGCAACCTCTGCCTCCTGGGTTCACACAATTCTCATGCCTCAGCCTCCCAAGTAGCTGGGATTACAGACACATGCCTCTCAAAGTGCTGGGATTACAGGCACCCGCTACCACACCTGGCTAATTTTTGTAGTTTTGGTAGAGACAGGGTTTCGCCATGTTGGCCAGACTGGTCTCGAATTCCTGACTTCAAGTGATCCGCCTGCCTCAGCCTCCCAAAGGTCTGGGATTACAGGCGTGAGCCACTGTGCCCAGCCTTTTTGCCCATTTTTAAATCAGATTATTAGGTTTCTTTCAAGAAAATAGGAAGAAAATTTTAAAAGAAAGATTATTAGATTTTTTTTCCTATAGAGTTGTTTGACCTCCTTATATATTCTGGTTATTAATCCCTTGTCAGATGGGCTGACCTTTTCTTACCACCTCACTGCTTCTACTCTCACCCCTGAACAATCTGATCTTTTGTAAATGTCAGGCTCCCTGATTCATGGAAAAAAGGCAATGCCCTTGCAGTGGTCTGTATGATCTGGCCCTTGGTTATCTCTCTGACTTTATCCCTGACCAACTGACCGTCTCTGACCCTCCTTCATTCCCTCCAGCCACACCAGCTTCCTGTCTCAAATGTTCCAGGCTCACACCTACCCCCAGGCCTCAGCACTGGCTGTTTCCTCTGCCTGGAACGCATCTCCACCTGGCTAATTCACTGCCTTCTTCAAGACCTTGCTCAAATGTTCTTTTTTTTTTTTTTTTTTGTCTTCATAGGAAGTGCTAAAACTAACACCAAATTGCAAAGCTACCAATTTTTTTTTGAGATGGAGTCTAGCTCTGTCACCCAGGATGGAGTGCAGTGGCGTGATCTCTGCTCACTGCAACGTCCACCTTCTGGGTTCCAGAGATGCTTGTGCCTCAGCTTCCCAAGTAGCTGGGACTACAGGCATGTGCCACCATGCCCTGCTAATTTTCTTTTCTTTTTTTGAGATGGAGTCTTGCTCTGTTACCCAGGCTGGAGTACAATAGCGTGATCTTGGCTCACCGCAACCTCCGCCTCCTGGGCTCAAGCAATCCTCCTGCTTCAGCCTCCCAAGTAGCTGGGATTACAGGCATGTGCCACCATGCCCAGCAATTTTTTTGGAATTTTTAGTAGAGATGGGGTTTCATGTTGGCCAGTCTGGTCTCGAACTCCTGACCTCAGGTGATCTGCCCGCCTCGGCCTCCCAAAGTGCTGGGATTACAGGCATGAGCCTCCGTGCCCAGCCACTAATTTTCTTTTTTTGTGTGTCTATTTATAGTAGAGAAGGAGTTTAAGTTTTGCCATGTTGGCCAGGCTTGTCTTGAACTCCTGGCCTCTAGTGATCTGACCACCTCAGCCTCCCAAGGTGCTGGGATTTAAAGCCATTACACCTGGCTTCAAATACCCTCTTCCTATTGAACCGACCTTGACCACCTTTTTAATTTAATTTAATTTAATTTAATTTTATTTTATTTTATTTTATTGAGACTGAGTCTCGCTCTGTCACTGAGGCTGGAGTGCAGTGGTGTAATCTTAGCTCACTGCAACCTCCACCTCCCAGGTTCAAGCAATTCTTGTGCCTCAGCCTCCTGCATAACTGGGATCACAAGTGCCTGCCACCATGCCTGGCTAATTTTTGTATTTTTAGTAGAGACGGTGTTTTGCCATGCTGGCCAGGCTAGTTTCGAACTCCTGACCTCAAGTGATCCTCCCACCTCAGCCTCCCAAAGTGCTGGGATTACAGGTGTGAGCCACCGTGCCTGGGCGACCACCCTATTTTAAATTGTACCTTCTCCACCATGACCTTCTTGATTCCTCTTTTCTTGTCTTACCCCTCTTGCCCCAACTTCCCTACTAAATATAAGCATTTTTGTCTGTTTTGTCCTCTTCTTTATCCCAAATGCCTAGGATAGTGTTTGAAAAGAGGTGCTGAATATTTTTTAAATGAATTTAAAAATCAGAGGCTGGGCACGTCAGAGTGCTCTGTTAGCCAGGCTAGAGGCCAAGGCGGGCCGATCACCTGAGGTCAGGAGTTCGAGACCAACCTGGCCAACATGATGAAACACCACCTCTACTAAAAATACAAAAATTAGCCGGCGTGGTGGTGGGCACCTGTAATCCCAGCTACTCGGGAGGCTGAGGCGGGAGAATCACTTGAACCCAGGAGGCGGAGGTTGCAGTGAACTGAGATTGCACCATTGCACTCCAGCCCAGGTGACAAGAATGAAACTCCATCTCAGAAAAAACAAAACAAATCTCTCTGTCTCTCTCCACACACACACATTCTATTGGTTCTATTTCTCTAGAGAACACTGACTAATACACCTGGGCAAGTCCATCTCATCTCTGAGCCTCAGTTTCCTCATCTGTAGTATGGGAGGGAGATTAATTAGCCAGTTCATGAGGGGTTGCCCATCTCTATTATTCTCTCTTCTTTCAAAGACTCTATAGGTTACAACCAGAGGTTTAAGCAACTAGGCAAAGCAGAAAAGATTGCAAAACACTTTATTTCCATCACATATGTTCCAAGACTTGTGTTCAGTATCCAGGAATGTGTTAAATACTAACATAGTGTTTCATTTACATGTGAGTGAAACCTGGGTGAAGAGCCAGGGTTTCTCTCCCCAATCCCCCTTAGAATGCTTGTCCTGGAGTCAGAGTGCAAAACACCCTCTTGAAGCAGACACCATCATTGAACTCCCGCCGGGTCCTGGGCCCTGCTCTTCCTGCTGTTAGCCCAGGCCAAGGAGCAATGAGGGAACTGCTTAGGTGGGGTCTGAGGGTAATGGGGGCCTAGGGGCCACACAGGGGCGGGTGCTACCAGGAAAGGTATAGCCTCCCTGCTGTCAGGCGCAAGCCCATCACTGCTTGAAAATAACCTTGCACAGGGTCCTTCCTCATTCTTTCCTCTTGCTTTTTGTTTATGAGATGAATGGCTCTTCCACTGTGGTTTTAGGGGCAGTGGGGAGGCAGGGAGCTATTTGGGAACAGCCTGGAGAGCTGACCCTGCAGAATGTCCCAGAAGCCTTGGTGTGGCTATGAGTACCCAGGCTGTAGAAATCCCAGAAGGGCCTGTTCCAGGCCTCTCCCCAACTCCAGCCTGCAGGTTCAGCTTCTTGGCACTGAAAACACTACTAGAGGAAGCAAGAGTCCGGGCTTCTACTTGGCCTCTACCCACCAGGGCTTGGACTCTGGACCTGCCCCAGCTTGGTCAGGATTTCTGGGACCGCAGGGCTCTGGCCCTGGAATCACGTAGGAGTGCAGAGAGCCCTTCTCTGATCCCAGCACACAAACCTTCTCACATCAGCCCTCAGTTTCCAGGATTTCAGCCCCTAGGATGCCTCGGCCAGGACAGGAGAAGGAGGAGCAGAGGGTGGTGTTTCCGGCTCCAAGAAAGGCTTCGTGACCTTGGCCTTGTCACTTGGCTTCCCTGAGCCTCAGTTTCCTTGTCTGAAAAAGTGGAGTGATCATCTCGATTTCTCAGGTCAACTGTGAGGTTGAAATAAGATATTGGTGGTGACAGGGCCTGTCACAGTGGAAGGCATCAGTGGTGGCTTCCTTTTCCACTGTGAAATCCTGGGCCAGCTGGTCAGCCACGCAGGGCAGCACCCAGTAGCGAGGGAGGAGAGGCCCGTGTGCTAAGGTTGCTTCCTGAGCCCGAAGAAGGGGCCAACACAGCTCCAGAGACTAGGTTAGAAGTGGACTTGAGAGAGGCGAGCAGAGGAAAGGCCAGGAGAGGGTGAGGGCTGGGATCCACACCCAGCCCTTGCCAAGCGGCCGCTGAGAGAGCAGGTTTGTGCTCCCTGCTCTGCAGACATGCAAGCCCCAGGTCAGAAGAAGGGTTGTTGGGAGAGGGCTTCAGCTTCCCTCTGGTGGGATGCTCCAGCTCGAGGGGCTGTGGAGGGGCAGTTTGGGCTGTGAGGCTGGGCTGGAGGGCACTGAGCTTAGAGGAAGACCCCTGCAGGCTGGAACCAGTGTGTGAGGCAAACAGGAGAGGGCTGGGGGACAGTTGGACAGGAGGTTCAGCAACCACAGTGGGGCCAAGAGACAGTGAGGGCAGAGGGGACTGGAGGAGGCTGGGGGAATCATGAGGCTGTGGACCTGGAGAGAGCGGCTGAGCTGGGGAACAGGAGTCCGGGGTCTGGAACAGCTCCAGCTGCTCCTGGCAGCCATGTTGTCCCTGTGGGCCAGGGCCCAGGAGCCCCTCAGCCTGGTCCCAGCAGCCCGGGAGCCCTGGAGCTGAGCAGGAGGCACAGTCCATGGGGCACAGGCGCTCATGCACGTGCAGGGTCTGGCTCCACCACGCCAGCTCGGCCTGAAGGGCCTGGATCTCCTTCCTCAGGGCGAGGTTGTCCTTCTCCAGAGACTCGTGCTGCTGCAGAGAAGCAGATGGAAGGGGCGGGGAACCTCAGCCAGTGTCAGGAGCCCTGCATTAGCCTTGGCCCCTTCCAGGGTTCTCAACTTCAGGAGACAGATGCCACCACCATTGGAATAGCCAAGTGGGGTCTCTTGGCCACTCTCTGGTTAGCCCTTCATAACCACCTACCAAGTCTCCCCTGTCCCACCCCCTGAGGGGGCTCAGATCCACCTGCTTTCATCCCACCGCTAGTGCCCTAGAGCCAGTGCCATTTCTCACCTGGTATCTCCATGGGCCTCCAACCCATGTGCCCCCCAAACCACCTATTCCCTTGCCCACAGGAGCCATTCAGCAACCGTGTCATTAATTGCAGGTTAAAGCCCTTTAGAGGCACCCACCAAATTCCCTGTGGTAGAATTCCAGGCCTGTGTGGTGGCCGCAGCTCAGACCTCTGGTATTCTCTCTCCTGCCTTCTTTCTTTCTCCCCTCCCTTCCTGACCCTCACATGAACTCTGCTTCCTGGCCACATTTCCTGTTTCCTCTGCCTGGACACCCTTCCGCCGCCCTTCCCTGTGCAAATCCCAACAGGGCCTTCCCGTGGCAACTTTGATGTCATTCTGTCCTAGATTGCTTATTGCCAGTGCCAGATCTTTTGAGGGCCCAGAACTCGCCCCTACGAGCATTGTGGGAGGATTCAGGAGATTGTTTTACAGGTTGATAGCACGAGTGTGTTCGATTCTGCATCCCTGAATCAGCATTTACTAAGTTCTATTCTGCTGAATGCCGGTTCTGAGAACCCCTGAGACACAATCAATGTGCAGTTCTAAATAACCATTTATGATGACAATAGTGGTAAAAATGCAGAAAGAATTTTATGTCCACATCTCACACAGGGCTGAATACATTGAACAACTTCCTTCAGTCACCTCCCGTCCCCTTTTCTGGACACTTTGAAAGAAGAAGTTGCAAGGGTGTTTTGCATAAAAATGTGGTTTTGGCCCTGGACTCAAAGGTCTTTTTTTCTTTTGAGACGGAGTCTGGCTCTGTCGCCCAGGCTGGAGTGCAGTGGCTCGATCTCAGCTCACTGCAAGCTCCACCTCCCGGGTTCATGCCATTCTCCTGCCTCAGCCTCCTGAGTAGCCAGGATCACAGCCACCACGCCCGGCTAATTTTTTGTATTTTTAGGCGAGACGGGGTTTCACCATGTTAGCCAGGATGGTCTCGATCTCCTGACCTCGTGATCCGCCCGCCTCAGCCTCCCAAAGTGCTGGGATTACAGGCGTGAGCCACCGTGCCTGGCCCTGGACTCAAAGTTCTAACAGGCCTGAAAGCCACCGGCCCCATTCCCAGACTGGTTTCTGCACGTTGAATGATGAATTTTTTTTTTTTTTTTTGATACAGAGTCTTGCTCTGTCGCCCAGGCTGGAGTGCAATGGCGCGATCTCAGCTCACTGCAACCTCCGCCTCCTGGGTTCAAATGATTCTCCTGCCTCAGCCTCCCGAGTAGCTGGGACTACAGGTGCGCACCACCATGCCCAGCTAATTTTTGTATTTTTAGTAGAGATGGGGTTTCACCATGTTGGTCAGGCTTGTCTCGAACTCCTGACCTCGTGACCGCCAGCCTTGGCCTCCCAAAGTGCTGGGATTACAGGGGCGAGCCACCGCGCACAGCTGGAATTATGGACATTTCTAAAATGTATCATTAGGTCACCCTTCACCTAAATTCTCCAAAGACCTCCAGGAACTGAGTCACTCACTCATTCATTTATTCATTCATTTGCTACCTTCAGGAGGCTCAAGGAGTGACAATTTCAATTTCGTCCCTTTCCTCTTCCCTGTTTTAGTTTTCCTGACAGGATTTAACACCATCTGACATCCTGACCACTCGAGGGACTTTTTGTCTGTGGGTCCGGCTTCCCCAGGAGAATATAAGCCCTGTGGGGTGAGGCTAGGGTGGGCGTTTGTCTACTGTGTCTACAGCTCTATATCCAGTGCTTAGAACTGTGTCTGGCACACGGGAGACGCTCAATAGACATTTCCAGAAGGAAGGAATAAACGAATGCATGGGTCTCCTAGGCACCATTCTGAGCACCAGTTCTCACTCTCACCTGGTCTACAGGTTGCTGCTCCCCACGCCTGTGCCAGCACTGTGTCATTTGTTCCCAATGTGTTTTCTGACCTTCATCCTCTGGGAAAACGCCCATTTGTTCTTAAGCTCAGGCTTCATCGCCTTTTTCTTTGTTGTTTTGGCCCTGGACTCAAAGTTCTTTTTTTTTTTTTGAGACGGAGTCTGGCTCTGTCGCCCAGGCTGGAGTGTAGTGGCTTGATCTTGGCTCACTGCAAGCTCCACCTCCCGGGTTCACGCCATTCTCCTGCCTCAGCCTCCTGAGTAGCCAGGATCACAGCCACCACGCCCGGCTAATTTTTTGTATTTTTAGGAGAGACGGGGGTTTCACCATGTTAGCCAGGATGGTCTCGATCTCCTGACCTCATGATCCGCCCGCAGAGTCTCTCTCTGTTGCCCAGGCTGAAGTGCAGTGGCATGACCTCAGCTCATTGCAACCTCTGCCTCCCAGGTTCAAGCAATTCTCCTGCCCCAGCTACCGAGATTGGCTAATTAGCTCCCAAATCCCTGTAATCCCAGCTACTGGGACTGCCTAATTAGCTACGTGCTTGGCGGCTAATTTTTGTATTTTAGTAGAGATGGGGTTTCACCACGTTGGCCAGGCTGGTCTCGAACTCCTGGCTTCAAGTAATCCACCCACCTCAGCCTCCCAAAGTGCTGGGATTACAGGCGTGAGCCACTGCGCCTTGCTCATCTCCTCTTTAGACCACTCAGTGCCACCACCTATGTGCTATGGACCCTATTGTGTTCCCTCCAAAAATTATATGTCGAAGCCATTATCCCCAATGTGATTACACTTAGAGATAAAGTTCTTAGAAGGTAATTTAGATTAAATGAGGTCCTAGGATAGAGGATAGGGTTCTAATCTGATAGGATTGGTGTCCTTATAAGAAGAGGAAGGGAGACCGGGATCAGTGGCTGAAGCCTGTAATCCCAGCACTTTGGGAGGCCGAGGTAGGTGGATCAATTGAGTCCAGGAGTTCAAGACCAGCCTGGGTTACATGGAGAAACTCTGTCTCTACAAAACATACAAAAATTAGCCAAGTGTGGTGGTGCATGCCTGTAGTCCCAGCCCCTCGGGAGACTGAGGTGAGGAGGATCGCTTAAGCCTGGGAAGCTGAGGTTGCAGTGAGCTAAGATCGTGGACTGCACTCTAACCTGGACAACAGAGCAGGACCTTCTAAAAAAAAAAAAAAAAGAGGAAGGGGCCAGGCATGGTAGCTCGTGCCTGTAATCTCAGCACTTTGGGACATGGAGATGGGAGGATTGCTTGAGCACAGGAGTTCAAGACCAGCCTGGGCAACATAGCAAGACCCCCATCTCTATTAAAAAATAAAGAATATGAAGACATAAAAAAGAAAGAATAAATAATAAATGAATAAAAAATTAAAACAAAAAGGAGGGGGCCAGGTGCAGTGGTTCACGCTTGTAATCCCAGCACTTTGGGAGGCTGAGACAGGCAGATCACTTAAAGCCAGGAGTTTGAAACCAGCCTGGCCAACATGGTGAAACCCCACCTCTGCTGAAAAACAAAAATTAGCTGGGCGTAGTGGCGCATGCCTGTAATCCCACCTACTCAGGAAGCTGAGGCTGGAGAATCACTTGAACCCAGGAGGCAGAGGTTGTAGTGAGCCAAGTGGCGCCACTGCACTCCAGTCTGGGCAACAGAGTGAGACTCTGTCTCAAAAGCAACAACAACAACAAAAACCCCAAAAAGGAGAGGAAGGGAAAGAGATCACTCTGTCCTCTCATGTGCACTGGGAGGCCATAAGCACACAGTGAGAAGGCAGCCACTTACAAGTCAGGAAGAGCACCCTCACCCGGAACCGAATTGGCCGGCGCCTTGATCTTGGACTTCCCAGCCTCCAGAACTGTGAGAAATAAACGTCTGTTGTTTAAGCCACCATCTATGGTATTTTCAGATGAGCATGAAGCTCAGTAAAGGAAGCAACTTGAAACTGGGACTGGAAACCCCGCCCATTTTAACCCTGAACCACAGTTCTCACAGTATGGTCTTGGCCACCTCCTGAACTCTGACCCCTGAGTGGTTAATCACAGATTACCATGCAGGTCCTTGGGCCCCACCTGGCCTCATGAAGTGGGAGCTGGCAGAGGAAGAATAATCCACTTTTTTTTTCTTCTACAGACAGGGTCTCAATCTGTTGCCCAGGTTGGACGCAGTGGTGCAATCATGGCTCACTGCAGCCTTGAACTTCTGGGCTCAAGCGATCCTCCTGTCTCAGTTTCCTGAATAGCTGGGACTACAGGTGTGCACCACCATGCCCAGCTAACTATTTTTTAATTTTTGTAGAGACAGAGTCTCGCTATATTGCCCAGACTGGTCTTGAACTCCTGGGCTCAAACAATCCTCCAGCCTCAGCCTCCCAAAGTGCTAGGATTACAGGCGTGAGCCACTGTGACCAGCCTAGAATCTGCATTTTAACCAGTGTCTCAGCTGGCCATATTGTTGGGGTCTCCCTGTTTGCCTGCACTTCCTGTCTTCCTTGCCTTAGACTGCAGACACCTTAGAACAAGGCTGGGCTGAGGATAACCCTTTGTGTCCCTGCATCCTGGTGTGTACCTGGTACATGGTTTGTACTCAACACCCAGAACTTTCCAAATCTCAGCCACAGGACCCTTTCCTCATCCCAAACCCAGGTGACCTAGAAAAATACAGGAGTTTGGGGAAAGTCTGCTCACAGGTGGGGTGGAGAAGGGGTGACCGGGCCGGTAAGTAGCGTCAGAGACAAGGAAAAGGGTTGTCCGCACCTGGTGCAGGGCGTCTGCCTTGTCTGTGTGCTTCTGCCGGCTTCGCTGGGCGGCTGCCCGGTTCTTCTGCTTCTTCAGCTGCCTTTGCTGCTCCTCGGGGTCCTGAGGGGCACGAGGCAGAGGACTCAGGGGGCGCGGTCAGGCCTTGTGCCCTCCATCCTGGCCTGCCATTTGTAAAGCCAAGTCTTTCCCCTTGAGTCAAGTTCCCAAGGGTCTTTGTTCTCCCAGAAGCTCCCTTGGCACCCCTAGAGCAGGCACTGCACACCGTGTTGGAATGCCAGCCTCACTCCGTGTCCTGCTCATAGCTCACGTGGAGGGTGGGAGGGCAAACAGGGAAGATGGGAAGCCTGAGATTCAAATTCAAACAGAGCTGACTTCAAACCCCACATTCTTTTTTCTGTTTTTTTTTAAGACAGAGTCTGGCTCTATTGCCCAGGCTGGAGTAGTACAGCGGCACAATCTTGGCTCACTGCAACCTCTGACTCCTGGGTTCAAGCAATTCTCCTGCCTTAGCCTCCCGAGCAGCTGGGACTACAGGCGCCTGCCACCATGCCTGGCTAATTTTTGTATTTTTAGTAGAGATGGGGTTTCATCATATTGGCCAGGCTGATCTCAAACTGATCTCGAGCTCCTGACCTCAGGTGATTCACCAGCCTTGGCCTCCCAAAATGCTGGGATTACAGGTGTGAGCCACCACGCCCAGCCAAGCCCCACATTCTTGAACCCAATTGCCCCATCCCTGCAATGGAAGCACCACAGCAGAGGGGTAAAGCCCATGCGGCAGGCAGCCCAGAGCTGGCGTGGCATAAAGCTCAGCTTCCATTCTTCTCACTGCCATAATTTCCACACCAAGGTGTGAACTTTCCTGTGAGCTCCATGAGGGCAGATGTTCCCTGTGCCCAGCTCAGCTCAAGCCCAAAGCAGATATTCACTTACTCAACAAACATGTATAAGCTCCTACTATGTTCCAGGCAATAAGCTAGGGGGACACAATAGCAAACAAAATACACACAAATGCCTGTCCTCAAATTGCTCACATCGCAGTGGGCTGGTAGCGAAGGATGAATGAATGAAGGGTTTACTCTGGTGGAAGAGTGGACTCAAAGGTTGACAGTTGTGACCACCTTGTACCCTGGGGTGAATGAAACTTAGATAAAATATTTTACCCAAATGTCCAGAGCTCTGCAAAGTCAGAGCAAGAGGGACTGTTGGAGAACTCACAGCCCAGCCCTCTCCCCCAAGTCTCTCTGGGGCATGTTGTTTGAGGGTAAGGTCCTCAGGCAAGGCTCTGGCCACCCTGGCCGCAGATTCTGAATGCTCCTAGGCTCCTGCAACAGCTCCACCCTGGCCATATGCTCCCTGGGGCCATGTCCATGGCAGGCTCACTGTAACACTGGGGCACCAAGAGACTAAAGGCTGAGACAGGACCCATGGAGAGTGAATGGGGCTCCTGTGAGATGAGCAGAGCCTCCAAGGGAAACCATGGCCCAGGGAATATTTTTATTTTATTTTATTTTATTTTAGAGACAGAGTCTCTCTCTGTCACCCAGGCTGGAGTGCAGTGGCATGATCTTGGCTCACTGCAACCTCCACCTCCCAGGTTCAAGCAATTCTCTTGCCTCAGCCTCCTGAGTAGCTGGGATTACAGGCATGAACCACCACGCCCAGCTAATTTTTGTACTTTTAGTAGAGACGGGGTTTCACCATGTTGGCCAGGATGGTCTCAATCTCCTGAACTCAGGTGATCTGTCCGCCTCAGCCTCCCAAAGTGCTGGGATTACAGGTGTGAGCCACCGAGCCTGGCCTATTTTATTTTATTGAGACAGAGTCTCTCTCTGTCGCCCATGCTGGAGTGCAGTGGCACAATCTCAGCTCACTGCAACCTCCATCTCCCGGGTTCAAGCAGTTCTCCTGCCTCAGCCTCTCGAGTAGCTGAGACTACACACGTGCCCTGCCAAACCCGGCTAATTTTTGTATTTTCAGTAGAGACGGGGTTTTGCCGTGTTGCCCAGGCTGATCTTGAACTCCTGGCCTCATGTTATCTGTCTGCCTCGGCCTCCCAAGGGGCTGGGATTACAGGCGTGAGCCACCACGGCCAGCCGGCCTGGGTTATATGGAGAAGGAAGGAAAGGCTGCTGTGAGGGTAGTGAGGGGGGACCAGGTACGTTAGGGGAGAGCAAGTACACAGAGGTCAAGTTCTAAACCGAAGGCTGGACCTGCAATGTGAGAGCTGGAAACAACTCATTCCAATCCCGACTTCAGGGGAGGAAAGTGAGGCCCAGAGAAGGGCATGCAGAGCTGTCTGTCACACTGCTAAGATTATGGAGCTGGGACTAGGAGCTCCTGACTGCAGCCCTCACTGCCTGGGCACTGAGAACCCTTGGGATGCTCCCCTTCTCACCCCCGATCCCCAATCCCCTGTACTCACTGTCCCGGTCAGCAGCCCATTGCCCCTGCAGAGGTGCATGGCTTAGGCAGGGAAGCAGAGTCGTCCCTCAGCAGCTGTGACTTCTCAGTGCCCTCTGGAGGCCTAAGGAAGTGGTGGCTCTTTAAATCCCCAGTGGCCACTCCGCCCCCAGAGGGCCAAGTTTCAGTTTCTCCTAAAGCCACCAGTTGCTCAGAATCCCTGGCTCAGGCTTGTTCACGTGGCTAGAATTTCCTAACATGAACTGGTCTTCCGGTTGGGCCCCTTCTCTGGAAAGAGGATGGTGGAGGGTGGAGAGGAGGGAAGACCAAAGGCCAGGTGTGAGGAGGGTGTTCCGGGGGAGGGAGGGCAGGCAGCCAGGGACTGAGATGAGAGGAGAAGCCAGTGGGGACTGAGGCTCATGTGGGGTAGAGAGCCCTTGAGCTCTGGAATTGGGGGAACTGGATCACAGCCCACATTGGAGCTGTCCAGCTTTCAGAAAGTGACTCTCCTCCTCTGAGCCCTAGTTTTCTCATCCGTAAGGGCTGCAGGATGGTACAACTACCCACTCCCAGGCTCATTACAGGAACTAAGCCAGATAATACAACCACCCCCAAACCTTCTGAGACCACTATGGAAGCATATCTGCAAAAATAAGCAATGGCCGTTGGATAGAACAGATGGATACATTACTGTTTTCGTACAACAGACTGCGTAGCAGTGGAAAGATTGATGTCCAGTGGTTAGGAGCCCAACTTCCAAGCTACGTGACTTGGGTTCGTAATTTCATCTGTGTTTCTGTTTCCAAATCTGTAAAGTGGGGATAAAAACAATTTTGTTACGCCAGATGCAGTGGTTCATGCCTGTAATCCAAGTACTCTGGGAGGCCAAGGCAGGAGGATCACTTGAGCTCAGGAGTTTGAGACCAGCCTGGACAACATAGCAAGACCTTATCTCTACTAAAACAACAACAAAAAAAATTAGCTGGGCATGGTGGCACACACCTGTATTCCCAGTTACTCAGGAGGCTGAGATGGGAGATCACTTGAGCCCAGGAGTTCAAGGCTGCAGTGAGCTATAATCTTGCCATCGCACTCCAGCCTGGGCAATACAAGACCTTGTTTCAAAAAATTAATCAATTAAAAATTAAAAAATAAAGACCTAGCAAACCCTGAAGCCCCAGGCATATCTGCATGGTTGCTGTATCTCTAAGAGGGACGACACTTGGATGGGGCATCTGTTTGGGGGCCAGAGAGGCCAGTAATTCCTGTCCAAGAACAGCATGCATGCAGTCTGTAGAGTCCTATGGTCTGGTGACTAGAGCATCTCGGGGTTGTACCTGAGACCTGAGGGTTCATGGCTGATGATGTGGGGTCACAAGAATGGCAAATACAGGTATGATCTTCTGATAGGTGATGGTGGCTGGAATGTTGTTTTAAAGAGTCATGGACACCTCTGAGCTTAGTAAAAAAGAGTACTGCAGTTGATTAGCAATGTCTGCCACACCATGATCGATTAGTGATGTCCGTCATGGGCAGTGATGTGGAGAGTGCAGTCCCCTGCTATCCTTAGAACCAGGCACAAAGCAAGTCTGGGTTTCAGAGTCAAAAGACTTAGTGACTCTCAGTCCTGGCACTCCACTCACCCAGTTTATCACCTGGAGCCTCAGTGTCTTCAAATATATGCTGGCAATTACAAAGAAATGATACCTATTTGACAGTTGTTTTGAAGATGGGAAAGAATGAAATGAGAAGAAAGCTCTTGGGATATTGTAAAGTACTATGAGGCAAGGAATCCCCCTCCTGAGATTTGTGGTGTCATATTCTGGATTCTAAGATTATTAATGCAGGCTCCTAATTTAAAATGTCTGGGTGGGTGGGATTGGGCATAACAGCTGGGCCTTGCCCTCCTAGTTTCTGAGGGGCCTGGGGGCAGAGGTTGAAGTGGGATGCCCCACGCAGTGAGGCCATCCCTGTTTCTCTGAATTATTGTTTCCCAGAAACCAGGAAGGCTGGGGCATCTTGCCTGAGGCAGGCACCTGAAGGGCTCATTAAGCCAGCCTATGAGCTCCCCTGGGAGGATCTGCAGGTGCCTTATGCATGATGTGGCTAAGAAGAAACACCCACACGCGCGCGCGCGCGTGTGTGTGTGTGTGTGTGTGTGTGTGTGTGTAGGGGCTAGTGTCCCCACTCCAGATCCCAACCCCCACCCCGGACCCCCAATCTTTCTTCTCCAGATCCCAGCTTCTGACAGAGGTGAGACAGCAGGTGTAGCTCTTCCCAGAACACCACAGCCCTGGGAGAAGACCAAAGAAGGCAGCATTTATGGCTTCCTAAGGAGGCGGCTGGGAGAGGGAGTGGCAGGGAGGGAGGGAAGGAAGGGGAGTGGGTAATGTTTAACTAGGAAGGGCTATGGGAGACTTCTCCCAGGCTGGTGGGACCATCCAATCTGACCTTGCCTTAGACGGTGTCTCAGTCAGCTCAGGCTGCTATAATGCAATACCAGAAACTGGGTGGCTTAATGACACTTTTATTTCTCGCAGTTCTGAGGGCTGAGAAATCCAAGAGCAAGGTACTGGTAGGTTTAGCTCCTGGCTGGAAGATGGTAGCACTCCTGCCGTGTTCTCAGATAGTCTCTCTGCCTTCTTATACACTCATCCCATGGTAGGGCCCTACCCTCACGACCTTATCTCAGCCAATTACCTCCTGAAGGCCCCACCTCCAAATACCATCTTACCAAGGGTTGGCACTTCAGTGTGTGAGTTTGCGGGGGACACAAACTTTCAGTCCATAAAAAGAGGGTGAGGAAACTAATGGCCAGAGGGGCAAGGTCACCCCACAGGAGGGGCAGGGCTGCAGGGAGAACACAACCTCTCTCTTCCAGGCCTCAGTCCTGCTCCACACCCTGCTTGGAAAGGCCTGGTCCATTAGTCCAGAGCCAGCAGCCCCAGTGGGTGGAGGGTTGGAGGCCTCCCAAATACCACACCTACCAATGAGCTCCTGCACGGCAGGACTGGTTCTTTGAAGGGTCCTCAGTGCTTCAAATACTGCCTTCACATAATAGACGCTCAATTAATGAATTAATGAGTTAAAGTCCAGCAGGCAGCTTGCCACCTAGGAACCCCAAAACTTTTCTGAGGAAAGAAACTTTTCGCTCATTCCCACAGGACCTGCTCTGGGTTCCTGGTGGGCTCTCCTCAACCAACTTCATCATTTTACTAGTAAAGAAACTGAGGTAGAGGGAAGAGAAAGTCACACCACTGTTTTGGGAGAAGTGGTGCATTGGGTGCAGGATGCATTGAAGCCCTGTGCCCCCACTTTTTTTTTTTTGAAACAGAGTCCCACTCTGTCACCCAGGCTAGAGTGCAGTGGTGCAATCTTGGCCACTGTGTCCAGCCCCTACCCTGTCCCAATTCTTTCCCACACTTCCTGGGGTTAGACAGACGCTCAGATCTCCAGCTGCTGAAGATGACGACCCTTCAGTCTAGGTCCTTCCACCATGTGCATCCCTCATATTAGGGATTAGGTCATATTAGGCATGGCCTCCTCAGAGCACCTCCAGAGAGCTACAGATGAAAGCAGAAAAAGAGGCCAGTAAGTTGCTGGCAGTGCTGACTGGCTACTGACTTCCCATCCACACCTCAGTGGGAGCCAAGCCTCAGCTGGGAGGAGTTTACAATCCAAGGGTGTGTGGGACACGCCTGTTGAGGAAGGCACTTCCTGTCATAGAACTTCCCACTGGGGAAGTCACTTTCTGCTGGGGAGGTCAGGGAAGGATTTCCAGAGCAGGAGCTCTTTTGAAGGGACATTGAAGGATGGGCAGGCTCTATCCTAAGACCTGGAACTTGTTCTTGGGCAAGGTTACTTAACAAACCTCTTTATACCTCATCTGTAAAATGGGGATGATATGTTATGGTGGTTGTCTTTATGGCAAACAGAAACATACAATTTTGTGGGGTTTTTTGTTTGTTTTTGTTTTTTTTTTTTTGTTTTGAGATGGAGTCTCGCTCTGTCGCCCAGGCTGGAGTGCAGTGGCGCGATCTCGGCTCACTATAAGCTCCGCCTCCCGGGTTCACACTATTCTCCTGCCTCAGCCTCCTGAGTAGCTGGGACTACAGGTGCCCGCCACCATGCCCGGCTAATATTTTGTATTTTTAGTAGAGATGGGGTTTCACCGTGTTAACCAGGATGGTCTTGATCTCCTGACCTCGTGATCTGCCTGCCTCAGCCTCCCAAAGTGCTGGGATTACAGGCGTGAGCCACCGCGCTCACCTTGTTTTTTTATTTTTATTTTATTTTATTTTTATTTTTATTTTGAGACAGAGTTTCACTCTTGTTGCCCAGGCTGGAGTGCAATGGCACGATCTCGGCTCACCGCAACCTCTGCCTCCCAGGTTCAAGCAATTCTCCTGCCTCAGCCTCCGTAGTAGCTGGGATTACAGGCATGTGCCACCACGCCCGGCTAATTTTGTATTTTTAGTAGAGATGGGGTTTCTCCATGTTGGTCAGGCTGGTCTCAAACTCCCGACCTCAGGTGATCCACCCACCTCGGCCTCCCAAAGTGCTGGGATTACAGGCGTGAGCCACCGCGCCCGGCTTTTTTTTTTTTTAGACGGAGTCTTGTTCTGTCTCCCAGGCTGGAGTGAGGTGATATGATCTCGGCTCACTGCAACCTCCACCTCCTGAGTTCAAGTGATTCTCCTGCCTCAACCTCCCAAGCAGCTGGGATTACAGGTGCAAGCCACCATGCCCAGCTAATTTTTATATTTTTAGTAGAGATGGGGTTTCACCATGTTGGCCTGGCTGGTCTCGAACTCCTGACCTTAGGTGATCCGCCAACCTGAGCCTCCCAAAGTGCTGGGATTATAGGCATGAGCCACCATGCTTGGCCAATGGGGATAATAATAGAAGGATTTAAGTAATTTGTGTAAAGGGCTTAGAACAGTGCACAGCCCACAGTTAAGTCACATAAACATCTGTTAAACTTAACAAAGGCACTCAATACATATCTGATTAATTTTTATTCATGTAACAACAGGCTTGTATTTTGTCCCTCCCTCCCTCTCTCTCTCTCTCTCTCTCTCTTTGATGGAGTCTCGCTCTGTCGCCCAGGCTGGAGTGCAGTGGCACGATCTCAGCTCACTGCAACCTCCGCCTCCCGGGTTCAAGAGATTCTCCTGGCTCAGCCTCCTAAGTAGCCGGGACTACAGGCACACACCACCACACCAGCAAAACTTTTGTATTTTTAGCAGAGACGGGTTTTCACCATGTTGACCAGGCTAGTCTCAAACTCCTGGCCTCAAGTGATCCACCTGCCTCTGCCTCCCAAAGTGCTGGGATTACAGGCGTAAGCCACCACACCCAGCCTTTTTTAAAAATTTTTTTGAGACAGGATTTTGCTCTTGTCACCCAGGCTGGAGTACAGTGGCGCAATCTTGACTCACTGCAAACTCCGCCTCCTGGGTTCAAGCAATTCCAGCCTCCTGAGTAGCTGGGATTACATATGTACACCACCACATCCCGCTAATTTTTGTATTGTTAGTAAAGACAGGGTTTCACCACTTTGGCCAAGCTAGTCTCGAACTCCAGACCTCGTGATCCTCCCGCCTCAGCCTCCCAAGAGACTGGGATTACATGCATGAGCCACCACACCCGGCCGTAAGTGAAGTATTCTCCATGCAGCTGCTCGTGAAACCTTCACTGGGAGGTAGCAGATATCTGTGTTAGAGGAGTCTCTTTCCCTTACAGATGATCTAAGTTACTACCAAGTCTAGAGTGTACCAGCTTCAGACACGATGCCCAAACGATGTCATCGGGAGTCAGACTCTTCCTCTATTTGTCCTCTGGGCTGGCTACATTCTCAGGCAAAGCCCGCTCATGGCAGTAGGATGGCCACTAGAAACACCAGCTTCACAACACCCCAGCAGGGGCACATCCCCAGCCCCTCCCACTTTCCCAGTAGCTACAACAAAAGTCCCAGGCTTGGCCTTCCTTCGTCTGGCTTGGGTCATGTGCCTATTCCTGACATCAATCACTGTGACCAGGTGAGATTGGCAAGGCCAGGACTTCAAGCCCATCCTGGAGCCCAGGGTTGGGGTCAGCCCCATCTAAACCATAGGGACTAGGGGTGAAGGGGCAGTTCCCCAGGGCATTGGGTACTGTTGGCAGAAGAAGGGTGAGTAGATGCCAGTTGATCCCACAACCTCAGCTCAGCTTCCGACATGAGGAAACTGCCACTCAGCAGCACATGCTGGAGCCTGGTCACCTCCCCAGGTTGATGGACTCCAACGCCCCCTGCCTCTGATACCAAGCCCAGCACGCTTCCTGTCCATTGTTTCACAGCTGCCCAAGATGTGGGGGAAGGTCCCAGCAGTCAGGGACCCGTGGACAGGAAAGCAAGGGCTTGCCAAAGGATGATTCCAGATGTACTGAATGCTGGGCAGAGACAGGGGAAGCCACATCATGGGGACTCCCCAGGGCGTGGGAAGAGAAAACAGACTTACTTTCAGCACATTGTGCACAGCACATTTCAGTGCTCATTAAAGATGGAGTCTGGGCCAGGCGCGGTGGCTCACACCTGTAATCCCAGGACTTTGGGAAGCCAAGGTTGGCAAATTAAGAGTTCGAGACCAGCCTGGCCAACCTCGTGAAACCCTGACTCTACTAAAAATACAAAAATTAGCCAGGCATGGTGGCACATGCCTGTATTTCCAGCTACTCGGGGGGCTGAGGCAGGAGAGTTGCTTGAATCTGGGAGGCAGAAGTTGCAGTGAGCCGAGATTGCACCACTGCACTCCAGTCTCGACAACAGAGACTCTGTGTTAAAAAATAAAAATGAAAAAAGATGGAGTCTGCAAATAGCTGGGCCTCTCAGGAACTAAGTGACTTCCCCAGGGCTCTATGGGGCTCTTCACTGCCTGCTCCTCGGTGCACCTTCCCACGCTCACTCCCCTCCCCAACCCCCACTCCTGCTGGCTCTTTGCCACCTCCAATGCCTTGTGCTTCTGAGTCTCTGCCATTCCTTTAATGTACTTGCACATCTTTCCAGGAAGTGGTCTGGAACTTCTGGAAATGGGCAGGCAGTATAAATTATAAACAGCTGAGCTCTGAAGAGTCTGAGAGCATCCCAGGGCTTTGTTTGCAAATGGCAGTTGCGACCATAGCTCCTGGATTTTCCCAGGCAGTTGAAGCCCCGAAAAGACCAGGGTTCAATCCTCGCTCTGTCCTGCTACTGTGTGAGCTTGGACAAGGCCCTTGGTTTTTCTGGGTTCTCACTGTCCTTGTCTGTAAAATGGTGATAATTCCCTCACTTTGCCAGGGCTGCCCTGATGACTGAAGCAAGGTATGGAAAGTGGTCACCAGTGACCTCAGACAGGATAAGTCCTTTGCTCTTGTCCTAGTTACCCCTAAAGACGGGAGGGCCTCATGCGGAGGCTGGTGCCAGGGAGTGGCCAGCCAAGCTCATGGAGCAAGGGACTGGAGGGCTGGCTGGGGTGCAGTGGGGTGGGAAATGAAGCCCAACCCAGGCTAGCTAGTGACTTGAAATGCAACAGACAAGACGGCGCTGCCCTTGGCAGAACCAGCACCAAGGGTGCAGGAGAGCTTTGACCACACAGGTCAGCAGTCAGTCACCATCAGAGGACTCCAGAGATTCTCCAGTTTGTTTTGCAACTGGGGAAACTGAGGCCTGGCAAGAAGAGGGGAACTGGCCAAGTACAAGGAGGCAGCGGAGACAGGCAAACCCAGGTTCTGCTGCAGCCTCCCTGTGCTCTTCTCATGTTATTCCTCACTGCTCCAATGTGGGGAAAAGAAAGAAAGATCAGACTGTTACTGTGTCTATATAGAAAGAAGTAGACATAAGAGACTCCATTTTGTTCTGTATTTGAGATGCTGTTAATCTGTGACCCTACGCCCAACCTTGTCCTTGCAAGAGACATGTGCTGCGGTGACTCAAGGTTTAAACGATTTTGGGCTGTGCAGGGTGTGCTTTGTTAAACAAGTGCCTGAAGGCAGCTTGCTGGTTAAGTCATCACCATTCTCTTAATCTCAAGTACCCAGCCACACGTACACTGCCAAAGGTCGCAGGGACCTCTGCCTAGGAAAGCTAGGTATTGTCCAAGGTTTCTCCCCATGTGGTAGTCTGAAATATGGCCTCGTGGGAAGGGGAAGACCTGATCGTCCCCCAGCCTGACACCCATGAAGGGTCTGTGCTGAGGGGGACCAGTACAAGAGGAAAGAAGGCCTCTTGGCGGTTGTTGGTGGTTGAGATAGAGAAAAGCATCTGTCTCCTGCCCGTCCCTGGGCAATGGAACATCTTGGGGTGTTGGGAGAAAACCACCTTAGGGCGAAAGGCGGGACTTGCTAGCAATGCTGCTCTTTATGCACTAAAAAGGTTTATGGAGATGTTTGCATATGCATATCAAGGCACAGCACTTTTCCTTAAACTTATTCATGTCACAGAGAACTTTATTCATATGTCTTACTGCTGACTTTCTCCCTATAATGATCCTATTATCCAGCCGCTTCCTTTTCTTTAATACTGAGGGAACTCAGAGACCGGTGCCGGCGTGGGTCCTCTGTATGCTGAGCGCTGGTCCCCTGGGCCCACTTTCTCTTTCTCTATACTTTGTCTCTGTGTCTCATTTCCTTTCTCAAGTCTCTTGTTCCACCTAACAAGAAACGCCCACAGGTGTGGAGGGGTAGGCCACCCCTTCAATCCAACAAACATCCTGGGGCCTGGAGTAGAAATAACAGGGGCACAGGACACCCTTAGAGGACAGGGAGCATTTGTACCTGTTGTGGGTCTGTAGGAGCAGGACTGATTCCCAGAAGCCCCAGACCAGGGTCCCAGGAGCTGGAAAGGGAGCCCCATCCGGAAGAAAGTCTGGGGATGGGGTTCTCTAGAGAGCTGAGTTCACCTGCAGCTGACGTGCACCAAGCTTCAATGTCTCAGACAGCCTTGTGCCCTCTCTGGACCTGTTTCCTCATGTGTAAAATGAAGGAACTTAACCAGGCGCTGTGGCTCACACCCTATAATCCCAGCACTTTGGGAGGCCAAGGCAGGAGGATTACTTGAGCCCAGGAGTTCAAGACCAACCTGGGCAACACGGCAAGACCCCATCTCTGACAACAACAACAACAACAACCCCAAAAATGAAAACAAAAATTAGCTGGGCATGGTGGCGTGAGCCTACAGTACCAGCTACTCAGGAGGCTGAGATGGGAGGATCACTTGAGCCTGGGAGGCAGAGGTTGCAGTGAGCTGAGATCACATCACTGCATTCCAGCCTGGGAGACAGAGCAAGATCGTGTCTCAAAATAAATAAAATAAAATGAAGGAACTTGACAATGACTTCTCAGGGTCCTTCTTGCTGTGCGGGAGGCCAGGGCCTGCCTGCGCCTCTTGGGAGGCTTTTTTCTAAACAAGGGACTAGCAACGAACCGAGGTTGGTGCTGCAGACAGAGAGCTGGGTGCCTCCCCCAGCACTGCCACCTGCCTTCCACTCTGGGGCTGAGTCTTCCCTTCCCGGCACCCATGGGGAGGGGTACCTATGAGATGCCCCCTTTTTTTTTTTTTTTTTTTTTGAGTCGGAGTCTCACTGTGACCCCCAGGCTGGAGTGCAGTGGCCCGATCTCGGCTCACTGCAAGCTCTGCCTCCCA
>NW_012104587.1:3950378-3951677 GCF_000951045.1 Mandrillus leucophaeus
GCAGTGGCACGATCTTGGCTCACTGTAACCTCTGCCTCCCGAGTTCAAGCAATTCTCCTGCCTCAGCCTCCCAAGTAGCTGGGATTACAGGTGCCCAGCACCATGCCCAGCACCACATCCAGCTATTTTTTTTATTTTTAGTAGAGATGGAGTTTTGCCATGTTGGCCAGGGTGGTCTCAAACTCCTGATCTCAGGTGATCCACCTGCCTCAGCTTCCCCAAGTGCTGGGATTACAGGCATGAGCCACCATGCCCAGCCAAGACGCCCTTTTTCATTTGGGGCCGGTGTGGGAGTTGGAATCTGTGGGGATCTCAGAGAGTGGGAGCCGGGTCTGCCATGGTTTGGGGGCTGAGAAACCTGATGGCGAGAACAAGCCTGGTGAAGCCCTGCTGCTTCCTGTCTGTGTGAGCAGCTAGAAAGCAATTCACAAACCTCTATCCTTATTTCTATCACCCAGCAACTATATCCTGAGCATCTCCTATGTGGCAGGCCCTGCTCTGGGTGCTGGGAGACATCTGTTTTTTAAAAAAGAACCAAGTCCTGCCCTTGTGGCATTTCCATCCTAGGGAGGAGCAGGGAGACAATAATTCTATTAAGTGAATTATCTAGTCTGGTGGGAGTCCACAGGTACCACAGGGAAAAGAGAGCTAGGTAAGGGCCGTGGGGAGTGTGGGGTGGGGGATTTCACATGTAAATAGTGGGGTCAGACTGAGCCTCACTGAGACATTTGAACAAACAAAAATTGTTTTTGACATTGGATATTTGAGCAAAGAATTGAAGAGGAGAGAGCCATGACAGTGAGGTACTGGCTGGGGTCAGGGGCAGAGTGGTGTAGTGGACTCCCGGGACTGGCAGGGTCGGGGGAGCAAGAAATTGGGGTGGAGACCACGGGCCATTCACGCAGGGGCTCTTAGGCCAGTGAGAACCTTGGGCTTTTACTCTGAAAGATACAGAGAGCACCAGAGGGCTCTGAGCAGAGGAGAATGTGATCTGATGCAGAGGTTAAAAGGGTCCCTGGTCGGGCATGGTGGCTCACACCTGTAATCCCAGCATTTTGGGAGGCCGAGGCAGGAGGATCACTTGAGGTCAGGAGTTCAAGACCAGCCTGGCCAACATGATGAAACCCTGTCTCTATTAAAAATACAAAAATTAGCCAGACGTGGTGGCGCATGCTTGGGAGGCTGAGGTGGGAGGATCATTTGAATCCAGGAGGTAGTGGCTACAGTGAGCCGAGATTGCACTGCTGAGCAAGACTCCATCTCAAAAATAAATAAATAGGCCTGGCACGGTAACTCACA
>NW_012104587.1:3953652-3955054 GCF_000951045.1 Mandrillus leucophaeus
TGACAACAACAACAACAACAACCCCAAAAATGAAAACAAAAATTAGCTGGGCATGGTGGCGTGAGCCTACAGTACCAGCTACTCAGGAGGCTGAGGCAGGAGAATGGCATGAACCTGGGAGGTGGAGGTTGCAGTGAGCCGAGATCGCGCCACTGCACTCCAGCCTGGGTGACAGAATGAGACTGTCTCAAAAAAAAAAAAAAAAAAAGACCTACAGGAAGATGAGCGGTGGGAGGGCAGAACTATGGTCTGTATGCAGTTGCCATCTCTGTGCTTCCAGTTCTTTGCTTATTAATTAGTGGGACAAAACCTACACTTGGGTAAGCTGCCAGCACGTGCTGGTTGGTGCCTCTGTCACAGGCATGTGGTCCAAAAAATAAGACTGGCATCATAGATTGTCTTATCAGAGAGGGAAAACAGGTTTTCTGTCTTCTCATTAAAACTGTGACTTTATCATAAACAATCTAATATAAACAATGTATAAAAGTTTAAAAGAATTAAATAGGCCGGACGTGGTGGCTCACACCTGTAATCCCAACGCTTTGGGAGGCCAAGGTGGGGAGATCACTTGAGCCTAGGATTTTGAGGTTAACCTGGGCAACAACGTGACCTCAACCCTGTGCTCCAGCATGGGCCTGGGGCCCTGGCCTTGCCAATCTCACCTGGTCACAGTGATTGATGTCAGGAATAGGCACGTGACCCAAGCCAGACCAAGGAAGGCCAGGCCTGGGACTTTCCTTGGAGCTACTGGGAAAGTGGTAGGTGCTGGGGATGTGCCCCCCTGGGGTGCTACTAAGACGGTGTTTCTGGTAGCCGACCCACTCCCATGGGCGGGCTCTGCCTGAGAATGTAGCCAGCCCAGAGGACAGCACATAGAGTAAGAGTTTGACTCCCAATGACATAGTTTGTGCATTATGTCTGAAGCTGGTGCACTCTAGACTGGGTAGTAATTTAACTTACATCATCTATAAGGGAAAGAGACTCCTCTAACACAGATATCTGCTACCTCCTGGTTCAGGTTTCATGAGCAGCTGCATGGAGAATATTTCACTTGCTGCAACACTGCAGAAAAATAAGGCAAGTCCACAGAGGGCAACAAATGACAGTGAGGGTTAAACAGGGAAAACCAAGAATCCAGAGAACCCAATTTCCCATCTCTTATTGAGATTCCTTTATAAGCATAGGAAATCTGGAGCAATTTACACCAGATATAAGTGCTGCTTCTTACACACGAACACAATCATAACTTGCTCCCTCTTTTTTTTTTTTTTTTTTGAGGCGGAGTCTTCACTCTGTCGCCCAGGCTGGAGTGCAGTGGCACCATCTCGGCTCACTGCAAGCTCCGCCTCCCGGGTTCGCGCCATTCTCCTGCCTCAGCCTCCCGAGTAGCTGGGACTACAGG
>NW_012104587.1:3957219-3957885 GCF_000951045.1 Mandrillus leucophaeus
GGCGCGGTGGCTCAAGCCTGTAATCCCAGCACTTTGGGAGGCTGAGGTGAGAGGATCACCTAAGCACAGGAGTTCAAGACCAGCCCAGACAACACAGCGAGACCCTCGTCTCTACAAAAAAATTTTAAAAATTAGCCACGCTTGATGGCATGCACCTGTAGTCCCAGTTACTCAGGAGACTGACGTGGGAGGATTGCTTGAGGCTGCAGTGAGCCATGATTGTGCCATTGCACTCCAGCCTGGGTGACAAAGCGAGACTCTATCTTAAAAAAAAAAAAAAAAAGAAAAAGAAACACCCAAGGCAATAATTTTATGTTCTCCCAAACTTACTCCCCAGTTAATAGCTGCATTGCACTGATTTTCAAACTTTTGTGACTGTGACTCACAGTGAGAAGTATTCATATCTGTATAAATATCTGAAACAAATGTTTCAGCAAACACTACTTACCTTTACTACATGGGTAAAGGTAGTAATGTTTTCAGTTCTGTTCATTCTGTTTCATTTTTGTTAATGCTACTAAGTTGAACCATTTGAAATACATCTGTGTACTCAAAACTGTCAAATATGGGCAATTTCATACAGTTCAACCTATTTGTGACACTAATTTTACAATCCACTTCCTTAATGGACTGCATCTCATAGATTAAAAAACATTGCTGGCCGGG
>NW_012104587.1:3958430-3960482 GCF_000951045.1 Mandrillus leucophaeus
ACTGGGATCAAGCAATTCACCCACCTCAGTCTCCCAAAGTGCTGGGATTACAGGCATGAGCCACTGCGCCCGGCCCGCTTCACGTTTTAAGGGCTTCATGGAATCCACATGCACCTACCCCGGCTTAGGTAACCTGCCCTCACTGGAGACAGTTAGGTTTTTTCCAACTTCTTGCTGTTCCAAACTATGCCACAGTGAATTTCCGCGTCATATCCAGAATGCCTGTGGTGCAGGCTCCGAGAAGGAGGATGGCAGGCTCCTACCTCTAGGCATTTCCCTTTTTTTTTTTTTTTTTTTTTTTGAGATGGAGTCTCGCTCTGTCGCCCAGGCTGGAGTGCAGTGGCACAATCTTGGCTCACTGCAACCTCCCCCTCCCAGGTTCAAGCGATTCTCTGCCTCAGCCTCCCGAGTGGCTGGGATTACAGGTGCCACTACCACACCCGGCTAATCTTTTGTATTCTTAGTAGAGACAGGGTTTCGCCAAGTTGGCCAGGCTGGTCTTGAACTCCTGACCTTGTGATCCACCCGCCTCAGCCTCCCAAACTGCTGGGATTACAGGTGTGACCCACCGCGCCCAGCTAGCATTTCCCATTTTGATCTTAGTTGGGTTTCAAAGTCTCTGGGTAGGCGCTATGCTCAGTTTCTTCCTTTGTGTGTGTCTGATGGAGGGTAAATGGTGCTGACCCAAGGGTCCCACTCAGGCAGCCTATCTGTTCAGCCCTCCTCTGACCACAAGCCCCTTTCTGCAAGATGGGAAGCTCCAGCTTCTTCCAGACCGCTCTCTAGGCAAACTTCATGGAGGCATGAAGACATTGTGCTTTACCATTGACCAGACCTGAGTTTGAATCTCACCCATGCTCCTTAAACACTTTGGATTCCATTATCATAGCTACGAAAAGAATAGAAACCTCTCAGGGTTGCAGGGAGGATGAAGCTGAACACGTGGAGTGCATTGCAAACAGTTACACAGGAGTTAGCCATTGTCTTCAGCTGGTGCTGACAGCTTTTTCCCAAGCATGAGAGAGGATCTTCTGCGCTGCCTATTCACATTTAGCCTGCAGCCGGCTGGGGCACCAAATTAAGACAATAAGGCTCTCTCCTGAGTTTACAATAGGCTTGATGCTTGACCTATTTCCTCACTTCCTCTGGACTTCTTGAGCGCTAAGGTAAAGAATGAAACTCTTGGACAAAGCCCAACAACAACTATTTATCGAGCACCTACTACATGCCAGCCACTGTGCTAAGCACCATCTGGGCCTCAGTTTTCCCATCCGCAAAAGTAGGAATTGTGCTGCTCAACAGGGAAACGCTGGGCCTCTGGGTGGGGGAGCCTTTGGGACCGGACTACAATTCCGTCACTGGAACCCAGGGACGCCCCGCACGTTTCCGAACGGCCTCCAGGGGGCACCGCCGCCCTGAACTGAGAGCCACAGGAGCAGGGTAGGGGGAGGCCCAACTTTCTGCTCTGTCACTGGCAGATTGAGGACGATGCCGAGGACCCAGAGGAGCAGGATTTGGACCGTGTTGCTGGGAACAGGGGCCTACACTGGCCCCAAGATGAGTTCGTCCGTACCTGGAGACCCTGGGTTCTGACTCTGAGGTCAGACGCAGCCAAGATGCAACTCAGGAACTTCAAGGTTTCCGCTCCGGCCCAGAGCCCCGGTCTGGCGGGGGAAAGGGTGGGGGTGTCGCCCTTGCTCCCCCAGCCTCAGCCTTCGAGAGGCGCAGCCTCAGGGCGGGCGGCAGCACAAAAGGCTCCTGCGCCGCTAGGGGCACTCTCGCAGCAGCTGCGCGGGCGACCTCGCGATCACGTGCGGCGGGGGCGGGACCAAACGAGCGTCCAGCCAATTGGCTATGCCGTCGGCGAGCGTGATAGCCAATAGGAACCGGGAGCGGGGTCCCGGGACTGGGAAGAAACGGCGGCCGGGAGGGGCTCCGGGGACCATGGGGCTCCTGACCATTCTGAAGAAGATGAAGCAGAAAGAGCGGGAGCTGCGACTGCTCATGCTGTATCCTCCCAGACGCCGGAGCCGCGGGGGTAGCGGGGCCCCG
>NW_012104587.1:3960797-3964241 GCF_000951045.1 Mandrillus leucophaeus
TGGGGCCGCTGCCTTCCCGGCTCTCATCTCCCCCGGGCCCAAGGGTTCCAGGCCCCGGCCCCGCCCTCCAGCTGCGAATCTCGGGGGCGTGCGGGGTGGCGGGTGGCGGATGTGGGCTCTGCGGATCCTTTCGAGCGTGGATCCAACAGTCCGTCTCTTTGGTGCTACGCGGCCCTTGGATGACCCTGTGGCTGAGGATGTGTGTGTGTGAGCCCGAGTGCCCCGTACGCGCTGTGCGCCTTCTGAGTCCATTTAGGCGCCCACACCTGTTCCCTCTGCTCTGTGCCAGGCCCCGCGGGGAAATGGCAGGGGAGATAAGACGCTTACGTGCACATATAACTTAATAATCAAATCTCACATTTTTGAGATAGGGTCTTGCTCTGTTGCCCTGGCTGGAGTGCAGTGGCTTCTAGGCTCAAGTGATCCTCCCACCTCAGCCTCCCAAAACTCTGGGATTATAGGCATGAGCCACGGAGTCCGGCCCATGTCTGTTTTATTTTATTTTATTTTATTTGAGACGGAGGTTCGCTCTTGTTGCCCAGGCAGGAGTGCAGTGGCGCAATCTCAGCTCACTGCAATCTCCGCCTCCCGGGTTCAAGCGATTCCCCTGCCTCAGCCTCCCAAATAGCTGGGATTACAGGTGCCCACCACCACGCCCGGCTCATTTTAAAGAATATTTTTAGTAGAGACGGGATTTCACCTTGTTGGTCAGGCTGGTCTCGAATTCCTGACCTCAAGTGATCTACCTGCCTTGGCCTCCCAAAGTGTTGGGATTCCAGGCGTGAGCCACCGTGCCCGGCCCCATGTCTGTTTTAAAGAGCTCTGAGAAAAGCATACAGTTCACTCATTTGATAAATATTGAGTGCCTAATATGTGCTAGGCACTGTTCTAGGGGCCAGGGTACTAAAACAAAAAAAAAAAGTTACCTTCATGGAAATTCTGTAATGCAGGGGGGTAGAAAAATAATAACACAGGAAATAAGTAAAATATGTAATAGAGGCTGGGTGCTCAGTGGCACACACCTGTAACCCTAGCGCTTTGGGAGGCTGAGGTGGGAGGCTCGCTTGAGCCCAGGAGTTTGAGACCAGCCTGAGCAGCATAGACCCCGTCTCTATCTATACATATATATATTCTCCATACATATTATATATGTATATGGGCCATGCTTTGGACCATGCTTCTGGGGAACAGGGCCTTCTACTGCTCCAGGATGAGCTCCCACTACATATCTATGTATGGAGAATAATGCAATTTAGGGTGGTCAAAGAAGGCCGCTGTATGATGGCAGGGCATGGTGGCTCACACCTGTAATCCCAGCACTTTGAAAGACCGAGGCAGATGGATCACCTGAGGTCAGGAGTTTGAGACCAGCCTGGCCAACATGGTGAAATCCCGTCTCTACTGAAAATACAAAAATTAGCTGGGTGTGGTGGTGGACACCTTTAATCCCAGCTACCCAGGAGGCTGAGGCAAGAGAATTGCTAGAACCCAGGAGGCAGAGATTACAGTGAGCCGGTAAGCTGAGATCGCGCCATTGCACTCCAACCTGGGTGACGAGAGAAACTCTGTCTCAAAAAAAAGTGACAGTTGAGTACATGAGGGAGGTGAGGGTTGAACCTTATAGCAGTCTGGGGGGAAACTTTAAAGCAAAGGGAACAGCAAGTCAGAGGCCCTGGGAGGACTAACTGGCGTGTTCAGAGGACTGGCGAGGAGCGCAGTGTGTCTGGAGTGGGGAGGACTGTTGACTGGGAACCACCTCACCTAGGGCCTTTTGGTTTTTGGTTTTCCCTTTCAGTGAGAAGTGCAGAGGATAGAAGGAATCAGAGACCAGTTTGGCCACTGCAGTGATGCAGGCAAGATAGAATGGTGACTTGGACCATGATGGAAGTAGTGAGGTCATGGAAGTTTCTGGCCTGAGCAATTAGAAGGGCGAGGAGCCATTTGCTGAGGTGGAGAGGACTGGGGGAGAAGCAGGTTCTTGGCTCACTGTAACCTCTGCCTCCCGAGTTCAAGCAATTCTCCTGCCTCAGCCTCCCAAGTAGCTGGGATTACAGGTGCCCAGCACCACACCCAGCTATTTTTTTTATTTTTAGTAGAGATGGAGTTTCGCCATGTTGGCCAGGGTGGTCTCGAACTCCTGACCTCAGGCGATCCACCTGCCTCGGCCTCCCAAAGTGCTGGGATTACAGGTGTGAGCCACCGCGCCCGGCCTATTTGCTCTTTTGAAGGTGGGAGAAAGAACGGCAAGCTCATCAGCCAGTGGGGATGATCGAGAGGGGAAGGAAACATGGATGATGGCTTGGGGGCAGGGGGTCATCAGCGGCCAGGTTCCAGGGACTAAGGCTAGGCCTCAGGGGAAGTCTCCTCCTCACCCCTCTCCTGGACTGGGCTCATTCGCCCCAGCTCCGATGAGCAGGGAGAGGTGGTCCAGTCCAGGACCTGCCCAGCCCACCACGCCCAACTGAGCTGCAGTGTTGGGAGGATAGAGGAGGGTGGTTCCCTCCCACAGTAAGCACACCCATTAATTTGCACTCTGCAGTAGCAGGTCTGGAATATTCCAGAAACACATGAGGGTGGCTTCCTCCAGATACCTGTTCTTCCCTTAGTTCTTCAAAAAGCTTGCTCCTTGTATTTTGGGTCTCAACTCCAGACACCTCAGAGGGGCCTTCCCCAGCACCCGAGCTGAAAGAGCCTCCGATGGCCCTCTCGGAAATCCTCTCTGTTGTGTTGATGGTACTAGCCAGGACCTGGCAGCTCCTTCTTTTCTCATTTGTTTGTGCTTTATTGACTGTCTTCCCACTAGAGTGTAAGCTTCCTAAGGGCAGGGCTTTGTCCTCAAGCACCCAGAAGAGAGTCTGGCACATAGTAGGTGTTCAACAAATTAAGGAGCTTTTGGGCAGTAGAGATGATATTTATATCTTGATACTTTCACATTTATTGTGGGCCAATGATGGCCAGGCATGTGCTGAACTCAGTTTGATACATGGCGGAAAATAATGAGTCCCCTAAGAGGGGCTCTGTGACGATGTCACCACCCGGCGGAGAACAGGGACTTCTCCTTAACCTGCTGCGCCCCAGTGGCCTGGACAATGCTGGAAAGACAACCATCCTGAAGAAGTTCAATGGGGAGGACATCGATACCATCTCCCCAACGCTGGGCTTCAACATCAAGACCCTGGAGCACCGAGGGTGAGCAGGGGCCCCATGGGTGGGCCAACCCAGAGCAGGGCAGGGAAGGTGGGAGAGGGGCCCAGCTGACCCTCTTGTCACCTGCTTCTTGCCCAGATTCAAGCTGAACATCTGGGATGTGGGTGGCCAGAAGTCCCTGCGGTCCTACTGGCGGAACTACTTTGAGAGCACCGACGGCCTCATCTGGGTAGTGGACAGCGCGGACCACCAGCGCATGCAGGACTGCCAGCGGGAGCTCCAGAGCCTGCTGGTGGA
>NW_012104587.1:3968536-3969880 GCF_000951045.1 Mandrillus leucophaeus
CACCACAGTGAGAAAGAGCAGCGTTAAAATCTTGGCTGTGCCACTTACGAGCTATGTGCCCTTAGGCAGGTTGCTTAACCTCTCTGAACTTTGGTTTCCTCCTTGGTGAAATGGCTGACACAATCCCTGGCTCATGAGGACTTGAGGAGAATGAGAGAGGATGTGTGGGGCTCCTGGCATGATGCCCAGATCCTGCTGGATGCTCAAGAGCCCGTGTTGCATTTACATCACTAAGGGGCGGCACTGGTGTGGTACTGGACAGAGAGCCCAGGTGCCCCTGGGGGCTGACAAAGTCTCCCAGGGACCAGCGGGACTTCCTGGATGGGATGACCTGGAACAGGGCCTTGAGGGAGACATGGAGCTCCTCTGGGCTGGGGAGGACTAATAAATCAACATTGGTGAATTACTATTATCTTAATTACAGATTTTATTTGAATTTCACCAGTTTTTCCACTAATATACTTTTTGTTTCCAGTGTTTGATTGAAGCTACAACATTGCATTGAGTTGAAAATGAGGACACTTGTGAGAGTGAAAAGGGGGATTCTGTAGGCAGAGTCAGGATTGTCCTGGGCACACTGCACACACCTCCTGTGTGAGTGAAGCAGGTCAAATGAGATCAGGGCCATCAAATGCTGGTCAAGGCAGGTCAAGGCCCAAGGGTTAGACCCGTCCACCCACATCTCCCAATAACAGACGCATATGTGGAAACAACTAGAATCAGAGGTGGACGGCGTGGCCTGTCGGTGGAACGGTTAAAGGACTGTGTGAACCCAGAAGAGGGAGAGATCACATTCTCTGTGCACGTCTGGTCATCAGATTGGAGCAGTCTAGAACCACAGAGAGCTCAGGGATCATCTTATCCAGCACCCCTCCCTGTTTACGGAAGAGGAAGCTGAAGCATGGGGGACAGCGGTGTCCCCTGCGGTGGTTGACTGGAACCAGAACCCTGGCCCAGGACTGCCATCGCCCATGTGGTCCAGCCTTGATGGCTATGTCCACAAACTCACTCCTGGGCCACTCCCACCACCACAGGGCCTCACCTTGATCTTCCAGGTCGATCCTTCAGCCCAGATGCTCTGGGCCATTAGAGGAGGGGTCAGGCTGTCCTCTGAGTCCCCACCCCACCCCTCTGTCTTCTCTTCCCCAGCGCCTGGCCGGAGCAACCCTCCTCATCTTTGCCAACAAGCAGGACCTGCCTGGAGCACTGTCCTCTAACGCCATCCGCGAGGTGAGTCCAGGCCCTGGGACAGGCTCGCTGAGAGAAAGGGGCTCACTTTTTTTATTTTAAAAGCATTTATTAAAAATAACCAGGGCCGGGCGCGGTGGCTCAAGCCTGTAATCC
>NW_012104587.1:3971222-3971851 GCF_000951045.1 Mandrillus leucophaeus
GAGGTGGGCAGCTCCTACCCTTTGTGCAAATGTGTGGACATGTGGCCGCCTTCTCAGCAGATGCCCAGAGGGGTCCGTGGCCCCAGAGGGAAACTAGAGGCAGGATCCATTCCTTCACTGGGCCCCCACCATGGGAGGCCCATGGTGCCAGAGGCAGGACACATGCTGTGGACTGAGATTGAGTTAACGTCCCTGGGGTGTTACTACGTCAATACCCTGAGCATCAGTTTCTGTGCCTTGAAATGGTGATGATGACACCCACATCATTGGACTTTAGGGAGGATGACCCAAGGCCAGCATGAAGCTTTGAGAGGCCGTGGAGCCTGGCTCAAGAGTCTGACTCTTCGCTGTGTGACCTCAGCCAGGGGTGGTGGCACGCACCTGTAGTCCTAGCTACTCTGGAGGCTCAGACAGGAGGATCAGTTGAACCTAGGAGGTCGAGGCTGCAGTGAGCTGTGATCATGCTACTGCACTCCAGCCTCCTGGGTGACAGAGCAAGACCCTGTCTCAAAAAAAAAATAATAATAAGGGGCAGGGCGCGGTGACTCACACCTGTAATCCCAGCACTTTGGGAGGCCGAGATGGGCAGATCACGAGGTCAGGAGATTGAGACCATCCTGGCTAACACG
>NW_012104587.1:3977311-3981827 GCF_000951045.1 Mandrillus leucophaeus
GGGAGACATGGAGCTCCTCTGGGCTGGGGAGGGAAGGGGCTGAGGGCAGGCAGGGTCTGCAGTCACTGGCCACCACCATCAGCACCTTTGTTCTTCCAGGCCCTGGAGCTGGACTCCATCCGCAGCCACCACTGGTGCATCCAGGGCTGCAGCGCCGTCACCGGGGAGAACCTGCTGCCAGGCATCGACTGGCTCCTGGATGACATTTCCAGCCGCATCTTCACAGCTGACTGAGCCACTCCAGATGTCCCTCCACCTAGCAGTCCAGGTCCCCCAACCCTCACCAAACACTATCCATGGGGGCATGGGAGTCAGCCAGCCAAACTAACACTCCCCCTCCTCCACCCCAACCTGCTGCTGCTACTGCTGCCCGCTGCTGCTCTGTGGCCACCCAGCTCCTGTGGCGGGAGGGCTGTGCCCTGGCTGTTTCCCTGGCTCCTGACCTGGCCTTTGGCTACCATACCAAGAAGAGAGGACTGGGCGGGGAGGAGCTGCTACTGCTGCTACCAAGGCTGTGGGCCTCATCCTTCACTCAGCTGTGAAATAAACCACTCCTTGCCCTGATTCCTGGCTGAGTCATTTGTTGATTCAACAGCGTTAGAGACCACCTGGGACCCACAATCCAGCAGGGGACAGAAAGGAACAGACCATTGCAGTCAATGGTGAGCTGCGGCTATGTCAAAGGGATGCAAAAAAAGTTATAGAAGCATGGGACATGGTGCAACTGATTCCATCCGGAGGAGTCCAGGCAGGCTTCCTAGAGGAGGTCATGTTAAAACTGGGAATAAAATGTGAGTAGTTTTCCAGGTAGAGGAAGGGGAAGACGGTTCACCAGGGGAACTCCAACTCTCATAGGTATGAATTAGAAAAAGGGACACAGCTCCAGACCAGGGCTCCAACTTTTTGAATGGAACATGGGCTGAAATTCAGCTCCCAATTCTCTGTTGTAGCCAGGACCCCATGTGCAGTGGACAACCTGAATAGCTGTACGAGGCCAGCAGAGGTTCAGGCAGAGGGGATCACATGACAGGCATGAAGAGCAAAGGCTCTTGGGAAATGGGGAGGGGCATAGAGTCATGTGTTGGGGGGAGTGCAGCCAGAGGGCGGGAGGGGGCCACATCAGGTAGGGGTAGCTGAGTCCTTCCCTGAAGGCGACAGGAACTCAGAACCAGTGCCAGGCTGGGAAAGGATAGGAAATGAGGCCATCCCAGGGGTCCAGTCCAAGTGGCAAGACTGGTGGATGTTTTCACGGCCCAGGGTCCTAACAGCTGCTTACTCTGCAGGGTTCTGTTCTAAGTACTACCCATTCAGCAATGCAGTTAGGGACAGCCCTATGCAGTGCTGCCTATCAAGATCCCTCTTTATATGGGACACTAAGGGGTGGCACTGGCGTGGGACTGTACAGAGAGCTCAGGTGCCCTGGGGAACAGATAAGCTCTCCTAGGGGCCAGGGGAGGCTTCCTGGATGGGCTGACCCTTGAGCAGGGAGGGAAGGGGCTGAGGGGAGGCACTGGCCACCACCAGTACCTTTGTCCTCCCAGGCCCTGGAGCTGAACTCTACAGCCACCACTGGTACATCGAGGGCTGCAGCCCCGTTGCTGGGAAGAATCTGCTGCCTGGTATCGACTGGCTCCTGGATGACATTTCCTCCAGGAGGTTAAGTGACTTCCTCAAAGCCACACAGCTAGGAAGTGAGGGAGCTGGACTTGAACCCAGCACACTTGGTCACTATACCTACCCTGCTGCCTCCCGAAATAGCTCAGGCCTAATTGTCTTCAATTTTTGTCTCTCTGCTCAAAATTCAAATGCCAAGGAGAGGCAGCCTGCCCGGCGCAGCTTGAGGCTCACGATTATCTTTTGATGTGGATTTGTGGCCCAACAACCCTCCCAGCAGAGTATATCCAATGGAAGAAGGGCAGTTTTCCCAAAGGAAAGTTGAATGCTGTTATCAAAAGGTGAGGAAGAGACACTGGGATTTACTCTGAAGCTGGCACTAGGATCCTTTTGTGGAGGGATAGAGATCTGTGCAAAATCTGGGTTTCCTTTTTTTTTGAGATAGAGCCTCCCTCTGTCACCCAGGCTGGAGTGCAGTGGCATGATCACAGCTCACTGCAGCCTTGACCTCCCAGGCTCAAGCCATCCTCCCATCTCCTTGCTGGGACTACAGGCTTGTGCCACCACGCCCAGCTAATTTTTTATTTTGTAGAGATGGGGTCTTGCCGTGTTGCCCAGGCTGGTCTCAAACTCCTGGGCTCAGGTGATCCTCCCACCTTGGCCTCCCAAAGTGCTAGGAAAGTGCTGGGATTACAGGCGTGAGCCACCATGCCCAGCCTAGGTTTCCTTAAAAGTGGAAGAAAGGGCTGGGTGCGGTGGCTCATGCCTGTAATCCCAGTACTTTGGGAGGTCAAGGTGGGCAGATCACCTGAGGTCGGAAGTTTGTAGACCAACCTGACCAATATGGAGAAACCCTGTCTCTACTAAAAGTACAAAATTAGCCAGGCATGGTGGCTCATGCTTGTAATCCCAGCTATTTGGGAGGCTGAGACAGGAGAATCGCTTAAACCTGCAAGACAGAGGTTGCAGTGAGCTGAGATTGCGTCATTGTACTCCAGCCTGGGCAACGAGAGTGAAACTCCGTCTCAAAAAAAAAAAGGTGTGGAAGAAGGGAAGTGAATGTTGCGTGGACAAGCTTAGAACATGAAGAAACTGCCCTTCAGGGTACAAAATTAGAAGCCCCTGCCCTGTCCTCCTTGCAAGACAGACCTGGTGGTCTGCAGGCTCTTAAACCTGGGCTCTGGAGCCAAATCCTGGCCTGCCACTCGCTGGTGGATGCTAAGCAACTTGCCTAGCCTCTCCGTGCCTCAGTTTCCCTCCTAGTGTTGGGAGGAGGACCGAATGAGTTGGTGTCTTGTATGTCATAAGTATTGTGTAAGTGTCAGCTATAATTATGATTATTTGAACCAGTAGGACTGTACGAAAATTCAACTAATGTGAAGTCAGCCACCCACTGACATATGTGTCACCCCAGTGTTCACGTCCTCCCAGGTGCCCTTAGGAAACAATGCTTTTCTTGAAAAGGTGAATTAGGCCGGGCGCAGTGGCTCACTTCTGTAATCCCAGCACTTTGAGAGGCCGAGGTGGGTGGATCACTTGAGGTCAGGAGTTTGAGACCAGCCTGTCCAACGTGATGAAACCCCATCTCTACCAAAAAAATACAAAAATTAGCTGGGCATGGTGGTGTGTGCTTGTAATCCCAGCTGCTCAGGAGGCTGAGGCAGGAGAATCACTTGAATCCAGAGGGCAGAGGTTGCAGTGAGCCGAGATTGCGCCACTGCACTCCAGCCTGGGCAACAGAGTAAGACTTCATCTCAAAAAAATAAATAAATAAAAGGTGAACTATTCACAGAGACAAATATGAAAATAACAAGGTGATATTCATCACAAAGGTCTCCACCACATGGTCAAGCATACCCTACCCTGGGTGAGCTTGGGGAGCAGACCCTGGAGAAGCATGGTGGGCAGCCCAGCGCGGCGCCCCTGCAGCCTCTCCTGCTCCACTGCCGCCTTCTTTTTTTTTTTTTGAGCCGGAGTTTCACGCTTGTTGCCCAGGCTGGAGTGCAATGGCGCAATCTCGGCTCACCACAACCTCCGCCTCCTGGGTTCAAGCGATTCTCTTGCCTCAGCCTCCCGAATAGCTGGGATTACAGGCATGGACCACCATGCCCGGTTAATTTGGTATTTTTAGTAGAGACGGGGTTTCTCCATGTTGGTCAGGCTAATCTTGAACTTCTGACTTCAGGTGATCCACCCGCCTCGGCCTCCCAAAGTGCTGGGATTACAGGTGTGAGCCACCATGCCCGGCCTCCACTGCCGCCTTCTGTTTGCTCCTCTTGGTGAGGGAACTGGTGGGGTGGGAGATCTGGAGAAGGCCAGGAGCTAAATTGCTGTAGATGGAAAAGGGCTTGGAGAGGACAGGGAGAAAGAAGGGTAAAGGGAAGAGTGTGGGAGACACTGAGCCAGAGAGGGAGGGAAAGATCAGCGAGAAGGAAACTGGGATAATATCCCTGCCGAGGGAACTTTGGAGAGGGGAGCAATGTCTGAAGGGGTCTTCAGAGGACTTCTGGTGTGTGTTGCATGAGGGGACATCCCCCATCCCTGGCCTCCTCCTGAGCAACTGCTAGATGAACTACCCAGTTCAGACCCTCCAGAGTTTGATCTGGAGTCTGCTTTTTTTTTTTTTTTGAGACAGCATCTCACTGTGTTGCCCAGGCTGTAGTGCAGTGGCATGATCATAGCTCACTGCCACCTTGAACTCAGTGACTCCATCATAGCTCACTGTAACCTTGAACTCTCAGGTTCAAGTTATCCTCCTGCCTTAGCCTCCAGAATAGCTGGGACTACAGGCCCACGCCACCATGCCCAGCTAATTAATCTTTCTTTCTCTCTTTCTTTTCTTTTCTTTCTCTCTTTCTTTCTTTCTTTCTTTCTTTCTTTCTTTCTTTCTTTCTTTCTTTCT
>NW_012104587.1:3982032-3986071 GCF_000951045.1 Mandrillus leucophaeus
ACAGAGTTTCGCTCTTGTCGCCCAGGCTGGAGAGCAATGGCGCAATCTCAGCTCACTGCAACCTCTGCCTCCCGGGTTCAAACAACGCTCCTGCCCCATACTCCCGAGTAGCTGGGATTATAGGCGCCCGGCACCACACCTGGCTAATTTTTGTATTTTTAGTAGAGATGGGTTTTCACCATGTTGGCCAGGCGGTCTTGAACTCCTGACCTCAAGTGATCCGCCTGACTCGGCCTCCCAAAGTGCTGGGATTACAGGCATGATTTTTAAATTTTTAAATTTCTCATGAAATCAGGGGCAGCCTGTTGCCCAGGCTGGTCTCGAACTCCTGGCCTCAAGTAATCCTCCCGCCTTGGCCTCCCAAAGTGCTGGGATTACAGGCACGAGCCCCAAGCCATGCTTTGCTTCTTTCTGAAGACCAAGGCACCGCACCTGTACACTTGAGTTCCAGGAACAAGCGTGGCTATTCACAATGCTTCCTTTGCACTAAATACTATGTATTGTATTTAAGCTTCCCAGCTTCATGCTGCATTTCAACAGATTTTTGCTTCAATTCTAACACTTACTGGAGCAAAGGTCTCAAAACCCATGCCAGGTCTGGGAACACCAGTCTCCACATGGCCCACAGTGACAGTATGAATAACATCAATATTGCGGACATCTGGAGGGGCAGAACCAAGAGCTTGTGAGTTGGTAGGATGCGATCTAGAGCTTCTGAGCAGCGTGGTTCCACAGCATTGCCATCTTTACAGGTGACTTCCCATCCCTTGAGCCAAGGCATGTGAGCTCTTGGCTCCCGCCTGTTGCCACCACTCCAACCAGATATTGGCACAAATACTACTATGTCAGGGTTGTAGCCAATTTCTTAATGTAGGTGCTGATTTCCTTAATGATTTATCCCATCGCTCCTCTTTTTTTTTTTTTAGATGGAGTCTCACTCTGTTGCCCAGGCTGGAGTGCAGTGGCACGATCTCAGCTCACTGCAACCTCTGCCTCCCGGTTTCAAGCAATTCTCTGCCTCAGCCTCCTAAGAAGCTGGGATTACAGGTGCCCGCCACCAGGCCCAGCTAATGTTTGTACTTTTAGTGGAGATGGGGTTTCACCATCTTGGTCAGGCTGGTCTTGAGCTCTTGACTTTGTGATCCACCCACCTCAGCCTCCCAAAGTGCTGGGATTACAGGTGTGAGCCACCACGCCCGGCCCCCATCTCTCCTCTTTAGAATGGCCCATTGGGATCCATTTTGTTAACACCAACAATTAGTTTCACACCCAGCGTGTAAGCCAGAAGGGTGCGTTCACATGTCTGCCCATTCTTGGAAATACCAGCTTCAAATTCACCAACACCAGCAGCAACAATCAGGGCAGCACAGTCAGCCTGAGATGTGCCTGTAATCAGGTTTTTGGTAAAGTCTTTGCATCCTGGGCCATTGATGATGGTCACATAGTACTGACTGGTCTTAATTGCCAGCAGGGAGGTAGCAGTGGTGATAGCACTCTCATGTTCAACTTTTAGCTTACCCAAGACCCAGGTATGCTTGAAGGAGCCCTTTCCCATCTCAGCAGCCTCCTCAAAATTTTCGATGGTTCTTTTGTGGATCCCATCACACTTGTAAATCAGATAGCCAGTAGTGGTGGACTTGCCCAAATCAGATGACGATGTTGAGCTGAGTCTTTTCCTTCCCCTGCACCCTTTCTTTTGAGATGGAGTCTCACTCTGTTGCCCAGGCTGGAGTGCAGTGGTGCGATTGCAGATCACTGCAGCCTCAACCTCCTGAGCTAAAGCCATCGGCCAGTTCCACCTCTGGAGTAGCTGGAATTACAGGTGTGCGCCACCACGCCCAGCTAATTTTTGTATTTTTAGTAGAAATGGGGTTTCACCATGTTGGACAGGCAGGTCTTGAACTCCTGACCTCAAGTGATCCACCTGCCTCCACCGCCCAAAATGCTGGGATTACAGGTGTGAGCCACGGCGCCAAACCCCCATTTTGGCTTTGATTTAATGGTGATTTTCACGACACCTGTGTTCTGGCAGCAAGTCCATTGCAAGAAAGCTCCACTGACCTACATAGATTCTATTATAAACATCTCCATTCTACAGATGAGAAACTGAGGCTGACTAGTTATGGGAAACTCCTACAGCTAGTAAGAGTCGTGACTCAGAGCCCATGACACCATCCTGCTTCTCCAGCGTTCTTTGCTTCCTCTACTTTCCAGAAAACATGAATTAGGGAATCCTGACAGGGAAATAATTTGACGTTGTCCTGCACATACTGGGCACAATAGGAGTTGGGTGGATGAATGAAAGCAGGGATTTGGGAAGCAGGGGAGAAGTCCTTTGGAGGACTGTGACAAGGGTTTACGCTTAGATAGGGTGGGCTTGATCACCCGGCAGAAATGAGACGAGTGATCACAACCTCCCCCACCAATCTTTCCAATGACTTGGGTTTACGCTTCACCACAGAGAAGGAACTTTTCAGACGCTCCCTTGGCCGCGCAGCCGGGATCGGAACAGCGCTGTCACTTGCGATAAAATCCCTGGGCCGAAGGAAGAAGGGCGCAGGCCCAGGCGAGGCGGCGGCGGTCGGAGGCCGGGCCGAGGGGTGGGGACAGCGAGGAAGCGGAGTCCGGCGCTCCGCTCCAGCTCGGTTTCATGTCCCGCCAGGCGAAGGATGACTTCCTGCGGCACTACACAGTGTCGGACCCCAGGACGCACCCCAAGGGCTACACCGAGTACAAAGTAACCGCGCAGGTGAGGTGGGACCCAGCGCGCACTTTACCCTTTTAACTAGAGGGACGCCGAGTTTTACCTTAAGGAAAGGCGCTGCAGCCACCACTCCCTTTTTAGACGACAGAAATGGGTTTCCCCTTTAAGCGGCGGTTGCAGTACAAGGGTTCGTTTACTTCTTTAACCATCAGCGGGGCGGGGCCCTGAGTGGGCGCTGTCTTTTTTTTAAAAGGGCGTGGATGGCCGTTCCCGGACAAGCAAGGCGTGTATGCCCACGCCCGGCGTGTAGTGTCTGGGCATCAGACTGTGAATTTCTGTAAATTAACATGAAAACTGGTTTAACCCAATTATTAGTACTCCAATCTCGTAGAGTAAGTTTTGTTTATTGGTTTGTTTGATCTTACATAAAATCCCTTTAACGAGTTTAACCGTTTTTAATTTTTCAGAAAATAATACTGGTCAATGGTTGAAAAATATTCATGCAGTTCGGAAGGACTTAAGGAGTAAGTCGCCATATCAAGGTCACAGCAGGTAGATAGGCTAGAGTTGATATATGAAGCGATAGCAACATCATAAGCACAATTTATAGAGAGACATGGAGGAAACCATGAAAGTAATTAAAAATAGTAAAACAGGACACCTGTAGAATGATATACAAGAACGGGTAACTAGAAGGTCCCCAGGGAGAAGAACTGTGTCACTGGGGACAGAGTTGGGGAAGACTTTTTACTGTAAGTTTTTTGTACTTTTAGAATTTTCAACTAGGCGACTATTAAGCTGGTGCATTAGTTAACTATAAAAGCAAAGCAGGCACGTAAGGACACTTATAAAGTGTCTAAGTGCAGAATCTTAGCTATTTAAAATATGCTTTCCCCAAATCGTTTGTCTTTTCCATGCCTAAAAATAAATGCAAATAAGGCCGGGCTCAGTGGCTCATGTGTGTAAATCCCAGCACTTTGGGAGGCTGAGGGAGCAGATTGCTTGAGCTCAGGAGTTCAAGATGAGCCTGGGCAACACAGTGAGACCCCAGCTCAATATTAAAATGCACACACACACATACACACACACCCCTTTTAAAAAATGCAAATAAAAACGTTGTCCCTGGGAAGATAGACTGGAGGTGGGGTTGGGGTAGGAAGGATGTGGCAAGGAACTGTAACCTTTTATTATAAGTCTTCCCAGTGGCTTTTTTGTGTTGTTGTTTGTTTGTTTATTTTTTTGAGATGGAGTCTGCACTGTCGCCCAGGCTGGAGTGCAGTGGCGCGATCTCGGCTCACTGCAAGCTCCGCCTCCCGGGTTCACACCATTCTCCTG
>NW_012104587.1:3990521-3993081 GCF_000951045.1 Mandrillus leucophaeus
TCTGCCCGCCTTGGCCTCCCAAAGTGCTGGGATTACACGCCTGAGACACTGCACCCAGCCTATCTCAATACTTACTATATTGATTACATGTTGCAGTGAGAATATTTGGGATATATTGGGTTAAATAAAATATTAAAATTAACTTGTGGCTGGGCGTGATGGCTCACACCTGTAATCCCAGCACTTTGGGAGGCTGAGGCAAATGAATCACGAGATCAGGAGTTTGAGACCAGCCTGGCCAACTTGGTGAAACTCTGTCTCTACTAAAAATACAAAAAATTAGCTGGGTGTAGTGGCGGGCGCTTGTAAACTCAGCTACTCAGGAGGCTGAGGCAGGAGAATCGCTTGAACCTGGGAGGCCAAGATTGTGTCATTGCAGTCTAGCCCGGGCGACAGAGTGAGACTCCGTCTCAAAAAAAAAAAAAAAAGTTGTTTCTTTTTTTCTTTTATTTACTGTAGCTGCTAGAAAATGTAAAATTGCATATGTAGCTCATATCTGTATTAGACAGTGCTGAACAGTTGCTTGCGTCTGCGTACTCACGTGAGGTGTTCTTTGTTGTTGCTGGTTTTTGTTTTTGTTTTTTGAGACAGAGTCTTACTCTGTCGCCCAGGCTGGAGTCCTGTGGCATGATATCAGCTCACTGCAAACTCTGCCCTCCCAGGTTTGAGTGATTCTCCTGCCTCAGCCTCCCAAGTAGCCAAGTAGCCTCCCAAGTAGTGTGCGCCACCACACCTAATTTTTTTACTTTTAGTAGAGACGGGGTTTCACCATGTTGGCCAGGCTGGTCTTGAACTCCTAACCTCAAGTGATCCACCTGCTTTGGCCTCCCAAAATGCTGGGATTATAGGTGTGAGCCACCACGCCAGGCCGAGATGTTCTTTTGTTCTTTTGAAGCAAGGTGAAGGATTGCTGTTGTCAGGTTATGCCAGGCCAGTGGGGAAGTACCACAGAATGGCCACACAGTAACTGGACCAGAGTTAGCCTGCACTGCATAATACCTAGGACAGAGCAGTGAAACTGTGACTTGCACCTGTGATCTCAGCACTTTGGGAAGCCAAGGCAAGGTAATCACTTGAGCTCAGGAGTTCAAGACCAGCCTGGGCAACATGGTAAAACCCCATCTCTACAAAAAATACAAAAATCAGCCAGGCATGGTGGTGTGCACCTATAGTCCCAGCTACTTGGGAGGCTGAGGCAGGAGGGCGGCTTGATCCCAGGTGGCAGAGGTTAGAGTGAGCTGAGATTGTGCCACTGCACACCAGCCTAGATAACAGAGCCAGGCCTTGTCTCAAAAAACAAACGGGGGCTACTTGCTGTGTGACCTTGGGCAAGTCACTTTCCCTCTCTGAGCCTTACTTTTCTCCTCATCAGATCAAAGCCATCAGAAATGTTTTTGTTTCTTGTTAACTACCTAGCTCCCCCTGTGTAGGATGTGATATTCACAAGGGCAGAGACTTGTTCCTCCCCTGTTCACCTTCTGAGTCTAGCATATAGTAGGTGCTCAGTAAACATCTGGCAAATGAATGAATAAGGAAATTGATCCGTCCTGGAAGCCCCTCCCTCACCCCAGGAGGAGCCAGAGAAGATTGCTGGGAGAAGGGGTAGGAGGGCAGTGAGTTGCTCAGAGCATCTCAGGCAGGACCAGGAAAAGTGGCCTTGGGGCAGAAGCCCCTATATGTCACCACCACTCTCCCCTGTTCCTTGTCCTGGGGGCTGTAGGCCGATTTGAAGCCTCAGTGATCGAGGAGCGGCGAAAGGGGGCAGAGGACCTGCTTCGCTTCACCGTGCACATACCTGCGCTCAACAACAGCCCCCAGCTCAAGGAGTTCTTCAGGGTATGTGCACCTTCCACCTTATTAGAACTTGGGCCACTTACCCACCCACCAGATTGCACCCCATGACTCCCCATGGCTGATCTTTCTGTCCTGCAGGGTGGGGAGGTGACTCGACCCTCGGAGATGTCCAGGGACCTGCACATCCTGCCACCCCCTCTGATCCCCACCCCGCCCCCTGATGACCCCCGGCTACCCCAGCCGCTCCCTGCAGAAAGGAGGGGCCTTGAGGAATTGGAGGTGCCAGGTACATCAGGGTGGGAGGAGGGAACCAAGGCTGGAGGGTACCGAGTGGGGAGGGGGCCACACTCACTCCTCAGTGGTCTTAGTGAGAAATGGGCATGTGTCCAGGTCTATCACTGACTGGCTGAGGAACTTTGGGCAGGTCCTTTTCCTTCTCTGCACTACAGTTTCTTAATCTGTAAAATGGGCATAAACCCTAATAACGGGCTTGTCTATGCCCATGGTTGCTGCAAGGGTTTAGAGAGAGAGTAATTCCATTTTGAAAGCTGAGAAATAAATGCGGGTATTCATGACCCCAATTATCTCTTCCTCAGTGGACCCCCCACCATCCAGCCCTGCCCAGGAGGCCCTGGATCTTCTCTTTAACTGTGAGAGCACCGAGGAAGCGTCTGGTTCCCCTGCCCGAGGCCCCCTCACCGAGGCTGAGCTGGCCCTCTTCGACCCCTTCTCCAAAGAAGGTAATGAGCTGGGTCAGCCGGGAAGG
>NW_012104587.1:3993951-3997239 GCF_000951045.1 Mandrillus leucophaeus
AGATAGAGTCTCGCTGTGTTGCCAGGCTGGAGTTGAGTGGCGTGATCTCAGCTCACTGCAACGTCTGCCTCCTGTATTCAAGTGATTCTCCTGCCTCAGCCTCCTGAGTAGTTGGGACTACAGGCGCCTGCCACCATGCCTGGCTAATTTTTGTATTTTTAGAAGAGACAGGATTTCACCATGTTGGCCAGGCTGGTCTTGAACTCCTGACCTCAAGTGATTCACCCACCTCGGCCTCCCAAAGTGCTGGGATTACAGGCATGAGCCGCCACACCTGACCACTCAATGGTTTTGAAATAGTTTCTTTTACCAGAATATTTTAGGCAAGTCTCTGTAGTCAAAAGCCAAGTCCAAGGTTTTAGTTCCAGCAATCTTTTTTACCTAGTGTGTGATCTTCTATGGCCACACCTCTCAAAGCCTCCATTTCCTTATCTCTTAAATGGGCATGTTAATTATGTCTGCCTCAGTGGGATCTAGGATAAGGAATAGATGTTTTTATTTATTTATTTAGTGTGTAAGAGACAGGGTTTCACTCTCTGCAGTCTGGAGTGCAGTGGTGTGATCTCAGCTCATTGCAACCTCTGCTTCCCATGCTTAAGTGATCCTCCCACCTCGGCCTTCCAAGTAGCTGGGACTACAGGTGTGCCACATCACCACACCCAGCTTATTTTGTGTATTTTTTGCCGCTATTGGGTGTCACTATGTTGCCCAGGCTGGTCTCAAACTCCTGGACTCAAGTGATCTGCCCACCTGGGTCCCCTAAAGTGCTGGCATTACAGGCTTGAGCCACCGTGCCTGGCATAGGAGATGTTATTAAACTGTCAAGTACCCTAAACCATAGGGCATTATTTTAAAATTATTATGAACATAACATGATGAAAACTGAATCTTGTTTTCGCTTCAGACCCAAGTCTGCCCTTCCAGGGACCTCAGCTCCAGCGATGGTTTCTTCTGTGTCCAGGGCGCTGAAGCACAGGACCTTCTCCCTCAGAGAAGGAGGTTCCTGAGGCAGAACCTCCCTTCTTTGGAGACTTGGGGTTCTTTGGTTTCAGAAGGAGATGCAGGGCCATCGCCTGTTCAAGGAACCGGGATAAAAATTGTGCTGATGGCCGGGTGCTAACGCCTGTAAGCGTGAGGCCGAGGTGGGCGGATCACTTGAGGTCACGAGTCCAGACCAGCTTGGCCAACATGATGAAACCCCATCTCTACTAAAAATACAAACATTAGCAGGCGTGGTGGTGCATATCTGTAATCCCGGCTTCTTGGGAGGCTGAGGCAGGAGAATCGCTTGAACCTTGAAGGCAGAGGTGGTAGTGAGCTGAGAGTGCACCACTGCACTTCAGCCTGGGCAACAGAGCAAGACTCCATCTCAAAAAAAAAAAGTTGGGCTGAGGTTGGAGCAGTCCAGACGGGCCTTTAGAGGTCCTTCTATTTGACAGATGGAGAAACTGAGGTACATAGTAGGAAAAGTTTCTAAAATTATACGGAAAGGCTTAAAGCCAGGATGCCTTGATGCCAGAGGCCAAAGGCCAAAGGCCATTGCCCCATGAGGGGGACTAGGAGGCACCTGGGGCAAACGGGGTGAGAGGGTGTCAGATGGCGGTCTCTGGTCTCAACCAGCTCTTGCCTTTCTTTCTCAGTTCATCTCAAAGAAGGATCCAGAGGATGTCAAAGAGGTGAGGCTCCTGGGAGGAAGAGGGCCCATTCTGCAGTTCCAGATCTGGAAACTGTCAAGGGGCAGCTGGTAACTCTGCTTGGACACCGGCCCTCCTTCCTCCCTGTCCCTGGGCAAGGGGCTGCTGCAGCTGCATCCTGATCCTCACTCACCCTGGGGGCAGGCTGGGCACCGGGGGCAGCTGCCTCCCACCATTGCCGGTTCTGGGCAAGTCTCATGTCCCTCGTAGGTGGTGGTCTGGAAGCGGTACAGCGACTTCCGCAAGCTGCATGGAGACCTGGCCTACACCCACCGCAACCTCTTCCGCCGCCTTGAGGAGTTCCCTGCGTTCCCCCGGGCCCAGGTGTTCGGTGAGTGTTAGATCGGGGCACTCAGGCCAAAGATGAAGGGAGCGTTGGACAAAAGGGGACCTCTGCCAGTGGGGGCTGGATAGAGAGGGCCTGAAACTCTGGGCAGAGACATGTTTGGAAGGGCTTTTAGAGATGACCTCATTTGACAGATGGGGGAACTGAGGCTCAGAGCAGCCTAACACTTGCTGTGTATTGCACCTTTTAACATTCCTGTTGGGCCGGGCGTGCGTGGTGGCTCACACCTGTAATCCTAGCACTTTGGGAGGCCGAGGTGAAACTCCATCTCAAAAAAAAAACAACAAAAATCCTGTCTTTATTAGCTCTATTTTATTTTCCTTTTTTTTCAATTTTTTGTTGTTGTTGACAGCCTCACTTTGTCACCCAGGCTGGAGTGTAGTGGTGTTATCTTGGCTCACTGCAACCTCCGCCTTCCAGGTTCAAAGGATTCTCCTGCATCAGTCTCCTGAGTTGCTGGGATTACAGGTGCACACCACCATACCTGGCTAATTTTTGTATTCTTAGTAGAGACGGAGTTTCATCACATTGGCCAGGCTGGTCTTGAACTCCTGACCTCAGCTGCTCTGCCCGCCTTGGCCTCCCAAAGTGCTGGGATTACACGCCTGAGACACTGCACCCAGCCTATCTCAATACTTACTATATTGATTACATGTTGCAGTGAGAATATTTGGGATATATTGGGTTAAATAAAATATTAAAATTAACTTGTGGCTGGGCGTGATGGCTCACACCTGTAATCCCAGCACTTTGGGAGGCTGAGGCAAATGAATCACGAGATCAGGAGTTTGAGACCAGCCTGGCCAACTTGGTGAAACCCTGTCTCTACTAAAAATACAAAAAATTAGCTGGGTGTAGTGGCGGGCGCTTGTAAACTCAGCTACTCAGGAGGCTGAGGCAGGAGAATCGCTTGAACCTGGGAGGCCAAGATTGTGTCATTGCAGTCTAGCCCGGGCGACAGAGTGAGACTCCGTCTCAAAAAAAAAAAAAAAAGTTGTTTCTTTTTTTCTTTTATTTACTGTAGCTGCTAGAAAATGTAGAATTGCATATGTACCTCATATCTGTATTAGACAGTGCTGAACAGTTGCTTGCGTCTGCGTACTCACGTGAGGTGTTCTTTGTTGTTGCTGGTTTTTGTTTTTGTTTTTTGAGACAGAGTCTTACTCTGTCGCCCAGGCTGGAGTCCTGTGGCATGATATCAGCTCACTGCAAACTCTGCCCTCCCAGGTTTGAGTGATTCTCCTGCCT
>NW_012104587.1:4000389-4001715 GCF_000951045.1 Mandrillus leucophaeus
CCTCCCGGGTTCAAGCGATTCTCCGGCCTCAGCTTCCCGAGTAGCTGGGACTACAGGCACACGCCACGGTGCCTGGCTAATTTTGTATTTTTAGTTGAGATGAGATTTCTTCATGTTGGTCAGACTGGTCTCAAAACTCCTGACCCTCAAGTGATCCACCCTCCTCGGCCTCCCAGAGTGCTGAGATTACAGGTATGAGCCAAAGTGCCCTGCCTCTCACTTTTCTCGTTCTGCTTCCTCCTGTTCCTGCTACTGCCTCTCCAGGGTTGGGGAGTGGGAAGAAGGAATGGGAGGGAAAGGCAGTGTTGCTGTCACAGGGCTGTTGTGTCTGGCCTCTGGGTGGCAGGCATCCAAGTGCTCTGTCCTTGTGCCAGCTGAGCGCCTGCCTGGGCAGGAGCTTTTCTATTTTCTCTTTTTTTTTTCCTTTTTTTTCTTTTTCTTTTTCTTTTTTTTTTTTTTTTTTTTTGAGATAGGGTCTGGCTCTGTCACCAGGCTAGAGGGCAGTGGTGTGATCGTGGCTCACTGCAGCCTCTACCTCCTAGGCCCAAGCGATCCCCCCACCTCCGCCTCCCGAATAGCTGGGACAGAACCACAGGCATGCACCATCACGCCCAGCTAAGTTTTTGATTTTTTCTAGAGACAAGCTCTCACTATGTTGCCCAGGCTGGTCTCAAGCTCCTGCACTCAAGTAGTCCTCCCACCTCGGCCTCCTGAAGCGCTGGATTATAGGCATGAGCAACTGTCCAACCAGGATCTTTTCAAGACCCTTCACAGGCAGCTCCAGTGAGACTCACTCAGCCCAGGGGGAGAGTCCCCAGAGCCTGGAGCTGCAAGGCTTCAGAAAACTCCTGAGATTCTCGAAGTCTCCTATTCTAAGATTATTCCAAGGCTTGGAGCATTTCTACCCTCAGCCTGGTGTCGTTGGCCTAGCATCCTTCAGGGAAACTTTCTGGAGGGGATTTTTGGATTTCTAGGTCAACTGGAGTCAAGAGGGAAATAGGACCAGTGACCTAGAGCTCACAAACTAAAGTGAGTGTGTACCTAATGAAATAATTAGGAAGGCTGTGTTTTTTTTTTGTTGTTGTTTCTTTTTTTTTTTGAGATGGAGTCTCACTCTGCCGCCCAGGCTGGAGTACAGTGACGCGATCTCGGCTCACTGCAAGCTCCACCTCCCGGGTTCACGCCATTCTCCTGCCTCAGCCTCCTGAGTAGCTGGGATCACAGGTGCCCGCCACCACGCCCGGCTAATTTTTGTATTTTTAGTAGAGACGGGGTTTCACCATGTTAGTCAGGATGGTCTCGATTCCTGACCTCGTGATCCGCCCA
>NW_012104587.1:4003125-4004610 GCF_000951045.1 Mandrillus leucophaeus
TTGCCTGCCCGCCAGGAAGGTGTGAAGAAGAAGGCAGCTGAGTACCTGAAGCGGGCAGAGGAGATCCTGCGCCTGCACCTGTCTCAACTCCCACCCTAACAGGGAGTGGGCCTTTCCCTGGGACTCTCGCTCCTGCACTGCCAGCCCCTTCTCCTCTCCCCAGGGCCTAGACCCACCTCCTGGTCTTGTAATCGCAGGGGCCATTTCTGTAGGTAACTGGACCAAGCAAGAGAAAAATAATGAATTCTCAGTTCCCTGATTACACTTGCCACCTTGGAATCAAGGACTCACACTTCTGACCCTGCCTGTCTTTTTGTGTTTTTCTTGAGATGGAGTCTCACTCAGTCGCCCAGGCTGGAGTGCAGTGGTGTGATCGCGGCTCACTGCAACCTCCGCCTCCCAGGTTCAAACGATTCTCCTGTCTCAGTCTCCCTAGTAGCTGGGATTACAGGCACATGCCACCATATCCAGCTAATATTTTGTATTTTTAGCAGGGACGGGGTTACACCATGTTGGCCAGGCTGGTCTCAAACTCCTGACCTCAAGTGATCCACCCGCCTCAGCCTCCCAAAGTGCTGAGATTACAGGCATGAGTCACTATGCCCGGCCCCTGCCTGTCTGTCTTGATGTGTGAGCAGCAGCTGTGGTCATTAAACCATTAGTTTACCCCTCTAGAAGTGGGGTTTGCAAACTCCCACCTGCAGCCAAATCTGGCCCACCCCCTTTTTAATGTAAGGCCTGTGAGCTAGTGGTTTTTACATTTTTTTAATGATTAAAAAAATCAAAATAATATTCTGTGACAGAAAGACAGATGAAATTTATATGTAACAGGTGAAAATTATATGAAATTTAAGAGTCTATAAATAAAATTTGTTGGAACACAACCAGGCTAATTCATTCAGTATTGTGATGGCTGCGTTCGCGCTACACCGGCTGTTGAACAGTTGCAGAGTTGAGTCTTTGCCGCCTGCAAATCCCAAAACATTTACAACCTGGCCCTTTGCAGGAAACATTTGCTGAGCCCTGAGCTAGAAAATAGCACAGTCTCCAGGGAAATAGAGAATGACAAGACGATGAAGCCGGTCTATTGGGTGGAAGGGACGAAGGAGAGGAACCCAAAGCAGGAGTACCTGTCTCCGAGGCCCCAAAGTCAAATCCTGATTGCTCAGCGGGCTGGAAGGCGTGGCCTCAGTCCCGCCCTGCCCCTCCTCGCCACAAAGCGGTTGGTGGCGGCAGGGACTACACCGGTGTATCATGGGAGCGGCCCAGGCTACCCGTTAAAAACACTAAGGGGAGCGCGCAAAGCTGAACCTGGCGCTCGATGGGGGCCGTTAGCCGCCCCAGAGCGCGCGGAGCCGCAGAGGCGTCGCTGGACTACAACGCAGTGCATCTCGGGAGGCCAACTCCACAGGACCCGGGTGAGAGGACAGAGGCGGCCCGATGGGAGGCCCGGAGGCCGGGGATCATGGCGGGCAGGCGGGCCCA
>NW_012104587.1:4005225-4023433 GCF_000951045.1 Mandrillus leucophaeus
AAGAGGGCTTCGGCTCGCTGCGGCGCTGCTACGCGCGGGGCGCGGGACCACACCCCCGCCAGCCAGCCTTCCAGGGCCTCTTTCTGCTCTATAACCTGGGTGAGTCGGGGTCCTGGCGGCTGGGCAGAGCGTGGGGACAGGAGCCCACCATGACAGTAGAGGTAGGGAAAAGAAAGATTAGCTTTAACATCTCACCATTAGGCGCCTCCCAGGACAGCACAAGATCCACCAATCCCGGACATGGGACCTCGGGCCCATCTCGGGGTCTTAGTTGTCTCAGGAATAAAAGTGGAGGGGCAAGGGTGGAACGGGAGAGTTGGCCTAAACAGTGATTTTAAAACTTTTTTTTTTTTTTTTTTGAGTCTGACTCTGTCGCCTAGGCTGGAGTGCAGTGGCGCGATCTTGGCTCACTGCAACCTCCACCTCCCTGGTTCAAGGGATTCTCCTGCCTCAGCCTTCTGAGTAGCTGGGATCAGAGGCGTGCCACCACACCTGACTAATTTTTGTATTTAGTAGAGAGGGGGTGTTTCACCATGTTGGTCAGGCTGGTCTCGAACTTCTGACCTCGTGATCCGCCCACCTTGGCCTCACAAAGTGCTGGGATTGCAGGTGTGAGCCACCGCGCCCGGCAGATTTTCAAACTTTTTTTTAACCTCCCCGCCCAGTCAGGGTTACAAAGCAAACAAGAACACATATGCCCACGAATATACCTGAGACAGAAGTTTAAGGCATGAGAGATACTTTCTATGGGTGATGCATTCTAATAAACTCTATTATTTGTTACTTTGTTTGTTTTTGAGACAGAGTCTAGCTGTCTAGAGACAGACTCTAGGCTGGAGTGCAGTGGCATGATCTTGGCTCACTGCAACCTCTGCCTCCCAGGTTCAGGCTATTCACCTGCATCAGCCTCCTGAAGAGCTGGGACTACAGGTGTGCGCCACCACGCCTGGCTAATTTTTGGATTTTTAGTAGAGACAGGCCAACACCATGTTGGCCATGCTGGTCTCGAACTCCTGACCTCCAATGATCCGCTCACCTCTGCCTCCCAAAGTGCTGGGATTACAGGCGTGAGCCACCGCACATGGCCTGTTTTCTTATTTGTAGAATGTGTTTTTTGAGACAGGGTCTTACTCTGTTGCCCAGGCTGGAGTGCAGTGGCTTGATCATAGTTCACTGCAGCCTCAACCTCTTGGGCTCAAGGGATCCTCCTGCCTCAGCCTTCTGAATAGCTGGGACCACAGATGTGTGCAATCACACCTGGCTAACTTAAAACAAATTTTTTTTTGTAGCGATGGGGTCTCGCATGTTGCCACTTGAATTCCTGGGCTCAAGTGATCCTCCTGCCCCACCCTCCCAAGTAGCTGGGTGCCTGCCATCATGCCCAGTTAATTGTTTATTTTTGTCCACACTGCTCTTGCGAAGAAGGCATAGTAATTATCCCTGCTCTAGTGGGGGAAGAAATCGAAGCCCTGGGTGGTGAGGTGACTTGCCTGTTGACTCAACACTGGTTAACAGTAGCAGAGGTATGACCATGATTTTCTTTTAATTTTTTAAAATTTATTTTTATGTAGGGATTGGAGTCTTGCCATGTTGACCAAGCTGGTTTCAAACTCCTGGGCTAAAGTGATTCTACCGCTTTGGCCTCCCAAAGTGCTGGGATTACAGGCATGAGCCACTGTGCCCAAACAAGCTCTGTTCTGGCTGGGCCCTCTCTACTAAAAATGCAGAAACTAGCTGGGTGTGGTGGCGCATGCCTGTAATCCCAGCTACTCAGGAGGCTGATGCAGGAGAATCGCTTGAACCTGGGAGGTGGTGGAGGTTGCAGTGAGCTGGGAGCCACTATACTGCAGCCTGGATGACAAAGCAAATCCGTCTCAAAAAAAAAAAGGCCCTGTCCTATACAATTTTAACAGAATGCTGTTGACTTCACAACCTACTAATTGGTCAGAAGCCCTAGTTTACAAATGAGGCCCAGAGTTCCAGTGTCTGAGACTCTTCTGGAAGGGAAGCAGGGGCAGAGTCTCCTGAAGGAAGGGGCCTTCCCAGGTGTTCAAGGGAAGGTGGGGCAGAGTTGGCTCCCAAAACCATGGGTGCAGGGAAGCCAGGGTAGTGGGAAATCCAAGTCAGAAAACTTGGACTGGGGTCAGGCTCAACTACAAACCCACCCTAGGACACTCTCAGGCGAATCATTAAATTATCTGGGCCCGCTTCCCAAATCCGGAAACCCTGCCCACTTCAGTGCTGTAAGGATCTGGACTGCAGGAAGTCAAGAGCCTGAGGCAATTCATTCAAATGTGGGTCAGGGAAGGAGCCAAAGGCTGGCCCTTAGAGGGGAAAGGGAAGTTGGGCTAGGCCTAGAGAAGGGGCGTGGTCGAGAAGAGAGGAAGGACAAGGTGTTGGGAGGGGAGATGGGCCTGATCCTGTAAGGACCAGGCGTCCTCATTCTGGCTTCCCGCTCTCACAGGCTCGGTGGAAGCCCTGCGTGAGGTTCTACAGCTGCCCGCTGCCCTGCGCACCTGCCCGCCCCTCCGCAAGGCCTTAGCGGTAGATGCTGCCTTCCGAGAGGGCAATGCTGCCCGCCTGTTCCGCCTGCTCCAGACCCTGCCCTACCTGGCAAGTTGCGCTGTGCAGTGCCATGTGGGCCATGCCCGCCGGGAAGCCCTGGCCCGCCTCGCTCGTGCCTTTAGCACCCCCAAGGGCCAGACCTTGCCTCTGGGCTTCATGGTCAACCTCCTGGCCCTAGATGGACTCAGGGAAGCACGGGACCTGTGCCAGGCCCATGGGCTGCCCTTGGACGGAGAGGAGAGAGTTGTGTTCCTGAGGGGTCGCTATGTGGAGGAAGGGCTACCGCCTGCCGGTACGTGCAAGGTGTTAGTGGAGAGCAAACTTCGAGGACGTACCCTGGAGGAGGTGGTCATGGCAGAGGAGGAAGATGAGGGTGCGGACAGACCTGGGTCCCCAGCCTGAGGAGGGAGCGTGAGCCTCCCAGAGCCCCAGGACTGGGCCAGAGCACTTAGGTTTCTTTTTCTATGGTTCCCAGATAATAAAAGGAACTTGTTTTGTTGGTACCAGTCACTAGATGTGATTTATTTGAGGGGCTGTTGTAGGGAGTTAGGATACACAGCATGTAGGGAGAGGAACGCAGACTAGGCAAGGCCTAAGGCACCCCATGCCTCACTTTCGCCACTGGTCTTTGGCCTTGATGATCTGAGTTGGCATCTGAAGTTGGCATTATGCATCCCATCTTCACCTACCCACCACCAAGAGCAGCTGGTGGTTCTGCCATCCCATCCCTGTCCCCTGCTGCCCACCCTCTGCCACCTAAGCACCAGGATGAGGGTGAGTTGCATTAGGGATTGCCACTCCCCTCACGGACCTCAAGCTATTGCCTGAGAAGCTTGAGAGGGTCCTGTGGTAGTGCCCCCTCCTGGCACCAGGGAAGACCAGGACATCTCAGGAGAGCAGGCAGGAGAGGGTTGGGGTAAAGGGAGGGCCTAAGAAAGAGGGCTGGGGTCAGAGGTCAGCCACAGGCAGAAGGAAGAGGGCTGGGGTCAGAGGTCCGCCACAGGCCTCAGGGTGGCTGCCGCACCCTCCAGGGCTGTCACCACAATGCTGAGCTGTCTCTGCACCTCAGCCCAAGCTTCAGATCCAGAGGCTGTGTCCCTGGCCCTGGAGCAAGCATTGGATAGGCCCGGGAATGTGGCTACGGAGCCCGTGCGAGTTGCCCAGAGCACATGGCTGACAGGAGAAATGGGACAGGATCAGGGTCAGTCAGGGGCCAGGAAAGAAACCTGGACCTAGAACTGGCTTAGCTCCTGTACGCAGCTAGGCAGAAGAGCACCCCTCTCCACCTGTCTCTGAAGGCCGGGGGCTCTTACAGCAGTGGCGGTTGGGGGAGGAAATGTAGGTTCCAGTCCTAGCTCCCAGAGGGACCCTGAAGCAACTTCCCTCCCTGAGCCTCACATTCCCACCTTCTTCAGGGGCTGGGTTGCGCTCTAAAGGGCAGAGAAGCTGAGCACCTCATCTCAGGTCGGGGGCCATTGCCCGGCCCCACCTGGCGGCACCTCCCAGGACTCTGGGACAGACTCACCTGTAGTAGCGTTCCTCTGGGAAGGCTCGAGGGTTCAGAAAGGTCCGTTCCAAGAGCATCAACTGGTCATTGAGCATCCGGACCTGCAGGGGACTGGTGGAGGCAGGACCTGCCGGTCACCCTGGAGCCAGCAGCCCAGCTACCAGCCTGGTATCCTGCCCTGGATGCTGCTCTCCCAACCCCTGCCCGCTGCCCTTGCTCACTCGGGGCTGCCCTTCTGCAGTGCTGATATACGTTGGCCCAAGGCTGCAGCTGCTGCCTCAAATTTCTCCACTGCAGTCACCAGAGGCCCTGTGAGGAACAAGCAGTGGCTTAGTCCTGGGGGTGCAGGGCTCCCCATGCCTCAGGGTCAGGCTGTGCATACCCAGGCTGATGCTGTGCTGCTCCAGCAGGGCCCCGAGGTCTTGCTGGGCTGCCTGCAGGAAGCTGCGGAGTGTCTCACTGTAGTCACTGACTTTGAGGGGCAGGAAGAAGCTGTCACTGAGCCGGAGAATAATACTCCCCGCTGTCCGGGCCACAGCCTGATGGCTGCTGAAGCCTGCGGCAAGGTCACAAGGCCAGGACTCAGTCTTCAGCCTCTCCTGTCCTGTTCTCAGGATGCCCTTTGTCTCCCTCCTCACCTGGGTCCAAAAACTTGTCCACATAGTCAAAGGTGTCAAAGGCTGTGTGGTAGGTGGGGTAGATCCTGGCTGAAGTCTTGCTCTGGGGGAACAAAGCCCAGAGGTGACAGGCTTGGGATGGGAAGGGGGAGAAGGTGTACCTCCAGTGAGCTACAAAATGTGGGCATATCTCCATTGAATCTTGGCCATGTCTGTGAGGTGGGTTCTAGAACTCCCATAGAAAAGGAAACGGAGGCTCAGAGAGGTTAACCTGCTGACATCACACAGCTAATTAGTGGAAGAGCTGGGTCTGGTGCCAGTTTCCAGTTTCACAGGAAGGAGAAGAACCTGGGGCTTTGGAGTCAGAGAGATTCAAATCCCAGCTCTGCTACGGAGAATTGCTGTGGCTGTGAGGTAGAGAACGTACTTTTTGGAGCATCAAACAGGGAAGTGCCAGCTGGGCACTCTGCAACCCTTGCTTTACCTTCATGCCAACGCTCACACCAATGATCTGAGTTAATCAATGCTGAGATTAACCTTTTTCCCCGTTACATTTTAAGATCTTTGGAAACAGAATGCTTCTTACAGGCAATGTCATCTTACAACTGGTTGGAAGCGGTGGGTTTTTTGCAGTGGGTTTTTTTCCCTTCCTGAATCCCATCTTATAATCAGTAGTATCTTACATTTGATAAAATAACAGATGAGCATAAAGAGGTGCTTGAAAAGGTTAAACTTGGCAGAGCCCTGGCACCAAGGCTCACACATGTAATCCCAGCACTTTAGGAGGCTGAGGTGGGAGGATGGTCTGAGCTTAGGAGTTCAAGACCAGCCTGGCAACAAAGCAAGACTCCGTCTATATAAAACGCACGCACGCGTGTGTGTGTGTGTGTGTGTGTGTGTGTGTATTTTTAAGAAACTTGGCAGAGGTAGCAGTGAGTAAAGGAGCAGGGTTCAGTCTGTGCGAGAACAGCTCCAAAGAGAGGAGGGGGCGCATGCAGCAAGGTACCGAGGCAGGGACGGAGGGGCGCCTGCTCACCCGGTCATAGGTGTAGGCGATGTCCATGGAGGAGATGCCCAGGAAGTGAATGAAGGGTGCATAGTCGCTGCCAGCACCCAGAGAACCCAAGCTGCGGGAAGGAAGGGGGCCAGGATAAAGAGCGCTGGGCCGGACCGCCTCGCTCCGGGCCCCCTTCTATCCCTGGGCTCACCTGGGGACCAGGCCGTACACTGGGCTGCTGCGATTGAAGTACCGGATCCAGTTGTCGTAGATGCTCAGGTCGCCAGGGCCTGGTGAGCGGATCTGGCCGGAAGGAGAATTTAGTCTCGGTGCGGGGCCCTCCCCAGCCCCAACAACAGGGCGGGTCCTCCACCGTCTCCTGCCCACCCACAGTCCAGTCCTTCTTAAAAAGCTCGCCCCAGCCTCAGTCTGGCCCCAGCAGATCTGGAGAGTACCACTCCCCAGTCCCGCCCACCCGTGCAGCACACGGCCAGCCCACCGCACTGCCCCGCCCCGGCCAGTTCAGCCCCGCCCGGCCCGCCCCCTTCCACCTCTTTGGTTGCAGAGAAGACGACACTCTGGACAGGGGGCGTCCCCTGCACCCTAAGGGTAGCGTTGGCTGTGGGAGGAGGGGAGAAAGACTATTTGGGCCCCAGCCCCTTCTTTTACCCACCCCGTCGTCAGGCCGTCCCCTCCCCTTTCCCTCCCCGCCACCTCCATACCAAACACCGCGATGTCCACATTGATGTAGGCCACAGTGCGCTCCTGCAGCTTGTTGAAAAACTCCTGCGGGTGCGAGGGGCGACGTCAGCCCCGCGCTGTTCTGCCTCGGGAACCCCTTTTGATCCCCTACCCTGTAGGGACACTCACTTCTGTGAATTCCGTGGAGCCAATGAGCCCGAACTCCTCAGCCCCCCAGCTCGCAAACACGATTGATCTGCGAGGCCGCCAGGTGCCTGGGAATGGAGGACAGAGGGTTGGAGGACAGGGTCCTCCTGATCCTAGGGTGCCTTAGGAGAAAGGCTGAGGATGTGAGGAGGAGGGGAGAGCTGGAAAAGGCGGGGCAGCTGGTGACAGGAGGTCCTGGCACTCTGCAGCCAGGTCTTCCAGGAGGCTCCCGCATCAAACACTGAACACAACTCCAAGCCTCCTGAAGGGTCGGGTGGGCCCTTCTACCAGAATGCCCGCTGCCCCTCTCTCTGTGGGCATGATCTGGGAAGACTTCTGACCTGCCACCCTCAACCCCCGCCTCCAGGCCAAACTCCATAGCCATCTTCACTTGGTGATAACACATGAACATTTCCTGTTAGGGCGTTATCCACATTGAACCAATCCCTACAATGATGCCTTGAGGGAGATACTATTATTATTTCCATTCACAGTTGAAGAAACAGAGAAGCTAAATGACTTTCCAGGGTCCCAAGGCTGGTAGGCAGCAGAGCCAGTTTCAAATCCAGATATTTGGCTCCACACTGTGGGTATAGGGACTGGAGGTGGAAGCCAGGCTGCAGGATGCTCCGCCTCCCGGGTTCAGGCAGAAGAATTGCTTGAGCCTGGGAGGTAGAGGTTGCAGTGAGCTGAGATTGTGCCACGGCATCCAGCCTGGGTGACCTAGTGTCACTCTATGGCCCAGGTTGGAGTGCAGTGGTGCAATCTCGGCTCACTGCAGCCGCAACTTCCTGGGGTCTAGCGATCCTCTCACCTTAACCTCCCAAGTAGCTGGGACCACAGGCACACACCACCGCACCTGGCTGATTACTGTATTTTTGGTAGAGATGGGGTTTCTCCATGTTGCCCAGGCCAGTCTTGAACTCCTGAGCTCAAGCGATCCACCCACTTCACCTCCCAAAGTGCTGGGATTACAGGTATAAGCCACCACAACCAGCAAATGAATTTTTCAGTGTGATGTGATCACATGCTTGCAATTACACATTTTTACACTTTTTTCTGCCAAAAATATATAATCTAAATCAAATGAGACAAATCCAAATTGAGGGTTATTTGACAAAATAATAGGACAATAATCGCAGAATCATGAAACACAAAGAACAGCTAAACAATTATTATAGCCGGGCGCGGTGGCTCACGCCTGTAATCCCAGCACTTTGGGAGGCTGAGGCGGGCGGATCACAAGGTCAGGAGATTGAGACCACGGTGAAACCCTGTCTCTACTAAAAACACAAAAAATTAGCCAGGCGCGGTGGCGGGCACCTGTAGTCCCAGCTATTCAGGAGGCTGAGGCAGGAGAATGGCGTGAACCCGGGAGGCGGAGCTTGCAGTGAGCCGAGATCGCGCTACTGCACTCCAGCCTGGGCGACAGAGCGAGACTCCGTCTCAAAAAAAAAAAAAAAAATTATTATAGATTAAAGGAAACTAGTGACCAGATCACTAGTGTGATCCTGGATTGGAGCTTGGGCCAAAAAATTATTTTGCTATCAAGGTCATTATCACGTCCCAACACTTTGGGAGGCTGAGGCGACGAGGATCACTTAAGCCCAAGAGTTCGAGACCAGCCTGAGTAACACAGCAAGACCTTGTCTCTACAAAAAGTAAAAAATTATCAGAGCTTGGTGGCACACACATGTAGTCCCAGCTAATCAGGAGGCTGAGGCAGGAGGATTGCTTGAGCCCAGGAGGTCGAGGGTGCAGTGAGCTGTGATTGTACCACTCCACTCCAGGCTGGGCAACAGAGTGAGACCCTGTCTCAAAAAATTTTTTTTCTTTTTTTCTTTTCTTTTTTTGAGACAGAGTTTCACTCTCATCAACTAGGTTGGAGTACAGTGGCGCAATCAGCTCACTGCAACCTCTGCCCCCCAGGTTCAAGTGATTCTCCTGCCTCAGCCTCCCGAGTAGCTGGGATTACAGCCACCACCACGCCCGGCTAATTTTTGTATTTTCAGTAGAGATGGGGTTTTACTGTGTTGGCCAGGCTGGTGTCGAACTCCTGATCTCAGGTGATCCACCCGCTCCGGCCTTCCAGAGTGCTGGGATTACAGGCATAAGCCACCATGCCCAGCCTTCACCAGCTTCCCACAACCCTTGGACTGAACTCCAAACTCCCAGCCTGGCCTGGCCCTGCCTGCTCTGTCACCTCACCCAGCCCTGCCCACCTCCTTTCCGGCTGCCACCTCCTTGCCCTCCTCCCCTTCCCTGAAGCACTGAAACATTGAAGTGCTGCCTCCACTGAGAGACTTGTCCCAACCTGGCCTGGCACATCAAAGGCACATGAGATATTAGAGACATCAGAGTTAGCAATTGGCTGTCATCCCTGACCCAGCTGAACTAAAGCTCCCAGAGGGCAGAGCCTGGGCGCTGCCTGCTTCACAGCAGCATCGGGCCTCGCTCCTTCCAGGCACACCAGAGGCACTTGGAAGCTGCACACAAATCAACCCACAGTCTATTCCCTGTACTGCACTGGGCTGCTGCAGGCCAAGGCTGGTGTCATGCATTTCTGCCCCCAGGGCCCTCAGGCATGGCACAGGGAGCACTGCAGTGTGAGGGAGAGGAGGTGGAACAGGAAGGGGACCTCCGGGGGCGAAGGTCCCTGGTCCAGGGGAGGGGGCCGCCTCACCCTTCTTCAGCAGGGTCCCCAGGACGCGGGAGAGCTCCAGGAGGACGGCAGTGCCACTGCTGGGGTCCACAGCCCCATGCACCCAGCTGTCTCGGTGGTTCCCATATAGCACATAGCGATCTGACCAGAGGAAAAGGGGCAGAGAACCAGAGGAGAGGGAGAGGTGGGCACGGGGAGCTGGGCTGGGTGGTGACACAGTAGCAGTGGCACCCAGAGCACAGCAGGGGCCTGGGAAACAGTCAGCAAGAGGAGGGCTCACCAGGCTCCACAGCCCCGCGGATGATGCCCAGGACATTGGAAGAGTTCCTCAGCTCCAGGCGGTTGTAGACGCTCACATTCACCTGGCTGGGGAGGGTGAAGGGTGTGAGGAGACTCTTGGCCTTGCCCACTGCCCCCAATCCAATGCAGGAGACACCGAGGCCCGGAGCCAGAAAGTGACGTGGCAAGGTCATTGGCCCAGAAGTACCAAGAGAGGCAGCAAGGCTGGAGCCAGGCTCTCCTGCTCACTCGCTGGGGAGTTGCTTATTGGGTGCTCAGTCCCTGACTAGGCTCTGGGCAATGACTGCGACAGATGCGGACCTGGTGCTCATGAGGCCTCCCTCTCCCGAGTGAGACAGACCACGAGGACAGGAACAGCTGGGTGAAGGGGCCTGGGAGGAGAGGGCACCTGGAGGCCAGGGGGTGCTGCAGGGAGGGAGGCTGGTGCATGTCAGGAGTGGCAGTGGCCCTGATTTGGGAAGGAGCTTGGCATCTTCAAGAGAGGGAGTCGTGGGGTGCAGACGTCGAGATGAGGTGGGAGGGGCAGGGGAATCCAGGGGCTTCCCCAAAGACAAGACAGATATTTTGGGGTCAGGAGAGGGTCTGAGAGAGAGAAGAAAGGGAAAAAGGTCAGGCTTTGAAGTGGAAAGAGGGAACATAATCACGAGGGAAGGGGAGAGGCAAGTTGGGGGAGAGGGCAACTGAGGGAGAACTGGTCTGGCTGCATCTCACCTGTCTGCTGAGAAGTCTCCATCAGGCCGGAAGCCGGGACCCAGCATGTAGGGGCAGCCCAGTGCTCCCTGCCAGGTGGCTGGGGCCAAAGTTCCGTTGAGGTTACTGGGGAGGAGGAAGAGACCCCTCAGGGTAAATGTGAGTGTGGGGCTTGAAGTCTGGAGGCCACTGGGGGCTGGGCAGGACATCCCAGGGAACAAACTCACCAGAGCAGGTCTCTTGCATCCTGGAAGCCAATGGGCTGTGTAGGAATTGGGGGAAATCCAGAGACATTGGCAAGGTCCAGGCGGAAGGAAGAGGGGATGGCTGGAAGGTAGGGAGTCAGAGGGTCCCCAAAATACTTGTAGTAGGAGCCTCGCTCCACTCCTGAGGGTGGCAGGTACCAGGAGTTGGGAAAGGTTTCGTTGGGCAAGCTCAGCCCATCGTTGATGTCGGCAGGGTCTGTGTACACCAGCACCCCGGCCACCCCGTGCTTGGCAGCATTCACAGCCTGCAGCGGGCAGAGGAGGCTGTGTATAAGGGAGGGACTGGACCGGATGTGTCCTGTTCCTCTTCCTCCTTCCTCAACTATGGAAGCCAGGATAGACCAATCTTCCCATAGGCAAGATGATGTTTGCACAAGTCATTTATGGCAGTGCCTCTTGCAACAGCAAAGGTCATTTCAGCACAGCCAAGTCAGTGGCTATCAGTGGAGTCTGGCTGAATAACGGGGACATCCTACAGTGGAATACCATGAAGCTGCATAAAATAACATGGTTGTGTAGTCGCGTCCACAGCAACGTTATCCTCAACGGCCAAGAGGAGGAAATAGCCCAAGTGTCTATCAACAGATGAATGGCTAAACCAAATGTGGGCTGTAACATACAGTGAAGGCCGGGTGTGGTGGCTCATGCCTGTAATCCCAACACTTTGGGAGGCCGAGGCAGGCAGGTCACCTGAGGTCGGATGACCTGAGATCAAGACCGGCCTGGCCAACATGGTGAAACCTTGTCTCTACTAAAAATACAAAAATTAGCCAGGTGTGACTACACCTGTAGTCCCAGCTACTTGGGAGGCTGAGGCATGAGAATCGCCTGAACCCAGGAGGCAGAGGTTGCAGTGAGCTGAGATCATGCCACTGCACTCCAGCCTGGGTGACAGAGCAAGACGCTGTCTCAAAAAAAACCCAAAAAACAAAAAACAAACAAACAAAAATAATGGAATATTATTCAGCCTAAAAAGAAATAAAGTTATGATACGTCAATGAGTCTTGAAGATGTTATATTAAGTGAAATAAGCCAGACACAAAAAGACAAGTATCTTATACTTTCACTTATGTGAAGTCCCTAGAATAGGCAAATTCATAGAGACAGAAAGTAGAATTGAGGTTACAGAAAATAGAATAGGGGCTGGGGCAGGGACCTGGGGAGTTATTGTTAAATAAAGTATCTGTTCAAAATGATGAAAAGGTTCTGGAAATGGGTAGTGGTGATGGTTAATAATCTGTGTATTTCTACACTACTTGTTCCCCTTTTTCTTTTTCTTTTTTCCCTTTCTTTTCTTCCTTCCTTTCCACCTTCCTTCTTTCTTTCTCTTTTCCCAGCTGTTATTATAGACACTTTTTTTTTTTTTGAGACGAAGTCTTGCTCTTGTCCTCCAGGCTGGAGTGCAATGGTACGGTCTCGGCTCACCGCAACCTCTGCCTCCTGAGTTCAAGCGATTCTCCTGCCTCAGCCTCCTGAGTAGCTGGGATTACAGGCGCCCACCACCATGACCGGCTAATTTTTGTATTTTTAGTAGAGACGGGGTTTCACCATGTTGGCCAGGCTGGTCTCGAACTCCTGACCTCAGGTAATGAGCCTGCCTTGGCCTCCCAAAGTGCTGGGATTACAGGCGTAAGCCACCACGCCCGACCCACTTTTTAAAAAATTGTGGTAAAATACACATAACATAAACTTAGCATGTGGAGTGTGCAGTTCAGTGGCATGAAGTACCTCCATATTGTTCAACCATCACCACCATTCATCTCTAGAACTCTTTTCATCTGACAAATCCGAAACTTTGTCCCCATTAAATACCAACTCTCCTTTCCCCTCTTTCATTCTACTCTTTTTATATTAATTTTTTTTTTTTTTAAGAGATGGAGTCTCGCTCTGTCACCCAGGCTGGAGTGCGGTGGTGCAATCTTGGCTCACTGCAACCTCCACCTCCTGAGTTCAAGCAAATCTCCTGCCTCAGCCTCCTGAGCAGCTAGGACTACAGGTGCATGCTGCCGTGCCTAGCTAATTTTTTTTTTTTTTGTATTTTAGTAGAGACGGGGTTTCACCATGTTGCCCAGGCTGGTCTCGAACTCCTGAGCTTAGGCAATCCACCTGCCTTGGCCTCCCAAAGTGCTAGGATTACAAGCGTGAGCCACCACGCCCACGTCCAGCCTTTTTTTTTTTTTTTTTTTGATTTTTTTTTGATCAGAGTCTCGCTGTCTCCCAGGCTGGAGAGTGCCGTGGTGCAGTCTCAGCTCACTACCATCTCTGGCTCCCGGGTTCAAGCAGTTCATCTGCCTGAGCCTCCCCAGTAGCTGGAATTGCAGGCATGCACCACCACGCGTGGCTAATTTTGCCTTTTTAGTAGAAATGGAGTTTCGCCATGTTGGCCAGGCTGGTCTTGATCTCCTGACCTCAGGTGATCTGCCCACCTTGGCCTCCCAAAGGGCTGGGATTACAGGCGTAAGCCACTGCGCCCGGCCCCTAGTCAGAATTTTTGATGGAAAAGAAATGGCAGGGACAAGGAGACGGCCAACAAGAGGGACTTAACCTGAATATTCAGAACTACTTCACAGGAGGACTTCCGGAATACCAAACCTGAAAATTGTACTCAGCCCCTTTATTTCCTATAGCTCAGAGAGGGTCAGGTAGGCATCCGAGGCCACACAGCCCCTTGGTGGGACAACCTGAAAACACCTCACCTTTCCTGCCCCACCCCAGGGCTTGGGTCCCCACTCAACACTGCCCCTTCTCCTTCCCTTTCCCCTCACTTCCTCCAGTCCACTGCCCGGCCCCTTCCTCACCCAGGCCTCGTGCACTGGGGGGCTGCCACTCACCTTGGCCCCACGCCCTACACCCCCATAGCGAGTCAGGGCGATGGTGCCTTCGAGTTTGATGCCCTGAGTCTGTAGCTCCTTAAAGTCTTCTTCCGTGCCGCGGTTGGCATAGACGAGGAGGCCCTAGTCCCAAGAGGGGGTGATCCTTAGAGCTGGGCCCAGTGAAGGGCGGGTGGGGAAGGGATGGGGGAAGGCTGGATGGCAGGAGGGAGAATTTAGATTCTGTTCCTCCACCTCACCCAGAGCCTGTAAGCTACCCAAGGACAGTCACCCCTGGTTTCCTCCATGTCTGGGTGCCCTGTAACAGGCCTGGCCTTAAGCAGAGCCACTAGTGTTTGTTGAATGACTGATGGAGGAAAGGAGCAGCGATGGAGTGTCCAGGTGAGTAAATTCGGGAGGGGGCGCTGTGCCCCAGTTGAGGCATGTTCCCTGGGTCAGGGTGGGGAGAACCCTAGGTGGAAACAAGGGAGCTGGGCCAGGGCAGTAGGGGGGTTCCGGGCCCACCTGTGGGGTTCCAGAAGGAGCATAGGCGGCATAGGGTTGTACCACATCTGGCCCCCCTTGCTCCCCAGTCACATTCTCCTCGGTCCGGTGGCAGGAGTGGATGATGTCCCCGGTGGGGCCCACTGTTGGAGGGGGTGGCAGTGTCATGGCTGGGCCCAGCAGCTCCCCCCTACCAACCCTCTGGGCATTCCCAAGGCTGGGCAGGACCTCACCAATGTCCACGACGTTGGGCTGCTCCTGGCTAGGGAAGGACAGCAGCACCTCGTACGTGAAGGCCTCGGCCGAGTCCAGGCCTGACTCTGGGTCCTTCCAGCGCTGTAGCAGCAGCTGCACCAGATCCTCATCCCGAGGGCTGGAGGCCAGGTGTGGCTCCCTGGAGAGTTCTCTGCAGGGTGGGCAGAGGGAGAGGCAGGGCCAGCATCAGGGAGGGGGCCTCTGGCAAACGGAGGAGCAGACGGCCCCGCCTCTCACCTGAGGTTCTCCCGGATCCTGTGGGCATCCAGCTGCCCCATGACGGTCTCCAGGAGCTCCAGGTCCAGGTCCTGGGGGGCTGAGACGCTGGGGGCAGGTGAGTTGGCTTTTTTGGGAATGGCAAAGTGGCCCAGGATGATCCCCAGCCCCAAGAGGGCAGCAGCCCCCAGCCCCAGCCCCAGCACCTTCGTCCACTGCATCCTGCAGACTCTTGGCCAGCTGGTGTGGGACTGGTCTATAGGTTATTCCCTATAGTGGGGGTGTCAGGCCTGGTTAACCATTACCCCATGGGTGGCACTGCCCTTTGACCCCCAGCTGGCAGGGAGAGTGAGGGAACATCCCGCAGTGAGAGCCAGGAGCCATCCACATCTACCACATTCTGCATCATTTACCTGGAATGGCCCTCCAAGGGCAACAAGGTCGCCCAGGGACACAGGCCCAGAGGGAACGGTCTCATCCGGGGTATCCCAGGAAAACAGAGGCCAAGCCAGGGCTGGAACTCAGAGCTCCTGTGTTCACAGCAGGGTCGTGCCCACTGGCCACCCTCACTGCCTCTGCCTCCCTCCAAGGCGGCTAATCTGCAGCACACCCAGCCCTGCCTGCCTGAGCAGATTTTGAGTTGAGATCCCCTCTTTGCTGGACGTAAGCTGTGTGACCTTGGGCAATTCACTCAGCTTCTCTACGCCTGTTTTCTTTTCTTTCTTTTTTTTTTTTTTTTAGACTGTGTCTTGCACTGTCACCCAGGCTGGAGTGCAATGGTGTGATCTTGGTTCACTGCAACCTCTGCCTCCCAGGTTCAAGCAATTCTCCTGCCTCAGCCTCCCAAGTAGCCGGGATTACAGGTGCCCACCACCATGCCCGGCTAATTTTTTGTATTTTTAGTAGAGATGGGGTTTCATTATGTTGGCCAAGCTGGTTCTCGAACTGCTGACCTTGTGATCTGCCCACTTCGGCCTCCCAAAGTGTTGGGATTACAGGCGTGAGCCACTATGCCCAGCTGCTCCTGTTTTCTTAGCTGCACAGTGGGGATAATAAAACCTGCTTCACAACCCTCTGGTGTCATTTTTTTTTTCTTCTTCGTCTTTTTCTTTTTTTTTTTTTTTTTTAGTCAGGGTCTCACTCTGTTGCCCAGGCTGGAGTCTAGTGGTGCGATCTCAGCTCACTGTAACCTCCACCTCCCGGGCTCAAGAGATTCTCCCACGTCAGCCTCCCAAGTAGCTGGGATTATGGTGTGCATCACCATGCCTGGCTATTTTTTGTATTTTTACAAAAAGGAGTGAGCCACCGCACTCAGTTATGGTTTGTCATTTTCGTTAAACAAGATGGCATCTGTAGAAATAGCTAGTGCAGGCTGGACGTGGTGGCTCAAGCCTGTAATCCCAGCACTTTGGGAGGCGGAGACAGGCGGATCACGAGGTCAGAAGATCGAGACCATCCTGGCTAACATGGTGAAACCCCGTCTCTACTAAAAAATACAAAAAACTAGCCGGGCGAGGTGGCGGGTGCCTGTAGTCCCAGCTACTCGGGAGGCTGAGGCAGGAGAATGGCGTAAACCCAGGAGGCGGAGCTTGCAGTGAGCTGAGATCCGGCCACTGCACTCCAGCCTGGGCGACAGAGCGAGACTCTGTCTCAAAAAAAAAGAAAAAAGAAAAAAGAAATAGCTAGTGCAGTGTCTGACATGTAGTGGGAGCTCATTAATTTTAACTACTCATCCCTTATCTGACCATCAAAAACAGAAGGCCTAGAGCTAAAGGAATGAGGAGGACCCAGAAGAATTCTCCACATCTATCCTGAAGGGAGCCCAGCGATGCGAGGAGTGGGAGTCCTGGGAAGGGAGGCTGTCCCAGAGGACGCAGCAGGGGAAGCCCATGCCTCCCTGGCGAGTTGACTTCCTCTTCTATTCCCTGGCTCTGCCTGGACTCCGTCATCCACCCTCCTATTTATGCATCCACCTATCCCTCCATTCACTTATTCATTCCTTCCCTTGTACATGCAAGCACTGTTCATTCTGCACTGTGCTAGAGTCATGCAAGGCCATGGGGAAGCAAAGTCCAGCAGGCGAGGCAGACAGGCTTCGGGTTCAGCCATGTGGAAAGTGCCCTGTAGAGGGAGGACCACCATGCTCCCAGTGAGAGAGCGAGGGGTTCTGTCTAGGAGGGAACATCTGCGGGGGTCCTCTAAGGCTGAGAAGGTGTTCCAGCATGTGCAAGGGCTGAGAGGGAAGTGACACTTCAAGTACGCCATACACATAGTGAGCCTCTCTTCCAGGCCTCACGGAGAGCCAGGCGGGGCTGCGGGGGTCCCTAGGGACTTGAGCTGGGACTTCTCCCACCCTCCCATAGCCTCTCCTGCCTTAACTCTGCCTCGCAGGTTGCAGCCCATGGATGGGCTCAAAGATGCCTGCAGAGCTTGGGGGCTGGGTCAGGGCAGTGTGTGTGTGTGCACGCGCCCGCGCGCCCTCGTGTGCGTGTGCGTGTGTGTGTGTGTGAGATTTCACAGACCCCTCTCAGAGCAGCCTCCTTCCTGCTCACAACCCCATTTTGTGGACACCACCATCTGTTGTGCTGCTGGTGAGGAGGGTCAGCATGAGAGGACTAGGGGTGTCTGGGAGGGGATGTGGTGTGATCAGTGACTTCAGGGAGGTGCACCAGGAAGCCACAGTTCTTGGCAAGGTGATTATCGATGCCCAGAATATGACCTTGGGTCTTATCAGAAACCCATCAGTGCAGGGAGCATACACCTTCCTTATGAAGACACAGGACAGTGACCACCAGGTGGGGAGTGGGACGCCAAGGTCAGCTGATAAGTTGAGGGACTGAGGCAGCAGCCACATGGTCCTACCCCACCCACTCCTGGAAGGATTTAACCCCTCGATCATGTGAAGTCACAAACAGGACGCCTGGACAGTGTGTGACATCTGAGTGATGACTCCTGGGAATGTGGTTTGTGTCGGAGAGTGTGCAAACAGCTGTGTGTGTGACACCCAAGAGATTCACTCAGGCTGTTGGAATCCACTGGTGTCTACATGGCTGTAGGCACCAGACATTAACTTGGTCAATTTTCCTTCCTCCATCTTTGCTGGGTGGGTAGTATGGCCCCTCCCAGAACATTCTGGATTGTGGGAGTTCCTGGAAATCACTTAAGGTAGTTAGAGCACATGAACACCTTTCATTTTCCAGCCTTATTCTCCCAATGGCTCTGGATCCAAGGGGTCTTCAATCCTCCAGGACCAGCAATGCACTGCTGCTGGCTCCCTCCCCACTCTCCACCTGCCCCACACGCTCGCCTCCGTCGCACTCTCCTTCACCTCCCACGTGTATTCACCTTGCCCAGTTTGAGGCCCTGGAAGCCCTCTCAACCCCCAATCCTCCCTGCTTTGGTCACATCCACTGCGAAAACCCCATTCTGGTTACATCTGACTCACTCTCTGCTTCCTCTGCGCCTGCACCCTTGCCCCTGGATGTGCCTGCAGAGTCATGTGGCCTCCCGGACGCCATATTGTGAGGACACTCAAGCAGCCCTGTGGAAAGGCCTCATGGTGAGGCGCTAAAGCCTCCTGCCAACACTCAGCACTAACTTGCCAGCCCTGTGAATAAGCCACGTTGGAAATGGTTCTTCCAGCACCAGTCAAGCTGTCAGAATACAGCAGCCCCTGCTGCCAGAGTCTTGACTGCAGCCTCACGAGAGTCCTTCAGCCAGTACCACCCAACAAAGCCACTTTCAAATTCTTAACCTGTGGACACTGTGTGAGATAATACATGTTTATGGTTTTAGGCTGCTAGGTTTTGGAGTAATTCGTAACAGCAAAATAGAGAACCAATACAAATGACCAAATATAGACCAGAAACCCACAAGTAAATGTCTCCAGTCTAACCTATCCCCTGAACTCTTGTATTTTCAGCTGCCTAAT
>NW_012104587.1:4023636-4024567 GCF_000951045.1 Mandrillus leucophaeus
GTCTCAAACTCCCAACCTCAGGTGATCTGCCCACCTCGGCCTCCCCAAGTGCTGGGATTACAGGCGTGAGCTACCGTGCCCAGCCTGCAGTAGCCTTAACTGGCCTCTCTGATTGTATTCTTGTCTCCTCCAGTTTTTTCCTCTACATAGCAGTCAGACTCAGCTTTGTGAAACCCAGGTTGGCCATGTCACGACTGTGCTTACAGCCCTCCAAGTCTCCCTTCACACTCAGAGTGACAGTCATGACAGTGACCATAGAGCCCTTCATGTCTCAGACCTGGTCCCCTCCCTGTCCTCCTCACTCATGGCTCCTGCAGCTCTGGCCTGCTGCTGTCCCCTGAGCCTACCAGGCATGCTCCTGACTCAGTGCCTTCGTGTTGGCAGCTCCGGCTCCCTAGAACCCTGCTCCCCAGTTGTCCACAGGCTCCTTCCCTCAGGTCCTTTGTGTCTTTGCTCAAATGTCACTTCTCAATGAGATCTTCCCTGACCGCTCTATTTAAAATTGCATTCCTGACCGGGTGCAGTGGCTCATACCTATAATCCCAACACTTTGGGAGGCTGAGGCAGGAAGATTGCTTGAGTCCAGGAGTTCAAGACCAGCCTGGGCAACATAGTGAGAATCCATGTTTAAAAATACATAAATAGGCTGGGCGCAGTGGCTCATGCCTGTAATCTCAGCACTTTGGGAGGCCGAGGCAGGCGGATCATGAGGTCAGGAGATCGAGACCATCCTGGCTAACACGGTGAAACCCCATCTTTACTAAAAATACAAAAAAAAGTAGCCGGGCGTGGTGTTGGGCGCCTGTAGTCCCAGCTACTCGGGAGGCTGAGGCAGGAGAATGGCGCGAACCCGGGAGGTGGAGCTTGCAGTGAGCCGAGGTTGCGCCACTACACTCCAGCCTGGGCGACAGAGCGAGACTCAGTCTGAAAA
>NW_012104587.1:4024617-4054925 GCF_000951045.1 Mandrillus leucophaeus
AAAAAAAAAAAAAAAAAAGAAGAAAAGAGATGTTAGCTCAGCTCAACTCAGCCTGAGGCTGGGGCAGAATTAAATGGTCACTAATCAAGCGCTTCATCAGTTACTTTGCCCAGGCCTGATCCCTAGGAGTCTGGTGTAAGTCAAACCAGGCCTGGGGAGGAGCCACAAACCTGAATTTCCATCCTCTTGGCTGTGGTCTCCCTACGGTGAACATAAGGCAAAATGATCATCCTTAGCCCCTTCTGTGTCACACGAGGATTAACGAAGGGATTCTGCTTGATCTTTCACCATCGATTAGGCCTAGATGCTGTAAAATTAGAGGTTACTTTACAGAAAACTGATTAAGATGCAAATGATTTCTGCCCAGTGAACAATACAAGCCTTAGGGTTATGAGACCTTTTATTTTACTTTAAATTTTTAAATTCTTTTTTTTGAGACAGTGTCTCACTCTGTCGTCCAGGATGGAGTGCAGTGGTGCCATCTTGGTACGCTGAAACCTCAGCCTCCCAGGTTCAAGTGATTCTCGTGCCTCAGCCTCCCAAGTAGCTGGGATTACAGGCATGCGCCACCACACCTGGCTACTTTTTATGTTTTTAGTAGAGACCGGGTTTTTCCATGTTGGCCACTCTGGTCTCAAACTCCTGACCTCAGGTGATCTGCCCACCCCGGGCTCCCAACGTGCTGGGATTACAGGCGTGAGCCACTGTGCCCAGCCCAGGTTATGGGATTTTAAAAATAAATGCCCTATAGAATATTAACCAATTTTATATGTAATTTAGCAATCTTCTATCATTATCCCTTCCTTTCTCCGCCTTGACTATATATGTGTCAGATTTTTGTATTCTTTTCTGCAACCCCATTGGTGGAGGAGGGTTGGGGGCTCCCAGGAGGCCCTGGGCCACAGGGCTCCTGGGTTGGGGGTGAAACTAAAAATCGATATGTATCTCCAATCCTGAGGGGTGTAGGATGCAGGCCCTTGGGGAGTTGCTACCACCTCTCTCTGCCCCCCAACCCCATGACTTACAAAGGGGAAGGGTCTTTTCCAAGGTCACCAGATGGTTAGTGGCTTTTCCCCATCCCTCCCCCACCCACACCCCAGTATCCTTCTGCACTTTGGAGTTACAGCAGGTACCCGGATCATCTGGGGAGGAACTGCGGCCTCTTTCCAGCCCCACCCCAGTGCTTATCTTGGGAACATCGCCCTTGAGCTCTCATCTCAAGGCTGACAACAACCAGGTCTGGAACCTCCTGTAAGGGGCGGGGGGAGGGCAGGGCCATGTCGGGGAGGGGTAGATCCAGGATGGGTGAACTGAGGGAGTGGGGGTGATGTCAGAGGGTGGCTGAAGGGCTGAGCTCAGTGTGGACGTGGTGACCTCCTGCTCCCCACCTGAGCCCGGGGCCCACAGACACTTGGCGGAGCTGAAGCTCAGCTTCTAAGTTTATTTCCGGGATCTAGGGAGAAGCTGGCTGATGGAGTGGCCTCCCGAGGTGTCCGACCTCTGACCTGGGGCCCAGCCAGGCCTGACCCTGGTCTCTGTGGCTGTGGGGCAGGTCAGGCAGCATGAAGAGGAGACCTGCCTTCCGGGGGTTTGGGTCACTGCAGGCAGAGACAGCTAGAGTGAGCAGTGTGGGGCAACCGCCTCTTCCCTCCCCGCCGCCACGGCTGCCCGCACACCTGAGCAGAGCCACCTCCAGCAGGGCCTGGGTTTCCTCCTGCAGGGCCTTCACTTCATCCTGGATGGCCTGGGCCTCCTCCTGGATGGCCTGGGCTCCCTCCTTCAGGCTCTTATACAACAAGGTGGGCTGGACAAAGGGTTGCAGGGCCCGAGGTGGGTAGCCCGCTGTGCAGGCCAACCCGAGGCCCCTCTAGGAGAGCTGGGCTGGGAGGCAGGGAGAAGGCAAGACAAAGAAAGGGGGTCCTGGCTCAGGGTCTCACCAGGTTTTGCAGCTTCTCCCCCAGGGCCAGGTTGTGCACTTGGGTGGTGTTCAGTGACTCCCGAAGCCTAGGGTTGAAAAACAGACCCTCCCACCTCAGCCCCCAGGCTTTTGTTCCAGGCAGCACCCCTCCCCCCACCTCCTGCATCAACCACCTGGTCCTACAGCCACCTGGGACCAGTGTTTCACGAAGAGCCCAGTCTTCCTGTCCCAGCAAAACCACAGGTGGGACGAGAATTGTTCTCCCTGAGTGATTGGTAGCAGGGGACCCAGAGAAAGACTAAGTATGCTTTTTGCCTTCCTTTGCAAGAGCAGGGCAGGCTGCTTCTGGGTGAGCTAGAAACCCTCTGAGGCTCCCCTTGGAAGGGGTGGGTGGTAGAGGGCTAGCCGCTCCTTTGGGCTGTAGGCAGGGTTGCCACAGGATTCTCTGTGGCTCCAGGCCAGTGACAGGGTCAATGCTGGAACAAGCCCGGCCGAGGTGTATGAATGGGAGGGCTGATCACTCAGGTCTACGGCCTGGACGCCTCTGTCATGCCCCGCCCCCACCTCAGGACCTCTGCTGACAGATGGGGCTCTGACTCCAGCATTACCCGAGAGGGGTGAGCGGCCATGGGATTGTGCAGGCCCCAGCTCCAGAGCCCGACATCTGGGGAAGAAGCCCCTCCCCGAGACTGAACATTCCTCAAGTTCTTGGACAATTAAAGGTGGGGATTCCTGAATGCCCGCTCACCAGGCATGTGGGCCCTGACCTGAAAGCCAGACCTCGCCTCGGTTGGGGGCAGCCCTGTCACCCTACCTGCCCCCATCTGCCCGCCCAGCTCACCTCATGCAGTCATTCTGCAACTGCCTGATCTCCTTTGAGGTCCGCTGGGGGCCCCAGTCTTCCTGATCTAGGAACCGGTACTCCTGGACCTCCGAGTCCCTGGAGCAAGTGGGCAGTGAAGGTCAGGCCAGAGGGTCTAGGGGATGAGGGAGGTGGGTGGGCAGTGTGGGGGTGCCCAGCCACAGGCCCAGGTTCCAGCAGGCCTCTTTGGGCCTCCTCTCTGCACGGGCCAGGGCTGAGTCCTGGCCCAGGTTTGAATGTTTCTGGGTATGGGGTGGGGAGAAACACCACCCGCCTCCCCCAGTTTTGCGCGTGCCTGCATGCTCCTGCACGTGCACACACTCTCTCTCTCTCTCATGCAGCCTTACGATTCAGGGTCTTTGGGCTCAGTGGGCTCAGACGTGTTCAGGAGTGTAAACAGGAACGTGACGGTGGGTTCCAGTTGTTCTGAGGAAGGTGGCTTTGTAGAGAAGGTGCCAAGGTGACTGGAGAGGGTCGAGGCTGCTCACCCAACAGCCCAGGTCCTCCCACGCCCCCCATCCTTGCCATCTCCCTGCCTTTCAGGGGCCCCATCTTCTGTATCCCCCACCCTGTAGAGAAAGTGTGGTAGGAGGTGTGAATGGGACCCGTCCAGGAGGCCCTCCAGCGCTGAACTCCCCTGGACCCATTCCTCAGCCCTGAACCCAGGAGCTGGGCCTGGACGCCCTGACAGCTGGAGGTTGGGTGTGACGACAGGGGTTCAGGCCTCCAATCAGACACAGGAAGAATTTCTCCAGCTGTCCTGCCTTCCCTGCCCGCCGCCTTGGGAGGCGCTGGGGTTTCCGTCACCTCCGAGTTCCGCTCCTCGGAAGCCTGAGTGTCCTTGGGTTCCTGCTCCTCAACAGGCTGTGCCACTCGCTCGTTGGCCAGCTTAGAGTGGGCTCTTTGTCTGCTCCTAAGAGACTGAGAGAGACAGAAGCCTGCTAGTCACCCACACCTACCATCCCCCCACGCCCTTTCTAGCCTGGTCTGGTTTTTGTGGGGCAGCTTCCAGCCTGGGGAGCGTCTATCACCAGCTTTATCCAGCATGCCAGACCCCCTCAAAGTGAAAGTTGCCAGATTTAGCAAATACAATACAGGCTACCCAGTGAAATCTGAATTTCAGCTGAAAATGGAGACTTTTTCAGTATCTGTCTCACATAATGTTTGGGATATACTTACACTAAAACACGATTCACTGCTCATTTGAAACTCAAATTTAACTAGGTGTCCTGTATTTTATCTGTCAGTCCTACCAAACTACATGCTAAAAATATTTTGAGGCTGAGTGCAGTGGCTCACGCCTGTAATCCCAGCACTTTCAGAGGCCAAGGCAGGAGGATCGCTTGAGCCCAGGAGTTAGAGACCAACCTGGGCAACATAGCAAGACCCCATCTCTACAAACAATTAAAAAATTGGCTGGGCATGGTGGTGTGTGCCTGTAGCCTCAGCTACTTGGGAGCCTGGGAGGTCGAGGCTACACTCAGGTGTGTTTGCATCACTGCACTCCAGCCTGGGCTTCAGAGCAAGACTCTCAGAAAAAAAAAAAAAAAAAGGCTGAAGTTAATAGAATTGTGGCTATTCTTCACCCTGGTATTTTTCAGAATCCTGTGCATCTACTGGCCAAGTAACCACAGACATGGTCCTTCTCCACACTGAGTCCACCTGCACCTCTAGATCCCCATGGACTTGCGGCAGGGCGCTTGTGGCTGCCCCTGTCATACTGTTATATTGTACCTTTCTAGGCAGCCTAAAATTACACAATTCCTGACCATATGATATAAACCGACAGCTCTGCAGAGGGCCCCGTAACCTTGGAAAGTCCCTGAGCTCCAGCGTGGTATGGCTGCTGGAGAATAGGCAACTCTGTCACCAGGGGAACCTGGCTGCGTATAACAAGATCCACAGAATGATGGAGAGTCGTGCCTCTGAGAACCTCACTTTGGAAACGGCTTAAAGAAACAACTCCAAATAAAAGTAATTCACACGGACGACCACAGTAGCTGATTTACACCATGAAGAAAAACTGGAAGGGGCCTAAAAGCCCAAATATAAGAAGTGGTAAGGAAACAAAGACTTCTTCACATGGTAGGACACAATTCACTCATGTGCTTACTGGTCTCCTGTAAACATTGCCTGTGGCATAGGCCTTGGGAACATATAGATGGACACAACCTGGTTCTGCCCAGGAGAAATTCTAGAGGATGAGGGAGGCCCCAGGTTTGCAGCTGACAGTGCGGGGGGATGAGCCACACAGAGGTCTGTACAGAGAGCCCTGGCTGCAAGAGGAAGGAGCCATGCACGCTGCTTCGGAGCTCCAGAAAGACTGCACACAGGATGTGTCGCCTGGTCTCAAACAAGGATGCAGGGGAAAGCAGAAGAGGGAATGGTGTAAGCAAGAGCGGTGGGGTCCTGCAAAGGGCCCATGGCAGGGCCTGGGCTATAGCCCACAGGGGACGAGGAGGCATGGGGATCTTTGTGTGTCTGTCTATGTGGGCTGTTTGGCATAGTTCAGAGGATAGGTGGAAGGAGTAGACACTGAGGGCAGGATGCCAAGGGCCTTGGAAGTGAAGAAGAGAGACAAGCCACTAACTGCTGCATATGACAAGTGTCTAAACTGTGTTAATCCTGGAGAAGGTGTGCATGAGACCCTGTCACATCACAAAAGTGGATCTTACGGTGGTATGAGCTGCGTACCAGTGTACCCACATAGGGTTGCCAAATAAAACACAGAATGCCAGGTTAAATTGGGATCTCATCGAGACCATCCTGGCTAACACGGTGAAACCCCGTCTCTATAAAAAATACAAAAAACTAGCCGGGCGTGTTGGTGGGCGCCTGTTGTCCCAGCTACTTGGGAGGCTGAGGTAGGAGAATGGCGTGAACCCGGGAGGCGGAGCTTGCAGTGAGCTGAGATCCGGCCACTGCACTCCAGCCTGGGCGACAGAGCGAGACTCTGTCTCAAAAAAAAAAAAATAAAATAAATTGGGATCTCAGATAAATGATGAATTTTTTTTGAGACTTTATTATTTATTTTTGAGACAGGGTCTCACTCTGTCGCCCAGGCTGGAGTGCAGTGGCATCCTCATGGCTCACTGCAGCCTCGACTTCCCAGGCTCAGATGATTCTCCCACCTCAGCCTCCCGAGTAGCTAGAACTGCAGGCCTGCCACCACACCCAGCTAATTTGTGTATTCTTTGTAGAGACAGGGTTTCACCATGTTGCCCAGACTGGTCTTGAACTCCTGGGCTCAAGTGATCCTCCTGCCTTGGCATCCCAAAGTGCTGGGATTACAGGTATAAGCCACTACACCCAGCCAGATTGAGAATTTCTTCTCCAAAATGCCTATCTAGAAGTGTTTTGGATTTCATCTTTCTTAGGATTTTGGAATATTAGCATTATCTGAAAATCCAGAATCCAAAATGCTACAGTGAATGTCAGGGCAGTGCTCACAGTTTGGGATTTTGGATTTTCTTTTTTCTTTTTTTTTTGAGAGAGTCTCGCTCTGTCACCCAGGCTGGAGTGTAGTGGTGCAATCTCTGCTCACTGCAAGTTCCATCTCCCAGATTCACACCATTCTCGTGCCTCAGCCTCCCGAGTAGCTGGGACTACAGGTGCCCGCCACCACACCCAGCTAATTTCTTGTATTTTTTTAGTAGAGGGGGTTTCATCATGTCAGCCAGGATGATCTCAATCTCCTGACCTCATGATCCGCCCGCCTCGGCCTCCCAAAGTGCTGGGATTACAGGCGTGAGCCACCACGTTCAGCCAGGATTTAGGATTTTCAACCCACATATTTATACCCCATATGTGGCATGCGACATAGTTGTACTAGAAAACTATTATTTCTCTGATTTGGGAAACACTTATCTTTTTTTTTTTTTGAGACAGAGTCTCGCTTTCTTGCCCAGGCTGCAGTGTAGTGGCGCAATCTCAGCTCACTGCAACCTCTGCCTTCAGAGTTCAAGCGATTCTCCTGCCTCAGCCTCCTGAGTAGCTAATTTTTGTATTTTTCTTAGAGACGGGGTTTCACCATATTGGTCAGGCTGGTCTCAAACTCATGACCTCGTGATCTGCCTGCATTGGCCTCCCAAAGTGCTGGGATTGAGGCAGGGTCATGCTTATTCTTAAAAAATTGTGTTGTTTATCTAAGATTCAGGCTTAAGTGGGCATCTTGTATTTTTTGCTAAATCTAGCAACTCTAACACCACGGCCACATGTTGGTGCCCATCAGAGGACACTGGGAGGCATGAAAAGCTCCATGATTACCAGTTGGTACGTGAGGAAGATGAGCAGATAGACAGACAGACAGGACTGGGGTCCTCTCAGGGTCCCACCAGCCAAGCACAGACAGGTGCTTAATTCAGACTTGGACAGAAGATAGCTCAGGACCCGGATTTGAGTCCTACTCTGCTGCTCATAGGTGGGGCAGCTGCAGGAACTCAGGCTCAGCTTCCTAGCCTGTGAAATGGGTATTCAACTCCACAAATATTGATTGAGCCCTAACTTTGTGCAAGGCCCTACCCTCAATGCTGAAAGGGTACAAAAATGAATCGCCTCCTTTGAGGGTTAATCACAGGCTGCGTAAAATGCTACTAGCCATCAGTGATGAGGAACTCTGCTGGTTGCTTTGCATATGACATCAACCTTGAAAACAACCTCCCGACCAATTCCGTTAGAGAGATGGAATTGGCCCCACTTTTCAGAAGAGAAAACCAGGGCTCAAGAAGAGTCACAGATGGGGGTGTACTGATCCCCAAGCAGGTGGCTATCAGGGAGCCTGCCAACCTGTCAGCCACACTGTGGAGAGGGGAAGGCAGCCTGGTCTAGGCCCACATGTTGGGAGAACCACTAGGCGTGAGCCAAAGCCTCATCTCAAGGGGTGGTGGGCCACCGGGCTGAGGACCTAGGCGAGGAGGCAGGGGTCCGTAGGCTGTGTGGGGAACTGCCCTGTGGAGAGGGAGGGTGAAGTTCATTCTCCAAGAAATAGGGACAGGTGTGAGCCAGGGGTTCAGACCTCATATGCACGTTAGTGGGACTAGAATTTTGGTGTGGGAGGCTCATGCCTGAGGCAGGGTGCCAGGCGCCATCACTCCTGACTCCACCAGTGCCCCTCCTACCGGGCACTCAGAGGCTCTCTGAAGCCCCTGTCCCCAGCTCCCACTGGAGGGGCACACCTGCCTAGGCTGGTGAGAAACCACCACACCCACTTACTCCATGACGTGTCTGGACACTGGGAGAACAGAGACAAATAGGACCCTGCCTCCAGCCTGAGCTGGAGTTGACACAGCTACTGTGTAAACGTGTGTGCAGAGCAGACAGAATGGAGCTTGAAGGTGCTATGATGGAGGTCTGTGTGGACTTCTGGGATTTCTGGGACTCAAAAAGGGAGGGAATGGTCAGTTCTACTTGAAAATTGTTCTTTGAGCACTCACCATGCACTAAGTGCTTTACTTGTATTATCTCATTGTTTTTTTTTTTTTTTTTTTTTAGATGGAGTCTCGCTCTTTCACCCAGGCTGGGGTGCAGTGGCACAATCTCGGCTTACTGCAACCTCCAGCTCGCGGGGTTCAAGTGATTCTTCTGCCTCAGCCTCCCGAGTAGCTGGGATTACAGGTGCCCACTACCACGCCCAGCTAATTTTTGTATTTCTAGTAGAGACAGGGTTTCATAATCTTGGCCAGGCTGGTCTTGAACTCCTGACCTCAAGCAATCCACCCATCTCAGCTTTCCAAAGTGCTGGGATTACAGGTGTGAGCCACCGCACCCAGCCGGCCATCTCATTTTTAAACACTGTGGCACAGGTATTATTATTGTCCTCATTTTACAGATAAGTAAACTGAGGCACAGCAGGGTCTAATTATTATCATTTGCCTGGGGTCATACAGCTAGAAGCTGGCAGAGCCAGGATTCAAACCAGGTTGGATTGCAGAACCTGTGCTCTTTGCTTTCACCGGGTGGGGCAGGTGGGGAGGAAAGGCTGAGCAGGTGTGGCGTGTGAGCCAGAGTTAATGACGCGGGGCTACCCAGGTGACGCAGGAGTGGGAAAAGACACAAGAGGCAGAGAGCAAAGGTTCAGAGGCAGGGACCTCCGAGCAACTCGCAGCCTGCATTGGGTCTATGGGCTGAAGCCTGGACACCAGCCTTGGCCTGGAGTCCTCATGAGCCCCGCTAAGGTGTCAGGAGCCCCCTAGACCAGCCAGGGTTCTGGGGTGCAAACAGGAAACAATGCTGGCTGATTTGAGCAAAAAGGAGTTTATTGGGAGGATGCTGGGGAGTCACAGAACTCATGGAAAGAAGAGACTTCAAAGGGCAAGCACTGTAGGGCGCCGACTGCCAGAACCAGGACGGGGGAGGGCCTGCAGACGAGCAAACACACATTCCCCCCACCAGACACTGCTGGACAGGCGGTGCCTTCATCCCTCCTCACACCCATTGCTCAAGGTGGGGAATCTGATCAGCTTAGGTCCTGGTTGCAGGGATCCACCAGCGACCATCCATTCTACCGCAGCACGGAGCATGGGAAGTCAGCAGAGCTTTCTGTTTTGGCTGGAGAGCAGTGGCACAATATTGGCTCATCACAACTTCCACCTCCTGGGTTCAAGCCATTCTCCTGCCTCAGCCACCCAAGTAGCTGGGATTACAGGCACCCGCCACCAGGCCCAGCTAATTTTTCTATTGTTAGTAGAGACGGAGTTTCACCATGTTGGCCAAGCTGGTCTTGAACTCCTGACCTCAAGTGATCCGCCAGTCTTGGCCTCCCAAAATGCTGGGATTACAGGTGTGAGCCACTGCGCCTGGCCCAATTTTCTTCTTTTTAAGGCTGAATAATATTCCACTGTATCGATAGGTCACACTTTATCCATTCAGGTGCTGGTAGACATTTGTGTTTCCAGCTGTTTGGTTATTGTTGAATAATGCTGCTAGGAACATGGGTGTACAAATCTATTCCAATCCCTGCTTTCAACTTTCTCTGGTCTTATTACACTCAGATGTGAAATTGTATTAAAAGGTTTTAAAGGTCAGGCATGGTGGCACATGCCTGTAGTCTCAGCTACTCGGGCGGCTGAGGTGGGAGGATGGCTTGAGTCTGGGAGGTGGAGGTTGCAGTGAGCCCAGATCACAATACTGCAGTCCAGCCTGGGCGACACAGCCAGACCCTGTCTCAAAAAACAAAACAAAACAAACAAACAAAGGCAGGGGTTTTGGCTGGGCATGGTGGCTCACACCTGTAATCCCAGCACTTTGGGAGGCCGAGGATGGTGGATCACCTGACCAACATGGAGAAACCCAGTCTCTACTAAAACTACAAATTAGCTGAGTGTGGTGGCACATGCCTGTAATCCCAGCTACTCAGGGGCTGAGGCAGGAGAATCGCTTGAACTCGGGAGGCGGAGGCTGTGGTGTGCCGAGATTGTGCCATTGCACTCCAGCCTGGGTGACAAGAGTGAAACTCAGTCCCCCCCCAAAAAAAAAAGGGTTTTAAGGAGAGGAGAAATAGGCCCAGCACGCCAGCCATGGTGATTCACACCTATAACCCCAGCATTTTGGGAGGCCGAGTTGGGCGGATCACCTGAGGTCAGGAGCTCGAGACTAGCCTGGCCAACATAATGAAATCCCATCTCTACTAAAAATAGAAAAATTAGCCAGGCATGGTGGCGGGCACCTGTAATCCTAACTACTCGGGAGGCTGAGGCAGGAGAATTGCTTGAACCCAGGAGGTGGAGGTTGCAGTTAGCCAATTGTGCCACCACACCCTAGCCTGGGCAACAAAAGTGAAACTCCATCTCAAAATTAAAAAATTAAGGAGGGAAGAGACAGGATCATATTGTGTGTTTTAGGAAATATGTTCTAGCTGTAGTGCAGACAGTGTGGAGACACAGCAGCCAAAGGGAAGCACCCACAGGAGGCTTGTGCAATTGTCTGGTGACTGTGGAGTGGGGGGATGTTGAGGGGGATGGGGCTGGCCAGATGGGGTGAAGGAAGGAGCTGGTCCTGGGTTCCTGGCCTGTGTGACTGTGTCAGCTGGTGGCTCTGCTAATGGCACAGAGAACACAGGAGTAAGCAAGCTGCTGGATGAGCACAGCTTCAGATGACTTCCTGAAAGGCAGTTCTAGATTCTGATTTGTAGCTCAGGACAGTTTTAGGTTGGAGATAAAGATGGTCAAGTCTTGAGCAAGGAGGCAGTTCAGAGAACCTAAGGCTACCTGGCAAAAGCAGGCAGGTGGGAAAGAGGGTCCAGGACTGAGGCCTGGTATGCAGACATTTCAGGAAAAGCCAAGAAAAAGGAGCTGGCAGTGCCATAGCCCCAAAGAGGGTGTGCTGGCAGAATCCTGAGCTTGGAATACTGGACATTAGGACATCACTGGTTACCTTTGAGCTGTAAAGAGAGTGATGAGGGCATTGGGAATAAATTCAAAGAAAGTAAACAGCAACTTGGAACGTTCCTTCAAGCTTAAAAGGAGAGTAATGGTGGTAGCTAACGACAGATGCTGGTCAACTTTTGGTTGTTTTTGTCTTTTGAGACAGGGTCTATACTGTCGCCCAGACTGGAGTGCAATGGCGTCATCATGGCTCACTGTAGCCCCGACCTCCCAGGCTCAGGTGATCCTCCCACCTCAGCCTCCTGAGTGGCTAGGACTACAGATATGCGCCACCACACCCATTTTTTTTTTTTTACATTTTTTTGTAGAGTCAGGGTCTCCCTATGTTGCCCAGACTGGTCTTGAACTCCTGAGCTCAAGTGATCCTCCTGCCTCGGCTTCCCAAAGTGCTAGGATTACAGGTGTGAGCCACTGTGCCCAGCCTGGTTGTCATTTTTTAACAACAAAGCAAATAAAAGCCATTTAGGACTTGGCAGAAAGAGGAAGGTTTCAGAGACAAGATAATTGGATCAAAAGCCAAGGTGGAAAGGTTAGCCTTGAAGAAGGGACCCGTGTCCTCTGGGTCAGAAAAGGAGGTCAAAGTGAATTAAGTCTGCGGAAAACTTAATGGCCTTGATTTGTTTGGATGACTAGGAGGCAAGTACGAGTATGGAGGATGGGATGGGAGGCTGGTCTGTGCCACCTACATGTAGCGTCCTAGCCTTACGTAAGGCCAAGTGGGAGAATTTCCAGGCATCAGCATCTTTGAACAGCTCCCCAGGGGTCCCACAGCACCAGATGCTACACAGCGTCCAGTCTGGACCATGGAGTGAGCAACTCAGGCTCCTTCAAAGGAGGCTGAAAGGGAATGGGGAACAAGGGCTGGACGTGGGAGGATGTTTACTTCCCAGGCATCTCCTGTGGGCACTGGGGGAGCTCTCAGCACCCTCACCCCAGACCCAACTTTCTTCCTCCTGAAAGAGGAGCGGATTAGGGACTGGACAGAAATAAACAAGACAAAGGGCAGGACAGGCCGGGCGCGGTGGCTCACGCCTGTAATCCCAGCACTTTGGGAGGCCAAGGAGGGCAGATCACTTGAGGTCAGAGTTCGAGACCAGCCTGGCCAACATGGTGAAACCCCATCTCTAATAAAAATATTAAAATTAGCTGGGCTTGGTGGCAGGCGCCTGTAACCCCAGCTACTGGGGAGGCTGAGGCAGGAGAAACGCTTGAACCCGGGAGGTGGAGGTTGCGTGAGCTGAGAGCACGCCACTGGACTCCAACCTAGGTGACACAGTGAGACTCCGCCTCAAGGAAAAAAAAAAAAGTGGGGCAGGACAGTAATCTACCATGGGGCGAATGGGGGTGAACGGGGCTGGGAGCGCCCGGACAAAGGGACAACTCCAGTGATGCAGCCCACAGAAGGCCTGGCCTTACCCTCGGCTCTGCCTTCGACTCAATAAAAGAAACAGTCCATGGACAGGCAGAAAATCTTTAATCAGGATTTTTTTCCAACTATAAAACAAAATCCCATTTTTTTCCTTAAATTTAGTTCCTCAGGAACAGAGAAGCTTGCAGTGATGATCTCAACTCCGCATCATCTGGTGACCCCTGATTCTGCAGGACTAAGACATTTCCCAAGAGTTCTGCCACATCAGCCAGTGAGGACAAGAGTTCTTCAGTGCGGTTCAGCTCAAGGACACCTAGGCCTCCCCAGCAAGGGGGCTTGCTTGCAAGTCTGACAAAGCACAGAGCGTTGAGCAGATGGCCTGGGACTCCCAGGCCTGGCAGAGGGTTTTATTAGGGCCTGCCTGGCCTGCAACATTTCTTCCAAGTACCCTGACCCAGCACTCATCTTCACTGGCATTCTCTGTTATCCACCAGCTCCTCTGCACACCTCAGCGTCTACTTCCATGAACTTATAAACATCAAAAGGTACAACGGACTGGGGTGTGGTGGGAGAGTCGGGGCAGGGCAGCCTTCAAATCCACACTATTGAATCCTCAGTATTCAAAGAGAAAGATGGGGAAATTCTCCAGAGATCATGAGATGCATCCAGGCAGTGTTCTCATGTGAGAGGATAGGGAGGCCAAAAACTAAAATTGCTCTCAGCCCCCGCCGCTGTCTGGTACACAAGGAGTTTCCGAGGACTTTACAGGCATAGTCACAAAATGCTAGTAAGACTGGCACTCTTCAACTTTTTCTTCTAGGGCCAAGTAGACTCTGTGTAACTTATTTTGTAAGAAATGGGTGTGGGTGACAAGAGGGGCCACCTTCCACCCCTGCAGCAGAGTGGTAGGACTCCAGCGTGGGCCCTGCGCAAGGCACCAGCCCAGAGGCCGTGAGCCACAGAAACCCACAACACCTGGTGGCCCCTTTGCTCCAAGCAGCCAGTGCTCTATCAACCTGGCATTTACCAAACATCTCAACAGCAGACCAGAACTAGAAAACACAGCTTCTGTGTAGTACACACTTACGGTCTGAGACCCAACTAAGGCTCCCCACATCCTTCAAAACTCAGACTTCACAGGCTGAATGTCCAGCTTCTTCCTCCAAGATAGAATTGCCCTCAGCCCACAAATTCTCTCTGGGACTATTTACAGAATTGGAAGGAAAACCCACGGAACCGAAAACTTCTTTACGCAGATGGGTTCAGGAAGAAAGCCACCAACAGAAGGCAACTCAGGATGGAAAGGCCGAGCCTGGCAGAACCCCTGGGCCTATTTCCAAGGAGCCACCCTTCCCAGCAAGAGCAGAAGGTGCCCCTCACCTCAACCCTCAGCCCTTTAACTTCTGGCTGGGCCAGTGATTCTCCTCCACAGTCTATGGCCCATCTGGAAACTGGCTGTGGTACTTTGGAGAGATAGGAAGGACAGGACGACAAGAGACAGGACACCAGTGAGTGGCTGGGCCAGGCGGCCCCATTTCCTAAAACCAAGATGGCTGCCACTGCTGCCCAAGCCCTCAAAGGCAGACAGGCTTCATGCGCAGCACCAGCACACACACAGGTAACAAGACCAGGGGAGGGGACCCTAAGTGTCCCCTCCACAGGGAGGGGGCTATGTACAGGACAGGAGGGAGAGTCTGGCCAGGTGCACCCCCCACTGCATCTCATTCAACCAGGAGATCAAACTGCTCAGCAGCTTCAAACTCCGCGTTCATGGCCGCCGCCCACTCATCCAGCTCCGTTTTCTGAGGGAAGAGAAATGGGGAGCAGGTGAGTGAGAAGGGAACATGGTGGCTGGAGCATCTCACCCACACCCTGCAGGTGCTGCCTAACCCCCAAAAGAGCCAGAGCCCCAGCCGTGCACGTCTGCCGGAGCACACGGCAGAGAAAAACCCTGCCTCTCACTCACCAAGATCTCTGGCATCTTCTTCTTCTTACGTTTCTGTTTCTCGGGTGGTGGGGAGATTCCAGGGAGAGTCATGTCTGGGGCCCAGGGCTTTGCACAGACTCTGGGGACCTCAGTGAGTTTGGAGCACACCACTGGTGAGACTCCGGACAAGTCTTCTGCCCCTAGCAGCCCCTCGAAGCCAAAGCAGGACCGGCGGCCTGGGGTGGAGGTGGAGGCAGAGCCCAGGGTCTCCAGCCGGCTGTAGGAACGCCTGACTTTCTTAGACATTTCCAAGTCTCTGGCGTCCAGCTCTCCTTCCGTGGAGCTGCACTCGGCATCAGGGTTGGGCACAGGAGTGGTGGTGGGGGTGGCAGGGATGCTGTGTGTCTTGAAAAGGTCCTCTTTAGTAAGCACCCTGCCAGGGGGCTCGTTTTCTTTCTCCAAGAAAAAGGCAATCTGTACCAGGACAGAAGAGAGGATGCCCCCAATACTTAGTCGGACTGCTTACTTCCAGAAAAGCCTGAGAAGATTCAGCGTGGAAAGAAAGACCCACAGGACACACACTTTTTTAAGGAAGAGACAAATCAGACCCTGAAAGAGACGAGGGGAGAAGAAAACAACCCACCATTGCTTCCGAGGAGTCTGCTTTTGTGACACGAGTGGACTTGCCCCCATCTGCTGATGCTGTCACTTGCTTCCAAAATGTGCCCAGCATCCAGCCTCCCCTCTGACCAACTCAAGCCCTCATTAGGTGTCTTCTAGACCAGCTGAGCAACCTTTTTTTGTTTGTTTTGTTTCCGGATATAGGGTCTTAACTCTGTTGCCCAGGCTGGAGTGCAGTGGCACGATCATGGCTCACTGCAGCCTCAGCCTCCAGGGCTCATGCAATCATTCTACCTCAGCCTCTGAGTAGCCAGGATTACAGGCATGTGCCACTCTGGCTGATTTTTTTTGTTTCTTTGTAGAACAGGGGGATCTCCCTATGTTGCCCAGGCTGGTCCCAGCGACCTTCTGATTTCTCTCCACATTTCCGCCCCTGCCTTCTGTGGTCCATCTGCCACACAGCTGATGAGGATTGTCCTAAAATGTCCACTCAGTCCATAAGTATTTATCAGTCACCTGTTCTGTGCCAGGAACTGGGAATACAGCAGGGAATAAAACAGAGAAAACCCCTGCCCCATTCTAAGGGAAAAACAGATAAGAAAATTCAGTATTATGTGAGCAGTATCAAGCACTACAGGAAAACACAGAACAGGACAGAGTGCTTGGGGTAGGTTAGAATTGCAAAGAGATAAAGGTCAATACAGGCCTCACTGAGGTGACATTCTAGCTACAACTTGAAGGAGGTGTGAGAGTGACTCGTGGCCAAGTGTTCTAGGCCATGGGAACAGAAGGTGCAAAAACCCTGAGGTCACAGTGTACTAGTCAGGGTCAAAGAACAAGAGGCCAGCATGGCTGAAGTGAAGGAAACAGGAAGAAACTGAAGATGAAGTTCAAGAGGTAACGGGTGGCCAGACATGGTGGCTCATGCATATAATCCCAGCACTTTGGGAAGCTGAGGTGGGTGGATCACCTGAGGTCAGAAGTTCGAGACAAGTCTGGCCAACATAGTGAAACCGTCTCTACTGAAAATACAAAAAAATTAGCCAGGCGTGGTGGCAGGTGCCTGTAATCCCAGCTACTTGGGAGGCTGAGGCAGGAGAATCAACTGAACGTGGGAGGTGGAGGTTGTAGTGAGCCAAGATTGCGCCACTGTGCTCCAGCCTGGGTGACAGTGCAAGACTCCAACTCAAAAAAAAAACAAAAAAAAACACACACAAAAAAAACAAAACCCGGGCACGGTGGCTCACACCTGTAATTCCAGCACTTTGGGAGGCCGAGGCGGGCGGATCACGAGGTCAGGAGATCGAGACCATCCTGGCTAACATGATGAAACCCCGTCTCCACTAAAAATACAAAAAAATTAGCTGGGCCTGGTGGCGGGCACCTGTAGTCCCAGCTACTTGGGAGGCTGAGGCAGGAGAATGGCATGAACCCGGGAGGCAGAGCTTGCAGTGAGCCAAGATTGCGCCACTACACTCCAGCCTGGGCGACAGAGTGAGACTCCGTCTCAAAAAAACAAAAAACAGGGAAGCTGAATAAATTGGTGGTCACCACTGACTACCACTTCCTCATCCTCTGTAGCCAAGCAGTCACCCGGGTCCTGGCAACTTTATCCTGTTTGATGTACCATGAATCTCAGTCAGTCAACAAGAATGAGTGGCTACTAGGAAAGGCAGAAGTCCCTACCCTCAAGGTGCCTATGTTCTTAGAGAGGAGAGAAAGACATCAAACATGCAAGAAAATACACTATAAGAACTGGTAAGGATCAGGCACAGTGGCTCATGTCTATAATCCCAACACGTTAGGAGGCCAAGGTGGGAGGATCACTTAAGTCCAGGAGTTCAAGACCAGCCTGGGCAACATAGTGAACCCTCATCTCTACAAAAAAAATTAGAGAAAACATAAAAAAATTAGCCAGGCATGGTGGTGTGCGACTGTAGTCCCAGCTACTTGAGAGGCTGAGGAGGGAGGATCTGCAGTGAGTCAAAATCTCACCACTGTGCTCCAGTCTGGGTGGCAGAGCAAGACCTTGTCTTTAGAACTGGTAAGGCCTAAGAGAATTACGTAGAGAAACGTGCCAGCAATAGGATAAGGGTGATCAGGGAAGGCCTCTGGGGAGGGATTCCCTCTGAACCTAGTACTGTGTGTCATCCTGGCTTTAGCTCACGCCCTTGGCTTCATGCTTCAGAATTCCTGGACTTCACGTCATTCCACTGGTCTTGGAGCCCCAAGGTAGCGCTTCTCCAAACCATTCTCCCCACAGCTCCCAGAAGGGTCTTTCTTAAAACATTCAAACTTGACTCAGTCACTACCTTACCCAGAACTCTCCAAAGGCTGCCCACAGACCCAAGAATGAAGCCCAAGTCATGAGTGTGGCTTTTGTGCCTCATCGGGCTCTGCTCTGCCTTAGGGTGCCCCCTCCCCTGCTGAGGTCTGCTGCAGACACTAAACAAATTGCTATTCCCCAAACCTTGTGATTTTTCTTTAAATTCCCAATCTCTGCAAACATGGCTTCTTCTTTGGCCTGGAACCCCCCCCCCCTTTTTTTTTTTTGAGATGGAGTCTCGTTTTGTCACCCAGGCTGGAGTGCAGGGGTGCGATCTTGGCCCACTGCAACTTCCGCCTCCTGGGTTCAAGCAATTCTTCTGCCTCAGCCTCCTAAGTAGCTGGGACTACAGGCATGTGCCATCATGCCTGGCTAATTTTTGTATTTTTAGTAGAGACAGGGTTTCATCATGTTGGCCAGGCTAGTCTTAAACTCTTGACCCAAGTGATCTGCCCGCCTCGGCCTCCCAAAGTGTTAGGATTACAGGTGTGAGCCACTGCACCCACCCTCTACTTGTCTTTAAAGACTCAGTTTAAATGTTTCTTCTTCCATGAAACATTCCCTGAGCCACATGGTCTGGGTTAGCCACCATCATAGCATCTAGTATTCCTTATTGCAGTCCCAGTACACAACGCTGCCATCAATGGTCATTTGTCTTTCTCCCTAGTTGACTCTAAGCCCTATCAGCTCTTCAAAGGAGTTCACATTTCTCATTCATTATGTCTTCAGATTGTCTATTAATGAAACATCCTTTGATAATAGCTTGTGCTCAAACTGTAAAAATGTCATACACATGACTTATCTTAGAACACCCATAAATGAAAGCTAAAGGCAAAATGGATTAGAAAGGCAGTATGTGGAGTTAAGACATCGCTCAGTTTTTACATGAAGTTCCAGGAAAATGGTAGAAATACACAAGGCATAAAAAGTTAAGTGTATTAAGTCTTCAGGGAGTAGTCAAGACTGACAATGCATGCAGGTGCCCAAAGACAAACTGTTTTTGTAGTACTGCAAAACAGTTCCCTGGGCAGATGTGAGCAGCCAATGTGTGCTGTCCACCTCTAGAGTGACCCAGATTCCACTTAATTAAGTAGATGAAAGTGAACTCACCCTAGGGCTCCTGCGAGGTGACTGGACAGCTGGGACCTGCGGGGTACAATACCAATTGATCTCATAGCTGGCTCCCAGTTTCGCCCGCCTACTCACCCACAACACCCTCCTTAGCCTTTACCTCTACAGCATGGGCCACGATCCTCTTTAAAACGATGGGCTTTCTGATTGCAGCCGCACTGGGTGTCTGGAGAAGAGGGATGAACGTGAGCTCAACATTAGGTGAGGGGCCACAAGGGGAGGAAGTGAGAAACCTGGGGCTCACCTTCGGCCAGATTTCAGGGAGGATGCTCGGGAGTTCAGAGCCTGATTTCCGCTGGGACCTCCGCAGAGGCTTAGTAGGAGATGGGGCCCTTGGCCCTGGAAAGAGAAAAAAGTTAAGCGGTAGAGGAGGACTCTAGACCTTAGAGTCCAGAGAACAGGTTCTAGAGACAGCGAGAAAATTCCCAAACAAGCCCTTCTAAGGGCTCCTCCTCTGGAGGCAGCAGCGGGAGGGAAGGGCAATCTTTCACAGGACTGCGTCCCCCAAACGGCTCGACCTCACGTCTCCCGCGCGCCCTCCGCTCACCGGAGCGCTGAGCGGCTCCTCCGGACCGCGTTCGCCTCCCAGACATAACTAAGCTCGGTCTCGAGCTCCTCCAGCGCCGCCGCCCCGGGCGCGCGCCAACGGGGAAGGCCACTCGCTGCAAAAAACTTTCGAATTACCCGCCCTGCGGAGAAGGAAGCGGAAGTGACGTAGGGAGAGAGGTCCGCGGCGTTCGGGCCCCCTCTCTTTTCCACCGGTCTTCACGTTTAGCGTCAGCGGAGGCGTGGCCCAGGGGTGCGATGGCGTCATCAGGGCGCGCCGCACCCGGAAGAGACGTGGCAGCGGAGGGATAATCGGGGCGGCCGGGGCTGAAGGGAGCGGAGCAAGATCCTTGGAGAGCGTGGTCCCTGCCCTTCCTCGCCTCGAAGCATCGCTGCCGCCCTTCGGAACCGGTGCAGCGGCCGATCAGTAAACACAGAGACTAGGGTCTGTAGAGAAGGGGCGGGGCTTGGAGGGGGTGGGGCTCAGGGGAGGCCTTGGGGGCGGGGCCGGTGGTATCGGGGAGTCGCTGATGGAGGGGCCTGGCCGGGGGCGGGATCCAGAAGGATTGAGGGGTCGCCGGAGGTGGGATTTATGCAGGGGGTGTTTCCCCGCATAAGGAGGAACAGTGGGCAGAAATCTTGGGTCGGGGCGAATAAGAGAGTGTCTGGGGGAGTTAAGAGTGGAAACTGGGCTGCTGAGAGCATAGTGGTGGCCACCAGAACCTGGCTTCCTACCAACTCAGGCCCCTTTCCCAGGATCGATCATGGGGCTTTGTAAGTGCCCCAAGAGAAAGGTGACCAACCTGTTCTGCTTCGAACACCGGGTCAACGTCTGCGAGCACTGCCTGGTAGCCAATCACGCCAAGGTGGGGCCTTCAGGGGAGCGACTGAGCAGGGCACTGGGTGGGCAAGGTGGTATTGGCTTCCTCCAAATCCATGAGGGACCCCGCGCTAGAATGTAAGCCCCACAAGGGCAAGGACTTGGTTTATTTTGTTCACTGATATATCCCCCGCCCCCAAGAGAGAGTCTGGCGCACAGTATGTGTTCAATAAATATTGATTGAACAAACAAAAGGATGAGTCTCCTCTGTGACTAGAGAAAAAGAGACTGTCAGACCTTGGGGTGATAGGCCGAGCAGCCCCAGCACCAGTTGTGACATCTCTCTCCCACTCCAGTGCATCGTCCAGTCCTACCTGCAATGGCTCCAAGATAGCGACTACAACCCCAATTGCCGCCTGTGCAACATACCCCTGGCCAGCCGAGAGACGACCCGCCTTGTCTGCTATGGTGAGGCCTTGGCACCTCGGGGGGATCAGGCCAGCCTCAGGGGCCAGCTTGGTGACTGGTTTCCAGGCCCTCCTCAAGCAGCAGGACAGTGAGTCCTCCAAGTCTCAGAACCCAGATTCTAGTCATATTAAAGTTCCTTACCTGCTCTGTAAGTTCAGGCAAGTTATTCTTCCTTTCTAGGCCTCACTGTCTTTCCTAAAAATTAAAGCTCCTAGTTCCTCTTTCCTAAAAATTCAGCCCTGCCAATCTGGAGGTTTGAGTGAGAGCCAGTCAAGCTTATGTGTATGCTGGTGGCCGTGACTATCAGCTAGCCAGACCGGCATGTCGCTTTCAGATATTCAGGATCCACCACTGATTCCAAGTCTAAACAGAGAGGAAGTGAGCTTCCCACATTAAAGTTAGCTAAAAAAAGTCAGCAGACATATGTGTCATGAATTTGACCTGAATCTGGAGTAAGAGCCTTAGCTCCAGTTTTTGAAGGAGCTCATGCAAGAGGCAGCTCCATATGTGTTTCTCCTTGTGAGTACGTGTGTGTACTTGTAGGCACTTAATGTACATTGTGTGTTTAAATGAGTGTTAGTGTGTTGATTAGTACTTGGGGGTGAATGAATGGGTAAATGTATGTATGTAAACATATGAACACAGGTGTGTTGTGGGAGTACAAGAGAATGCATGGTTGAATGTGCCTGAGTGTTAGCAAACCTGTGAGTGTATAGATGTGTATGTGTGAGGGCTCCTGTGCCCATAGTGTAGATATAGTGAATGCTACTTGTGTTTGATTACGTGCTTATAAGCACATGTACATGTGTGCCCAGGGATGTGTACATGCATATGTGTGCCTGTGTGTATATCAAGGAACCTTTTCTGAAACTGTTCATTATTAGCCATTAGCCCAAAGAGTATGATGAGTGCAGGCCCAGAGAGGACTCACTGAAAGGAGAGGTGGCGGTTCTTCCCACCCAAACTTACCCCTGTGAGCTGGACAGCTTGGTAGCACTGCCTGGACTTAGATGGTGATAGCCAAGAAGACTGATGTTTTAGGGAACAGGACGGGGAGGAGAAGGCTCTGGCACACACGTGTGTCCATATGTCCTGCAATGGTTTGGGGGCTATTGCTAGGCTAGGAGCCCTAAGTGTCTTCTTCCTCATGTCTCTTCTCCCCTGTCTCATGGGCCCTAAGATCTCTTTCACTGGGCCTGCCTCAATGAACGTGCTGCCCAGCTACCCCGAAACACGGCACCTGCCGGCTACCAGTGCCCCAGCTGCAATGGCCCCATCTTCCCCCCAACCAACCTGGCTGGCCCTGTGGCCTCCGCACTGAGAGAGAAGCTGGCCACAGTCAACTGGGCCCGGGCAGGACTGGGCCTCCCTCTGGTGAGAGTCCCTCTGTCTGTCTGACCATCCATCTGCCCTGGGCCCCACCTGAGCCAGATGGGTGGGGACAGTACTAGGCAGCCTGGTGACCCAGATTCCTTCCTCCAGATCGATGAGGTGGTGAGCCCAGAGCCCGAGCCCCTCAACACGTCTGACTTCTCTGACTGGTCTAGCTTTAATGGTAAGTGGTGGCTTCCACCGACTGTCTGGGCTTTAGCCTCCCTGCTCTGCTGACAGCTCCCTTGGTCTACAGTCACATGCTCTACCCCTGAGCTCTACCCACTACTTCTGCTGATGGCTCTCTTTCCGCCCACAGCCAGCAGTACCCCTGGACCAGAGGAGGTAGACAGCGCCTCTGCTGCCCCAGCCTTCTACAGCCAGGCCCCCCGGCCCCCGGCTTCCCCAGGCCGGCCCGAGCAGCACACAGTGATCCACATGGGCAATCCTGAGCCCTTGACTCATGGTGAGCCTGGGAGTGACCCAGGCCGCAGAAGGATAGAAAGAGGGTGGTGGAGTGGTTTGTGTACTGGGAGCTTGAGGATCCAGAGAGAGACCCACCTGGAGGAACCTGTCCTCAATCCAGGCACAGCCATTACCTCCGCACGATTCTGAGATGCTCTGTCAGACTGAGGAGGGCAGGTGATCCCCCTAGCCCTCCCCAAAGCGGCCAGTTTTCCTGAGTCTATTGGTGCTAGTGGCTCCACCCTGTAGCCCCTAGGAAGGTGTATGATACGCGGGATGATGACCGGACACCAGGCCTCCATGGAGACTGTGACGATGACAAGTACCGACGCCGGCCTGCCTTGGGTTGGTTGGCCCAGCTGCTAAGGTACACAGGGTCAGGCGGGCGGAATGCCGGGAAGGGGTGGAGAGGGAGTGGGAACCAGAGGCCCTGGGAGGGACAGCTTCATGACCAAAGGGGCTCGTTCTGGGGAGTGACAGTACCTGGTGCTGGGGTGTGCAGGGGCCTTGGCTGTGCAGCAGAAGCTGTGGTTTGCTTCTCTCTGGGGCTGTCTCAGTGCCTCCTACACAGGAGGTTTGGACTCAGGCTCTTTGAGGCCCCTTCCTGAACTGACACCCCCTAATCTTTGTAACTCTCCCCGACGCCTGACACGTTGTAGTTTCCAGAACACAGTCGTGTGCCTCAGCTGGTCTGAGCTGCACAATAAGGCCCTATGGTGGCAAGTGCAGGAGTGATCATCTCTGAGGCACAGACGAGGAGATGGAGGTTCAGGAATGGGTGGTGACCGGGGCTTCTCTCTAGGCCGTGGGGGCCACCAGGGACTGGGGCCTGATCTGATTTTCCCCTCATCCCCCCAGGAGCCGGGCCGGGTCTCGGAAGCGACCGCTGACCCTGCTCCAGCGGGCAGGGCTGCTGCTACTCCTGGGACTGCTGGGCTTTCTGGCCCTCCTTGCTCTCATGTCTCGCCTAGGCCGGGCCGCAGCGGACAGCGACCCCAACCTGGACCCACTCATGAACCCTCACATCCGCGTGGGCCCCTCCTGAGCCCCCTTGCTTGTGGCTAGGCCAGCCTAGGACTTGGGTCCTGTGGAGGAGAGGCGGGGTAATGGGGAGGCTGGGGGCACCTCTTCACTGCCCCTCTCCGTCAAGCCTAAGACACTAAGACCCTGGACCCAAAGCCGAGTCCACCAGAGTGGTTGCAGGCTGGGCCTGGAGTCCCCGCGGGTCAAGCATTTGTCTTGACTTGCTTTCCTCCCGGGTCTCCAGCCTCCCACCCCTTGCCCCATGAAGGAGCTGGCAGGTGGAAATAAACAACAACTTTATTAAAACACCCGAGGCAGCCTTTTCGTTCAGCCTCCTCAGCCCTGTTCCGACTCCCCAGGCCTCAGTGGTTCTCCTCCCGGTACTCGATGGCCAGAAACTCCAAGGACAGGCGGTTGAAGAACATGGCTCCGTTGAGCACTGGGTGGAGGAGAGAGCCCCCCATGAGCCCCAGTACCCTTCCCTGGCTACTCCTTGCCATATCTCAGGGTTCCAAAGCTCCCCGCTCCCCCTTGCACCCTCCCCCTCCCGCCACTCACTCAGGATGGTCAGGGCAGAGCAGCGGATGTACTTGTTTTCTGTCATCTCAGCATAGAGTGACCCCATGGCGGCCCAGCAGATGCTGATCACCTGGGAGAACTGTAGGCCCATCTAGTGGGAGAGTGGCCCCCTGACACAACAGTGGGGTTTCCATCAGCCCCCCGGGCCTCCCATAGCCAGCCCTTGCGTCCCTGCCCCAAGCCTACCATCAGGACAACCGTGTAATGAAAGCTCATGCGTTCGTAGTGGTGGGTGATGCAGAAGTTGTGCACGTCGCTGATGAAGATGCCCAGGTGTAAGAAGAAGAGCATCAGTGCAGCCGTGGTGAGCATCATGCCTTTTGGGAAGAAGAATGTGGCGATGCGGTCTCGCAGCCGCATCTTGCCCACAGCGTAGATGCAAGTCAGACTTGAGAGCTGGAGCAAGCAGGCCCTGCCCAGGAAAAGCAACAGTCTCTCATTCTAGAGTGCCTGGTATGGAATAGCAGTGGGATTCTAGAACCAGGAGGACGGTGGAGGGGACAAGATTCTAGAACACAGGCTGATTCCAGCCAACACAGGACTGCCTCACAGGTGGTAGGGGTGCTCTGAATTGTGAGATCAGTGGGGGCCCATAAGGCGAAGGGGCAGCAGCCCTAGTTGTCCCATACTCACTCTAGTCACTTTTGTGCACATCTCAATTTTCCCACAACGGAGGCAGCGTGAACACAGTCTACAGATGAAGAACTGGGGCTCAGAAAAGTTGAGGGGTATGGTCTAGATTCACAGCAAGTCTTAGGCAGATGAGAGATTAGGACCCACCTGCATAGCTGGAAGGCATTCCCAGGTGAGGGGAGGCCTGGGGTGAATCCCAGGTTCCAAGTATTTGCTCTACCCTCTGGTGGAAAGGAATTACGAGAAGGAAAGATATCAACAGATTCTTCAGAGCTGTCCCGGGATCTTCCCCGTGCCCTTCCCAGTGTGGCCCAGAGGGCACCTGGCTTTACCATTCTCTCCCCAGATGTTCTTACAGGACCCAATGCTGGTCATCTTTCCTCTCTGCCACCTTCAGGTGCTTGGAGCATTTTCACCTCCATCAGTCCAAGAGTCCCATGAGATAGCTGGGGCTGGTGGCATAAATCCTATTTGACAATTGAGTCTGAGGCAGAAAGGATGGTCTTCCTCAAGTTGTCATAGCCAGTAAGGGAGGGAGTCAGTACTGAAACTAAGATCTGATACTACCTGAGGCTGTGCTGAGTGAGCAGGGTCAGATGCAAGCCAGAAGGAAAACATTTCCTCCATGCATGTAAGAGATGAGAACTAGGCTGGGTGTGGTAGCTCATACCTGCAACCCCAGCACTTTCAGAGGCCCAGGTGGGAGGATTGCCTTGGGCCAGGAGTTCAAGACCAGCTTGGGAGACAGCAAGACCCCATCTCTCTCTCTTTTTTTTTTTTTGAGACAGAGTTTCACTCTCGTTGCCCAGGCTGGAGGGCAATGGCGCGATCTCAGCTCCCCGCAACCTCTGCCTCCTGGATTCAAGCGATTCTCCTGCCTCAGCCTCCCGAGTAGCTGGGATTATAGGCACGCACCACCAAGCCCAGCTAATTTTGTATTTTTAGTAGAAACAGGGTTTCTCCATGTTGGTCAGGCTGATCTCGAACTCCCAGCCTCAGGTGATCTGCCCGCCTTGGCCTACCAAAGTGCTGGGATTACAGGAGTGAGCCACCGCTCCTGTCCAGCAAGACCCCATCTCTTAAAAAAAAAAAAAATTGCTGAGTGTGCTGGTGCGTGTCTTTAGTCCCAGCTACTCAGGAGGCTGAGATGGGAGGATTACTAGAGCCCAGGAGTCCCAGGCTGCAGTGAACTATGATCGTGCCACTGTACTCCAATCTGGGGGACACAGAAAAAAAGAAAGGAAAAGAAAAAAAACAAAGGTGAGCACTCCAAGGCCGTCAACAAAATATGCCAGAAAAACAGCCAGAAATGGTATAGAGTGAGATGACAGCTCCCAGGGATTGAAGCAGGAGAAGAGGAGGGAGGAGCACAGGACTTGATGTTGAACTTAGCCACCCCACTGCCTCCTGCCCAACTGTTTGCCCCAAAAGTTAGGTCCCAGGTCAGCCCAAGACCCACAGGCTGCCTCTCAGCAGCGGGATTAGCGCCTGCACCCGCCGCCTGTGCTTGCTGACTAGTCTCCAGACAAGCACAATAGTTCTTCAGAGCCCCATCCTAACCACATAAAAGGGGTGATGCCCCAAGGCCCAGCTGTGGTCCCACTGTTGAAACAATTGTTTGTGCCTCAGTCCTTATTTGAATACAAATGAACTTTTATACATAAAAGTTCCTAGCTCCTAATTCTATTTTATTTTTGAGACAGAGTCTCACTCTATCGCCCGGACTGGAGTGCAGTGGCGGGATCTCAGCTCACTGCAACCTCCGCCTCCCGGGTTCAAATGATTCTCCTGCCTCAGCCTCCTGAGTAGCTGGGATTATAGGCATGTGCCACCATGCCCAGCTAATATTTTTTTTTTTTTTAAGACGGAGCTTCGCTCTTGTTGCCCAGGCTGGAGTGCAATGGCGCCATCTCAGCTCATAGCAACCTCTGCCTCCAGGGTTCAAATAATTCTCCTGCCTCAGCCTCCCAAGTAGCTGGGACTACAGGCATGTGCCACCAAGCCCAGCTAATTTTGTATTTTTAGTAGAGACGGGGTTTCTCTATGGTGGTGAGGCTGGTCTCGAACTCCCGACCTCAGGTGATATGCCCACCCTGGCCTCCCAAAATGCTGGCATTACACACGTGAGCCACCACGACCTGCCTGGATGATTTTTCTTAACACTATTCTCCAACTTTTAAAAACGCTTATAGACTTCTTTGAGTAGGCCTCAATCTATACCCTTTTTCATGTTCTTAAGATTATAGTTTCATAGGCTGAAATCAAGTATTTTAAATGGTTTCTAGACATCCCATTGATTCAGAGGTCAGCAAACTTTTTCTGTAAAATAGTAAATATTTTAGGTTTGGAGGACCATGCAGTCTCTGTGGTAGCTACTCAACTCTGCTCTATTTTTTTGTTTTTTGTTTTTTTTGAGATGGAGTTTTGCTCTTGTCACCCAGGCTGGACTCACTGCAACCTCTGCCTCCTGGGTTCAGGCGAGTCTCCCACCTCAGCCTTCCGAGTAGCTGGGACTACAGGCGAGCTCTTCACCTTTGTGCACAGCTGCACTTTTGTCCAAGTCAGAACCCTGGGAGAGCAGCTCAGGAGGCTGAGGTGGGAGGGGAGGTCAAGGCTGCAGTGAGCCGAAGACAGCACCACTGCACTCCAGCCTGGATGACAGAGCAAAACCCTGTCTCAAAAAAAAAAAAAAAAAAAAAAAAGGAAAAGAGAACCCTGAGAGTTATTCTCCACATTTCCACCCAGCCCTTCACTCAGCACATTCCATCAGTCAGTCACATAAGCTCTGCTGAGTCTGTCCTTTTTTTTTTTCTTTTTAAATAATAGAGAGGGGGTGGGTCTCACTATGTTGTCCAGGCTGGTATTGACCTCCTGGGCTCAATCAGTTCTCCCACCTCCGCCTTCCAAAGTGCTGGGATTACAGGCGTGAGCCACTGTGCCCGGCCTTACGGGTTCTTAAATGTGAGTGTGTATCAGAACTACTTGAACTACTTGGGAACTTTCTAAAAAGAAGCTAGACCTGGGTGAACCCCAGAGTCTTTTTTTTTCTTCTTGCTCTGTCACCCAGGCTGGAGTGCAGTGGCACCATCAGGGCTCAAGCAATTCCCCCACCTCAGCCTCCCGAGTAGCTGGGACCACAGGCGTGCGCCATCATCCTGGCTAATTTTGGGTTTTTTTTTGAGACAGAGTCTCGCTCTGTCATCCAGGCTGGAGTGCAGTGGTGAGATCTCGGCTCACTGCAACCTCTGCCTACCGGGTTCAAGTGATTCTTCTGCCTCAGCCTCCCGAGTAGCTGGGACTACAGGCGCGAGCCACCATGCCTGGCTAATTTTTGTATTTTTAATAGAGATGGGGTTTCACCATAATGGCCAGGCTGATCTCGAACTCCTGATTTTGTGATCCGCCCGCCTCAGACTCCCTAAGTGCTGGGATTACAGGCGTGTGCCACCGCGCCCGGCCTGTATTTTTTTAATAGAGACGGAGTTTCGCCATTTTGCCCAGGCTGGTCTCGAACTCTTGGGCTCAAGCGATCCACCCGCCGACGGCCTCCCAAGCGCTGGGATTACGGGAGTGCCTCGCGCAGCTCAGCGCAGAGACTTATAATGCGCCACAGATAGTCCTGAAGGCAATTCTGATGCACGTCAGAGGACCAGGCCCTAAGTAGAACTGCGCTAGAGGCACGGTACAGAATAGTGTACATGCATTTAATCCTCGTAGCCCCCCTGTGAAGTATGTACCCCAATTTTAGGAATGGGATAAACTGAGCCACTGCCCAGGTCTCAAGACAGTGGCGGGATCCCAGGAACACTCTACTCTGGCCTCACGTCCCACTTCCGTCCATTGTGTCTGGGCACATATTCCGTGGGCCGCTTGCCTGCGGTAGTGCAGGTTTGGGAGCCACTACCCGTCCCCGTTCTGGGAGAGCAGCAACCCCAGGCAGTTGCACAAAATGCTTCCACCTAGGAAACTGGGGGAATTCAGGACTCTCCCGGAACCTTTGCAACCGGGGAAGACAGGTGCGGGGGAACTCTAGTCTCGAAGGACCTAGGGCTGCAGGGGGATGTTTCACGTGAAGGACTGCCTCGTTTCAACAACAACTTTATGGCTCCCGGAAGTGCCTCCTCCCCGTCCCCTTCCTTCCCAGCCTCACGCCCGTGGGCTGCAGTTGGAGCGATGGCGGCAGCAGCTGCCGCCGGGCCTAGCCCGGGGTCTGGACCTGGGGACTCCCCAGAAGGGCCCGAGGGGGAGGCTCCGGAGCGTCGGCGGAAGGCGCACGGGATGCTGAAGCTTTACTACGGCCTCTCGGAAGGGGAGGCAGCGGGACGCCCTGCGGGACCCGACCCCCTGGACCCGACTGACCTGAACGGGGCGCACTTCGACCCGGAAGTTTACCTAGACAAGGTGTGTGTGCGGGGAGCGGGGGATGCGGGGAGGGGGGAAGGGCACCAGGCCCCTGATATATTGCTCCCCCAGATCATGCCTCCGACTTTTTGTGAGGTTGAGGGGAGCAGGGGTTCATAAGAGGACGAGCCTCGGCCAGGGAGTACGAGCATCTCAGGCGTCTGAAGTGATACGAATAGGACTGGACTGGCCTAAGGTGATGCGGCAGCTGAGGTCTCCTGGGCTGATGTGATAGGCCCCGGATTGGGGGCGTGGCCCAAGCGTTGACAGGCGCGGGGCTGGGCTTAGGCCGAGCCCCAGGATTTCAAATGCTGACAAACACCAAACAGGGTTGAACCTAGTAACCCCTGAGCTAGGCCACGTAGGGCCCCATGCCTGGGATTCCTGAGAGTCGGCGGGGGCTTGGGGGGTGGGGTGGGGATCAGAGATTTCTTGCACTGAAAGCCTATCAGCTGCGGGCAAGGCTGAGGGACATGAGTGCCTCCTGAACCGAACACTAACCACCCAACTTCTTCAGCTGCGTAGAGAGTGCCCTCTGGCCCAGCTGATGGACAGTGAGACGGACATGGTGCGGCAGATCCGGGCTCTAGACAGCGACATGCAGACCCTGGTCTATGAGAACTACAACAAGTTCATCTCAGCCACAGGTGATCCCCACGGGGACACACGCTCCAAAGTCTCACAGCCCCCATTCTCCCACCTGTGTTGGGAAAACCAGCAAGGGATTTAGAGGGGGGAGACTCAGATTCCAGTCTTGCCCTGACATTATTCCATTCTCACCTCCTTCCCTTTGAGCCTTCGTTGTCAGACTACTGTAGAGATAATAGCTGCTCTCGGAGAGTTGTCTTAAGTACCAAAGGAGAGAAAAGACAAAAGGAGATTATTTGTTTATTTTTTAGACACAATGTCTTGTTCTGTCTCCCAGGCTGGAGGGCAGTAGCATGATTATGGCTCACTGCAGCCTGGACATCCCAGGCTCATGTGATACTTCTGGATCCTCCCAAAGCACTGGGATTATGGGTGTGAATCCCTGGCCCAGCCCAAAGTGAAATTTTAAAATGAAATGTATTTATCTGAAGCACTTAAAAGGCCAGGTATGGTGGCTGATACCTGTAATCCTAGCACTTTGGGAGGCTGAAGTGGGAGGATCACTTGAGCCTAAGAGTTTAAGATTGACCTGGGAAATACAGTGGGACTCCATCTCTACAAAAAAATAAAATATAAAAATTAGCCGGACATGATGGCGTATGCCTGTAGTCCCAGCTACTCAGGAGACTGAGGAGGGAGGATCACATGAGCCTGGTAGATGGAGGCTGCAGTGAGCTGTGCTTGTACCACTCCACTTCAACCTGGGCAACAGAGCAAGACCTTGTCTCAAAAAAAAAGAAAATATCTATCTGAAGAAGAATCCCTGACAGGAGGCTGGGCGCAGTGGCCTATGCCTGTAATCCCAGCACTTTGGGAGGC
>NW_012104587.1:4055545-4056972 GCF_000951045.1 Mandrillus leucophaeus
AAAGTGCTGGGATTACAGACTTGAGCCACCGCACCCGGCAGTTTCTCTTATTATTGATAGCTTTCTTTTCTGCTCCAGAGAAGAAAAGGTGGTCTTGTCCCTCCCTTTCTTTCTCTCTCCCTTCTTTCCCTCCTTAACTAAGCAAAGAGAGAAGATGTATGATATTAAGGGACACAAAGATGATGTCGAGGCTTTTTTTTTCTTCTGTCCTCTTTATTCTCTAGTGCCAGACAGTGTTCCGCTATTTTCCACACTAACTTCTGTGCTGTTTTGAGGAGATGTACTACTCAGACTTTTGTAGTAATTGTACACCCACGTGTAGTAAGTCCAGGAGGCAGATCCGAAGGGTTTACCTGCAGTCTGTGGAATGTTCTGGGAGCATCTGTGGGGTTGCATTCTGATGTCTGTTACTCTCACGTCACAGTGGTGGGTGTGGTAACCTACACACATTGTTCTTTTATCTGATTTGAAGCATATTCCATGAGTAGGCACCTTTCTGTTAGCTAATACCAGCATCAAAGTGGCAAGAAATTATAGTTTCTGTGCTGGGATATTTCTCACAGGAATTTAGTAAGATTACATTTTCCATTTGTTGGAATGTGTATAATATTTTGAGACTTAGCTTTTTTTATAGATCCCACAAAAGGAACAAACATTTGGCAAACTGCCAGGATAACCAGGAGCATTGATGTCTTAGAAGCTTAAGTGAGGGGCCGGGCATGGTTGTTCTCATCTGTGATCCCAGCACTTTGGGAGGCTGAGGCAGGTGGATCACTTGAGGCTAGGAGTTCAAGACTAGCCTGGCCAACGTGGTGAAACCCTGTCTCTACTAAAAAATATAAAAATTACCTGGGCAAGGTGGCGCATGCCTGTAGTCCAAGCTACTCGTGAGGCTGAGGCAGGAGAATCGCTTGAACCCAGGAGGTGGAGGTTGCCGTGAGCTGAGATCACACCACTACACTCCAGCCTGGGCAACAGAATGAGGCTCCGTCTCAAAAAAAAAAAAAAAAAAAGCTAAGTGAGGAAGGTGTTCCAAGACATGGATTTGATAGACATGGACGAGACAGTCAGGAAAGTAATGTAGCATGGAGTGTGTGTTGATTAGGCGAGAGAGAGAGAGAAATGAAAAAGGAACAAGGTCCTCAGGAAGGAAGCGGGTGGAACAGAGCAGGGATGGAGGCGTCGGCCTCAGCAAAGGGTCGGGAGCTCATCTATGGTAGCAGGAGGGGAAGCAGGATGTGGGCAGAGCCAAGCGGGTAGTAGATGTTCAGTTTAACTAGAAACCTTCCAGAACATGTTAAGGATTTGGCTTTTATCCACAGAGAGCTAAGACAAATGAGTGATGTGCTCAGATTTCTGGTTTGAATAGATTCCTCCAGCTGCACTGGTAGGAATGGATGGGGCTGAGCGCAGTGGCTCATGCCTGT
>NW_012104587.1:4057252-4060233 GCF_000951045.1 Mandrillus leucophaeus
AAAAAAAAAAAAAGGCTGAGCAGTGGTTCATGCGTATAATCCTAGCATTCTGGGAGGCCGAGACAGGTGAATCACCTGAGGTCAGGAGTTTGAGACCAGGCTGGCCAGCATGATGGAACTCCATCTCTACTAAAAATACAACAAATTAGCCAGGCGTAGTGGTGGACATCTGTAATCCCAGCTACCTGGGAAGCTGAGGCAGGAGAATTGCTTGAACCCAGGAGGCGGAGGTTGCAGTGGCTGAGATTGTGCCATTGCACTCCAGCCTGGGCAACAAGAGTGAAATTCCATCTCCAAAAAAAAAAAAAGGAATGGGTTGGAGAGGTGGCCATCATATCAATAGTTGGGCCAGAGATTCTGGAATCTGACACCAAGATAGTAATGGTGAAAGTAGACAGTGATAAGCAGACTCGGGTATAGACAGCCCTGGTATTGAGGAGCTCTAGATGTAAAGAATGACCCCTGGCTTTCAGCTTAAGCACTGAATGGTAGATATAGCAGCAAACAAGACAACATTAAGCTGTCGCAGAACATGCATTCTAGAGAAAGAGACGGTTAGTAAACAGACTGATGAAACAACCTATGCCGAGGCCCTGGGAAAGCTCTCCTGTGCAGGAAGAACAGGAATGTTGGGAATGAAGCGAGCAGGGCTAGACCATAAACCAGGGTTTGTCAAACTTTTTTTCTGAAAAGGACCAAAAAGTATTTTAGGCTTTATGGACTATCTGTTCTCTTGCAGCTACTCGACTGTGCCATTATAGCCTGAAAGCATCATAGCCAGTATGCAAATGAAAGAGCTTGGCTGTATTCCAGTAAGATTTCATTTACAAATGTGAGCGGTGAGGTTCTGGAGTGACATCAGCAAAAATGCTGGAGTAAATACATTAAATATTTTTATCCTCCATAAAAGCAATGAAAAAAATTAGACTGGGGGCAGTGGCTCACACCTTTAATTCTAGCACTTTGGGAGGCCAAGGCGGGTGGATCACCTGAGGTCAGGAGTTCAGGACCAACCTGGCCAACAATATGAAACCCCATTTCTACTAAAAATACAAAAATTAGCCAGGCATGGTGACAGATGCCTGTAGTCCCAGGTACTCAGGGAGGCTGAGGCAGGAGAATTTACTTGAACCTGGGAAGCAGAGGTTACAGTGAGCCGAGATCATGCCACTATACTCCAGCTTGGGTGATAGAGGGAGACTCCATTTCAAAAACAAAAAACAAACAAAATACCCGGTTGTGGTGGCGGGCACCTGTAATCCCAGCTACTTGGGAGACTGAGGCAGTTGAGAATCGCTTGAACCTAGGGGGTGGAGATTGCAGTGAACTGAGATCACACCACTGTACTCCAACCTGGGTGACAGAGTGAGACTCATTTTCAGGGGGAAAAAAAAAAAAAAAAAAGCCATGAAAAATCTAGCCAGAATAGTCAGAAACAACTTTTTCCAAACTCTGGAAATTAACCAAGGTTTGCGGCAAGCAATCCAGGGAATATTTATTTAAGAAAAGTAGCTGAATCTTGGTAAGAATAGTGAACCCTGTGGTGTTTGAACTTGCCCTAGCCCCACTGCTTGCTCTCCAACTCAGCTGTAGCCTTAAAAAATAACAGCTCAGGCCGGGCGCAGTGGCTCACACTCAATAAAAAAATAAAATATCAGCTCATGGCTGAGTGCGGTGGCTCACGCCTTGTAATCCCAGCACTTTGGGAGGCCGCGTCGGGCAGATCACTTGAGGTCAGGAGTTTGAGACCGGCCTGGCCAACATGGCGAAACCCTGTCTCTACTAAAAATACAAAAATTAGCTGGGCATGGTGGCAGGCGCCTGTAATGCCAGCTACTCAGGAGGCTGAGGCAGGATAATTGCTTGAACTCAGGAGGTGGGGGTTGCAGTGAGCCGAGATTGCACCACTGCCCTCCAGCCTGGGCAACAGAGCGAGACTCCATCTCAATAAAAAACACCAATAAAATAAAATAGCAGCTCATGGCTAGGTGTGGTGGTTCATGCCTTGTAATCGCACCACTTTGTTTTTTGTTTGTTTGTTTGTTTTATTTTGTTTTTTTGAGATGGAGTCTTGATCTGTGCCCAGGCTGGAGTGCAGTGGCACGATCTTGGCTCACTGCAAGCTCTGCCTCCTGGGTTTATGCTATTCTCCGGTCTCAGCCTTCCAAGTAGCTGGGACTACAGGCGCCCGCCACCTCACCCGGCTAGTTTTTTGCATTGTTTAGTAGAGACGGGGTTTCACCGTGTTAGCCAGGATGGTCTTGATCTGATGTCTTGGCCTCCCAAAGTGCTGGGATTATAGGCTTGAGCCACCGCACCCGGCCATAATCCCAGCACTTTGGGAGGCTGAGTCGGGCAGATCACTTGAGGTCAGGAGTTCGAGACCATCCCGGCCAACATGGTGAAACCCTGTCTCTACTAAAAATACAAAAATTAGCTGGACGTGGTGGCGGGTGTCTGTAATCCCAGCTACTTGGGAGGCTGAGGCAAAGAATTGCTTGAACCCAGGAGAAGAAGGTTGCAGTGAGCCGAGATTGTGCCAATGCACTCCAGCGACAGAGTGGGACCCAGTCTCAAAAAACAAACAAACAGAAACAGCTCCTGTTGCTGGTACTGAGTGGAATAGAGCAGAGAAGAACTCTTTCAAAGCCTCATGCCCAAAGATGTTCATCATTTGACCTATCTGGTGGTTTTTGAGAGATTCCACACCACAGACTTGTCTTTATTTGACTGACTTAGAGGATACCCTATGCTAAAAACCTTTCACGGGGACTTTTTGTTTGTTTTTGAGACAGAGTCTTGCTCTGTCACCCAGGCTGGAGTGCAGTGCTGCGATCACAGGTCACTGCAGGCTCAACTTTCTGGGCTCAAGCCATCTTCCCACCTCAGCCTCCTGAGTAGCTGGGACCACAGGGGCACACCACCACACCCAGCTAATTTTTTTTGTTTGTTTGTTTGTTTTTGTTTTTTTTTTTTTTTGA
>NW_012104587.1:4060533-4061563 GCF_000951045.1 Mandrillus leucophaeus
CAGTCCTCCCACCTCAGCCTCCCAAAGTGCTGGGATTATAGCTGTGAGCCACCACGCCTGGCCACCAGGGCTTTTTGTCAAAATAATTATAGGCCAATGTTGTGACTGCCCCAGTTGCTTTATAATAGTTGGTACAGACGTAGACTAACCAAAAAGCCTTAATGGAAAGCCGAGGAATGAGATAGCCACAGCGGCTCTGACAAGCTCTGACGTATTTATTCCTGGGAATCTTGAAGGCCACTTGCATTTGTAGGGCTGTATGTTTGCTCAGGAAAGACCTGAGAATACCCTAAGCTCTCATGCCTGGCTCATCTTGAGGCACTTCTGCACAAGCAGGAAGTGAAGGCTGAAGCCAAGCTAGAAACTGTCTGGCTGAGTGTTTTAGTTGTGCCAAAACACGCACATAGAGCCCCTCAGCAAAGACAGGGAGTTATTGGTTCCAGGCATTTAATTTTTAATTTTAATTAATTTATTTATTTTTGAGACAGAGTTTTGCTCTTGTCTTCCAGGCTGGAGTACAGTGGTGCGATCTTGGCTCACTGCAACCTCTGCCTCCCAGGTTCAAGCGATTCTCCTGCCTCAGCTTCCCAAGTAGCCAGGATTACATGTGCACACCACCATACCTGGCTGATTCCAGGCATTTAAGGAAATTGCTGTTTAATTATTAGCTGACCACCAAGCTGGCCAAGTAAAGATTTTAGTGATTATATACAACAAAGAACACAAACTATATAGTATTTCCTCAGCAACTAATTAGTTCAGGCTGAGTAACTCAGAAAACTCAGTAAACAAACAGCAACTACAACAAGGAGCAACAATGAACCTGAGGAGGGAAGATAATCTGATTTCCAGAGTTTCCATAATATGTTATATAATTTTATTTTATTTTATATTATTTTATTTATTTTTTTGAGATGCAGTCTCACACTGTTGCCTGGGCTGGTGTGCAGTGGCATGATCTCGGCTCACTGCAACCTCCACCTCCCAGGTTCAAGCGATTCTCCTGCCTCAGCCTCCCAAGTAGCTAGGA
>NW_012104587.1:4062648-4065262 GCF_000951045.1 Mandrillus leucophaeus
GACAGAGCGAGACTCCGTCTCAAAAAAATAAATAAATAAATAAAAATAAAAATAAAAATGAGCTTGCGTGGTGGCATGTGCCTGTGGTCCTAGCTGCCTCGGAGGCTGAGGTGGGAGGATTGCTTGCTTGAGTCTGGGAGGTTAGGTTGCAGTGAGCCTAGGTCGTGCCACTGCGCTCCAGCCTGGGTGACAGAGTGAGACCCCATCTCAAAGAAAAAAAATAAATAAGAAAACAGTTCCATTTACAGTAATATCAAGAATAAAATATTTAGGAATATATTTCATAAAAGAAGTAAAGATATTTTTGGTATTTTGTATACCGAAAGCTATAAAACATTGTTGAAAGAAGTTAAAGGAGGCCAGGCACGGTGGCTCACGCCTGTAATCCCAGCACTTTGGGAGGCCAAGGCAGGTGGATCACGAGGTCAGGAGATCAAGATCATCCTGGCTAACACGGTGAAAACCAGTCTCTACTAAAAATACAAAAAATTAGCTGGATGTCGTGATGGGCGCTTGTAGTCCCAGGTACTCGGGAGGCTGAGGCAGGAGAATGGCGTGAACCCGGGAGGTGGAGCTTGCAATGAGCCGAGATGGCGCCACTGCACTCCAGCCTGGACGACACAGCGAGACTCCGTCTTAAAAAAAAAAAAAAAAAAGAAGTTAAAGGAGACTTAAATAAATGAAGACATTCCATGTTCATTGATCAGAGAACTTTATGTTTTAATTTACTATTTAAGATGGCAGTACTTCCCAAATTGATTCAAGGTCTTCCCTATCACTTTTCCAACTGACTTTTTTTTTTTTTTTTTTTTTTTCCAGAAATTGACAAACAGCATAAAATTGTATGAGGAATTGCAGGAGACCCAGAATTTCCCAAATAACCTTGTAAAAGAAGAACAAAGTTGGAAGACTAACACTTTCAAGTTTTTTGTTTTTTGTTTTTTTTGAAGACAGAGTTCGGTCTCACTTTGTAGCCCAGGCTAGAATGCAGTGGCATCATCACAGTTCACTGTAATCTTGGCCTCCCGGGCTCGTGATCCTCCTACCTCAGCCTGCTGAATAGCTGGGACCTGCCACCACACCTGGCTAATTAAAAAAAAAATTTCTGGGCTAGGCGTGGTGACTCATTCCTGTAATCCCAGCACTTTGAGAAGATGAGGTGGGTGGATCACTTGAGGTCAGGAGTTGGGACCAGCCTTGCTAACAGGGTGAAACCTCATCTCTACTAAAAATACAAAAATTAGCTGGGTGTGGTGGCACACGCCTGTAATTCCAGCTACTTGGGAGACTGAGGCATGAGAATCGCTTGAACCAGGGAGGCAAAGTTTGCAGTTTGCCGAGATCGCACCACTGCACTCCAGCCTGGGTGATGGAGTAAGACTCTGTCTCAAAAAAGAAAAAATGTATAGAGACAGGATCTCCCTATGTTGCCCAGGTTGGTCTTGAACTCCTGGGCTCAAGTGATCCTCCTGCTTTGGTTTCCCAAAGTGCCAGGATTAAAGGTGTGAGCCACTGTACCTAGCCACACTTCCAAGCTTTAAAACTTAGTATAAATCTACAGTAACTAAGGTGGTGGAATATTGGCATAGGATAGATATCCAGATCAACTGAATAGAATTGAGAGTCCAGAACAAACCCATATATCTGCAGTCAACTGATTTTTTTTTTTCCTGCAAGCTCATCCTTAAGGTGAACTGTTTTTTTTTAATAAGGAGGCCAAGGTGATTTAATGGGGAGAATAATCTTTTCAACCCATGGTGGAGTGCTGGGACAACTGGATATCCCCAGGCAAAAGAATGAAGTTGAAGGCGGGGCGCAGCGGCTCATGCTTGTAATCCCAGCGCTTTGGGAGGCCAAGGTGAGAAGATCACTTGAGTTCAGGGAGTTGAAGACCAGCCTGGGCAACATAGTGAGTCCTCAATCTCTACAAACAATTTAAAAAAAAACGTTAGCTTGGTGTAGTCCCATCTACTTGAGTGGCTGAGGTGGGAGGATTGCTTGAACCTAAGAGGTTAAGGCTGCAGCTGCATTACAACCTGGGTGACGGAGTAAAACCCTGTCTAAAGCAAACAAACTACAACAACAAAAAAAATAAGAGTGAAGTTGGACCCCTACCTCACATCACATACAAAAATTCAAAGTGAATCATAGAACTACACATAAGAGCTAAAATTATAAAACTTTTTTTTTTTTTTAGATGGAGTTTCGCTCTTGTTGCCCAGGCGTAAGTGCAATGGTGCGATCTCTGCTTACCGCAACCTTCACCTCCTGGATTCAAGCAATTCTCCTGCCTCAGCCTCCCGAGTAGCTGGGATTACAGACATGCACCACCACGCCCGACTAATTTTCTTTTTTTTCTTTTTTTTTTTTTTTGAGACGGAGTCTCGCTCTGTTGCCTGGGCTGGAGTGCAGTGGCTGGATCTCAGCTCACTGCAAGCTCCGCCTCCCGGGTTTAAGCCATTCTCCTGCCTCAGCCTTCTGAGTAGCTGGGACTACAGGCGCCCGCCACCTCACCAGGCTAATTTTTGGTACTTTTTTAGTAGAGACGGGGTTTCACCGTGTTAGCCAGGATGGTCTCGATCTCCTGACCTCGTGATCCGCCCGTCTCGGCCTC
>NW_012104587.1:4066057-4068831 GCF_000951045.1 Mandrillus leucophaeus
AAAAAAAAAAAAAAAAAAAGGCCAGGCACGGTGGCTCACGCCCGTAATCCCAGCACTTTGGGAGCCTGAGGTGGCAGATCACCTGAGGTCAGGAGTTCAAGACCAGCCTGGCCAATATTATGGTGAAGCTCTGTCTGTACTAAAAATAAAAAAATTAGGTGTGGTGGCAGGCACCTGTAGTCCCAGCTACTCGGGAGGCTGAGGCAGGAGAATCACTTGAACCCAGGAGGCAGAGGTTGCAGTGAGTCGAGATCATAACACTGCACTCCAGCCTGGGCAACAGAGACGAGACTCCATCTCAAAACATAATAATAAAATAAAATAAAAAATAATAAAAGGACAGCCCACAGAATGGGAGAAAATATTTGCAGGTTATTTATCTAATAAAGATCTAGTGTTCAGAACATATAAAGAACATTTTTTAGCTCAGGACTAAAAAGACAACCCTAATTTAAAATGGGCAAAGGATTTGAATAGACACTTCTCCAGAGAAAACATACAAGTGGCCAAAAAGCACATATAAAGATGCTCAACATCATTAGGTCTTAGGGAAATGCAAATCCAAACCACAAAATGGTGCACCCAATGTGGAAGACAGTTTGACTGTTCTTCAAAACCACACTCAAGGTTACCATATGATCTAGCAGTTTTACTCCTAGGAATATACCAAAGAGAATTGAAAACATATGTTCACACAAAAACATGTACACAAATGTTCATAGCAGCATTTTGTTATTGTTTTTGAGATGGAGTCTAGCTCTGTCACCCAGGCTAGAGTGCAGTGGTGCCATCTTGGCTCACTGTAACCTCTGCCTCCCCAGTTCAAGCGATTCTCCTGCCTCAGCCTCCTGAGTAGCTGGGATTGTAGGTGTGCACCACCACACCCGCCTAATTTTTTTTTTTTTTTTTTGTATGTTTACTAGAGACAGAATTTCACCTTGTTGGCCAGGCTGGTCTTGAACTCCTGACCTCAGGTGATCCACTTGCCTCAGCCTCCCAGGGTACTGAGATTACAGGTATGAGCCACCGCGCCTGGCCAATAGCAGCACTTTTTATAATAGCCACAAGGTGGAAGCAATCCAAATGGCCATCAATTGATGAATGAATATAAACAAATATCCACACAGCAGAATATTATTCAGCCATAAAAATAGGTATAACATACTGACACAGGCTACAACATAGATTAACCTTGGAAACATGCTAATGTTTCCTATGCCTATGATTCCGTTTCTGTTAAATGTATTTTGTAGAATAGACAAATCCATAGAGACAGAAACTAGATTAATGGTTGCCAAGTTCTAGGAGTTGGGAATAAGGAATGACTGCCAAGGGTTACAGGGTTTCTTTAGGGGATGATGAAATGTTCTGGAATTACATAGTGAGGTTGTTTGTACAACCTTGTGAATATATTAAACATATTAAAAACCACTGAATTTTATGGTATGTCAATTATATCCCAATTAAAAACAAAAACCAGGGGTTGAGCCAGCTTTGGCCAGCAGGCTGTAGTTTGCCAACCTCTCACCTAGACATTGAGTTTCATTATGTAATAATGCATTTACTTGTGTCAAAATTAGAAAGATCTCAAACGTTATACAGGGAAAAGCCCCTTCTAATTATTTTCTCCAGGCAAAGACAAAGGAGTCTTTGACGGTACATTTCACTGAAAATTAAAAGAGGCCAGGTGTGGTGGCTCACGCCTATAATCCCAACATTTTGGGAGGCAGAGGCAGGCAGATTGCTTGAGCTCAGGAGTTCAAGACCATCCTGGCCAACAGGCTACACCCATCTCTACAAAAAATACAAAAATCAGCTGGATGTAGTGTCATGTCCCTGTAGTCCCAGCTGCTCAGGAAACTGAAGTGGAAGGCTTGTACCTGGGAGGCAGAGGTTGCAGTGAGCCAAGATTGTGTCACTGCACTCCAGCCTGGATGACAGAGCCAGACCCTGTCTCAAAAAAAAAAAAAAAAAGAAAAGAAAAAGAAAATTAGCAGACATGCAGAAAAGTGCACAGAAGTGAACAGCTCCATGGATTTCACATAATCAGCATCCAGGTCGGAAAACAGCATAACCAGCAAAGCCCCCTGAGCTTCCTACCAGTTACCACCCAGTCCCCTCCCAAGGTAGCCAGCATCCTGGCATCCAGATGGTTTTCACTCTCCCTGGTTGCAAACTGCTTTGCTTAACGAGTCTTGCTCTGTCACCCAGGCTGGAGTGCAGTGGGGCAATCTTGGCTCACTGCAACCTCTGCCTCCGGGGTTCAAGTGATTCTCCAGTCTGAGCCTCCCAAGTACCTGGGATTACAGGCGCCTGCCACCACACTTGGCTAATCATTGTATTTTTAGCAGAGACGGGGTTTCACCATGTTGGCCAGGCTGGTGAGCTCCGGTGATCCACCCGCCTTGGCCTCCCAAAGTGCTGGGATTATAGGCGTGAGCCACCATGCCTGGCTTGCTTTTCTTACCAAGCTTGAAATGCAAAGATGAACAGTGTAGTCTTTATGACTGAATGGTATGGATGTTTTTCACTGTCATTTTTGGATATGGTACAACTTTTATCTCCAGTTTAATGGCTCCATGGCTATGCAGGCAGTGACAATGACAGCACACAACAATGTTGGGTTTTCTTTTACTCTATTTTCCTAATGACTTAGTGTTTGGATTTTACCCTTTAGAAGTTGGATTCAAACTTCCCTCTTCAGGTAGCCCCTAAGTGTCATGAGCTCAAACACCCATTACTGAAAGAGTCTCCTCTTTTTTTTTTTTTTTTTA